>NC_045793.1:86291897-86598916 GCF_009873245.2 Balaenoptera musculus | reverse complement strand
CACCGCGATGAAGAGTGGCCCCCACTTGCCGCAACTAGAGAAAGCCCTCGCACGAACCGAAGACCCAACACAGCCAAAAATAAATAAATAAATAAATAAAGTAGCTATAAAAAAAAAAAAAAAGTTATGTTCTTTCTTTAAAATAAAAAAATATTTTATGGAAATGGGAAAATATTATACTTTTATGGAAACAGGAAAATACCTTTCCAAGAGCAAACTTGATCTCCTTTCAGATGTCTTTTAACTCAACTCTCAATTTTTATTTAAGCACTTTTAGAACTACTATCCCTTCCCTCCAGAAGTCTCCTGATTTCTTAGGAAGCTTCACCAGTAAATTACTTCATATGTTCATTATTCTTTGCCTGTGTTTTCTATTTATTCTCAGTTTTTAATTAGATTATGTCCCTAAGAGTGTTGTGGCAGAGATTTATTCATCAGTTATGAAAATTTTATCCCCCTCAACTTTATTAGACTATTTTACAAACTTAAAAAGTCTTCTTTTTAAAACAGATCCATTACTATTTTCTAATACTTTCTTACACTTTTCCTTGAAATCTGAATGTCATTTGTGTTTCTCTTCTGATATTAGCCTTCTTGAATGACTGAGGATAAGCAATCAGACAAGACGATCATCTTTCTATTTCCCATTCCCCTTATTTTCTACATTTACAGATTGTGTTTTGTTTTGTCTCTTTAACGTTTATTACATAGTATTAATTGATGTTGAAACACTAGCTACTAATTAAAGTCAAAACTTGCTACTCTCTACTTTTTTTTATGAAGTGAATATTTCATGTAATTATGTTTCACATTGTTTTTCTTGGTGTTTATTCTAATTGCACTATTCTATTCAAGTTCTATTTCATGACATGTCATAATATCTAAGTCCCTCTCTCAATATCATAAGTCACTCACAAATTAATACCTCACTTCTTTGTCTTAATAAGAAAAATCAGGGCTTCCCTAGTGGCGCAGTGGTTAAGAATCCGCCTGCCAATGCAGGAGACACGGGTTCGAGCCCTGGTCCGGGAAGATCCCACATGCAGCGGAGCAACTAAGCCCGTGTGCTACAACTACTGAGCCCGTGCTCCACAACTACTGAAGCCTGCACGCCTAGAGCCCGTGCTCCACAACAAGAGAAGCCACGGCAATGAGAAGCCCACTCAAGGAAGAGTAGCCCCTGCTCGCCACAACTAGAGAAAGCCTATGAACAGCAACAAAGACCCAGCACAGCCAAAAATAAATAAAATGAATAAATTTATTTAAAAAAAAAAAGAAAAATCAATTCTACCACCTGAAAAACTGCTCAGATCCTCCCAACAACTCTATATGGTAGATATAATTCTTCCTATTTTATAGGCACTGAGGTTCAACAAAGTGAATTGATGTTTCTAAATTTAATAAAGCAAATGCATCATGTTTGCTTATTTTGGAGGTTGAGAGCAGTGCTGAGGGTTTAGAAGGGATCAACATAGTCATATTTTTAGTAAATCTTTAAATTCATTTATTGTTACGTTTATATGTTTCTGATAAAGGAGGTTCTAGAATCTCTCTTTTAAATAAGCATTGAATTGATCTTCTGAAAAAGATTTTCTTATCCTCTCCCCTGTATCTAGACTTGGCTTGTAAATCTGACCCTCAGAAGGAGCCATTATTTTCCCCACTACTTTCTGATTGTGGTTTGCTGTCGGTACGTTCTCATATTTCGAGGGAACCCATTGATCTTATCAGGATACCTTATCAGGATACTTGTTTCATCAAGTGGAAAGTATTTATTTAACAAAAAAATTGAGTAAACATACAATACTTTCCGAGGAGGAGGAAAAAAATAATTCATGTTCTGTGGGAGTACTTATTAATCAACGTGAAAGTCAGACAGTCTAACTTGCCAAAGATCTCTGCTAAGATTTTTCTCTCTGCTGCAGGTGCCCAGAAAGACTAGAGTGAAATCATTCACCTGGGACTCACTTTTGGGATATGCCTACGTGTCCCTCACCAGATCCATAAAAGAACACCTGAGGTGGGCAGAACTTTGGTATTTCTCTTGGATGCCTAGGATATCAGTTGGATGCCAAAAGACACGCTTTAAAAATACATATCTGTGCCATCACTTCTTAGCATTCCCAATGTGAGAGGGATGTTTTTACACCTCTGTTAGCCACCTCCTCTGACATCCGATTTACCTGGTTTTCTCTGTAATCTTAGCAAAGTCTTGTACTACTAAACAGGCGCATACCATCTCTGTCCTACAACCAAGACTAGCATAAAAGATCCAGGAAAAGTCTCAGATTCAGAGACTAACATCTGGTGCACTAACTCAGTGTCCAAAACTAGCGCTACTTACAGCCCTAATCCACGGGCACAGTAATTCATTAACTGTTACATGAAATGACTTTTCAGAATCACCCAGCTCTTGTGTAGTAATTCTGAGTTGGGCAATTTTACTGTACTGAGTTTAAGACACCCTGCTATTGCCAGGCACTTCCTGGCTTTTCCCTTCTGTGTCTGATCATGAAAAAAGGAAAAACAAGACAAAACAAAACTCTACAGTGTGTTCCAAACTTACTTGATCACAAAGTGTGTGTTTAGTTTGGGCACAGAGGCAATAATGCATTAAGATTGAAGGTGAAGGAATCGCAATTAACACGGAGAAACACGCCTGAGTGTTTTAAAGGTTGGGAAGGACCTGGTGCTAGCTTCTCTTCTTCTTGGGCTTATTTTTAATGTAACCTGTGAATGTCTAGTTCACCTACTTTTCTCAGAAGTCTTGGAACTTTATGAACCAAGCCATAATAGCCATGGAGTGAACAGCTGCCTTATAAACATCATCTGCACAGATATTTAAGATCTATACGTATCTGGGCAACAACGGTATCAAGGGGGAATTTTATAATAAGTTCCTAATTATTTTCATTGTTAAATTCCCAAATTGGTAATCTACATGTTATCGAGTTTATGCATTAAAGTAATCAAACCATTGAGTCATGCAAATATTAATCTATCCTGGTCCTTGCTGAAATAATTTAAACACATCTGTGAATTAAAGGTTATCGCTAATTAGTAAGTACTAATGAAGGTAGAAAAGATTAGCTTGAAATGATTAAATTTGATAATAAACATGAAAACAAGATCTGAATTAGTTATGTGCTATGATCAAGAACAACTGTTGATCTTTAACTCTACAGATACAAAATATTTATCAAATTCAAACAGTAGTTGATACGTTTGTATTATCTAGTAGCACCTTTGAACTTACAGGATGAAGTAGTTTCCTTCCCTGACATGGAGTTTGTCACCCTAGACAAGTTCTCCGTTGATGCCATAAGAATCCATGAGTAACAAAAACCCAAAACAGGGCCTCCCTGGTGGCGCAGTGGTTAAGAATCCGCCTGCCAATGCAGGGGACACGGGTTCGAGCCCTGGTCCGGGAAGATCCCACATGTGGCGGAGCAACTCAGTCCAAGCACCACAACTACTGATCCTGTGCTCTAGAGCCCGCAAGCCACAGCTATTGAAGCCTGCACACCTAGAGCCCGTGCTCCGCAACAAGAGAAGCCACCGCAATGAGAAGCCCTCACACCTCAACGAAGAGTAGCCCCCGCTGGCCACAACTAGAGAAAGCCCCCACGCAGCAACAAAGACCCAACACAGCCAAAAATAAATAAATAAAATAAATAAACTTTAAAAAAAAAAAAAACCAAAACATCTGAATATTAAGTATAACCCTTAAAAGCAGAAAAAAGTCATCCATTCATCCCTGCCAAGTTCCTAGCCTTATTTTAAAAATCAGAGATAATATCAAACAGTAAAATCTGATCCACAGAATTTCTGTGACTTTCAAGTGACTTGTTTTCTTTGAGAATTAAAAGCTAGAGAGAGATATATATAGTAGTCCAAAATAAACACCCATAATATCTAAAACTGGCCATAATAACTCCTTTTGGACAGCTTGTACACAGAAAGAATGTGTTGCTTTGTAAAAATGACATGGAAAATGGTGAAATATTGCTTATTTCTATAATCTTTGACAAGAAGTGAAAATACCATTTTCCGAAACCCAGGTAGAGGACTCATTTTTATCACCTGCCAGAAGAAAAAGCATCTTTCCTAAAATTGAGCACCTGCCTACAGAATTCTAAATCTGTGTTTCCATGGACTTAAGGACCTGAGGTAAACCACTGGAACAGGATGGAAAACTCCCTGCACAGGATCTAGGGGGAGTGAACAAAGCCTGAGCCACACACGTCCTAACTGTGCCGTACCTACGTCATGACAGCTTCCCTTTAGCTCAGTGGTTCCCAAACTTCAGCTGGTACCAGATTCACCTGGAGGCGGATCACACAAACACAGCCTGGTGGCCTCACTCCTAGAGTTTCTGATTCAGTAGGTCTGTGACGGGGCTGGAGAATCTGCGTTTCTAACACATTCCCAGGGGATGCTGATGTCAGGGACCACACTGAGAACTACTGCTCTGGCTTAAATTTTATAAGAAAGAATATTCTTTTTATGTAAGAATACTTCTATATTTAGGCTTCTACGCTTTGGGAGAACTGAATATATTGATTAGCCATTTAGACCATTTGTTATAAAATGTGGCCACCGTTTGGAACCCACACCTCTAAAATCCACTTGTGGGGTAAGGGGAGGTCCCCTCTCACAGGGCTCTGGTCATCTCACTCATGGCTTGTGTGCTGTGTTGTTTTCAGCTGCACTGCAAAGATTAATTTTGTTCTATTGAACCACTTGTGAGTTGGCTTTGCAGCATGTTAAGAAAGTGGGAACTGGGAGCCAAGAAACCATGTAGAGACCTATTCTAAAACCACATGTAGAAGGGGTAAGAGGAGGCTGGTGCTGGATCAAGGCGGGGACTGTCAGTCTCTTGAGTCAGCCTTGCCTGGGTTCAAATTCCAACTTGGAAACTTCCCAGTTGTCAAAGGATTGTAAAGGCATGGAGAAAAACAGACACATTTACACTTTCTACTTCTGCACCATGGATGATTCATTGACTCGGAAATGAGACTACAGAAATGGCAGACTGGGTGGTAGGAATAACAGTTGCATTCTACTGACAGGAGCAATCGGTTGGTGAAACTCAGCACAAGAATCTGAAGCTCTAGAACCCAAGAACCACAGCTTTTCTGTATTAACTTAAAGAGCAAGGAGGGAGGACAAGAATAATTCTAGATTTTATTTATAATAACTAACCTTTTTTATGCGCTTACTAGATGACATTTTATGGAGAAAGACTGACTAATGTTCTGTTTTGTTATCAAGTTTTGTTTTGTACCTTTAGAGGAAGAATCAGTTATGTGTCAACCAGATGCCTCAAAGTAACGATTACATTAAAAATCCACCCTCAGCTTAAACTCTAATTGGAAAATTTTCGACTGCTACCATTTTTAAGGACAACATGTATCCAAGAAGCCTCATTCCCCTTTCTCCTGCTTCTTTCTGCCCAACGTCAAAGCCAAAGCCAGTCAACTCAAAAGAAGTAGTCCCAAAGAAACACAAAACCATGTGAAGAAAAAAGCATGAAACTAAAAACAAATTTCAAAAGATTCAATCTCGGATAAAAACTGAATCCTCAAACCACGCGAAAAATTATGCAGCCATGTTTCCATTTCAAGCTATTTCTTAGATTTCTTTACTTTGTTTTCTTTAGTTTGTTCTTTAGAGAAACGTATATATATATATACGTATACATACATATATATATAAAACACCATCTCGAGAGTTTTCAATTAGAAGCCATAAGAAGGAAAATGAGAGATAATTCTTAAACAATGGGCAAACCTTTAGAAAACCGGATCATGAAATGGAAAGAAGGCAACACCTGCAACAAGTCAGTTTGCTTAACAGCAGGTCTCACTGCTCCTCCAACACCGCAATGAGCGTTTCTTTCAGAATTAAGCGATTCTATAAAAAGAGAACATTCTTACCCTCATCCTTCCATTTCTTATTGCTGGCCCATCTTCTGCCAATCTCAACACGTACAAATCCATTTTGTACTCCCTTCCTCCACGAATACTGAATCCAAATCCTTTGGCTCCTTTCTCCATGTCCACAGTGAAATAATCAAAATCCTTTGGGGTTGGGGAGAAAATGGAATAAAAAATTGTTTAATATCAGAGAAGCTTCCACGGTCTGTCCCTCTGTTCTCCTTCTCTCTCATAGTTAACGTGTTCCAACTGACACGATATCGTGAGGAGTAATGTGATTTCACCATCTAGCAAAATGCAAGACACGATTCCAAAGGTCTGAGCAGATCGGAACACAGTTTCCTCAGTCATTAAAAGAATTGCTGGGTAGCTTGTTTACTTTGGTACTCATCCTTTAGTACTCATCTGTTTACTTGGCAAACATGTAACTATTGCATATAGGCCTGGGTGATATTATCTCTCCTTGGAATTTTCTCATTCACTGCTGTTGAGCACCATAAATAAATGCACCAGAGTTGTGTGTGTGTGTGTGAATGACAGGTCTGCTGATTGGAAACATGAAATAAATGCACCGGGATGTTTGAGGTACCTGGGGCTGCCTGTAGTCTGACAGAGGGAACTGCCTGGTGTCAGGGGAGGGCTGCCTGTAGTCCAAGGGCGGGGCTTGCAGATAGTCCCCTCCTGGGGGCTGCCGGTAGTCCAGTGGGGGCTGCCTGTAGTCCGTGAACGGAGGCTGTCGGATATCTGGTTTCACATCTTGCCTTGCTTTTACTTCTGACCTGTAACTAAATGAATGGAAATGGTACTTGCTTTGGTATCTCAGCATTCTAAGGAGATTAGAATGACTTTAGGACCTCCAGGCGTGTAGAGGCCACACCTCTTGGTGGTCCTTTTCACGTTCAGGATTATGAGAAGATTCAATAAATAAGTATTTTTAAAAAATCTTTGACAAATGCTATACGGTATACTTTTCATTTGGCTCCTTAGGAAATCAAGGTAAAAGTGATGGTCACTTAGAACTTTGTGGAAAAGGACTTATGGATAACCTTCTCTGACTTTGCTATTTAAAAACTGTGCAACTGCAGCAAATCTAGGAACTCACACACTTACATCCCCAAACAACAGTCTGTCTTAATATCAGTAAACGAATTGTTTCAATTTTTCTCTCTCTCTCTCTCTCTGACACACACACAGCATCCGGTTACTTCATGAAAACATGATTGAAGTGATCTCTAAATTCTCTATAAATAGCTAACTAAAGGCTGTTTTAACCTGTTAGCTTGGGGCTTTTTGAATATCTTACAGAGGTTAAAGGAGTGAAAGTAAGGTATAATCACCAACTACAAATCAAGCAGAAAGTCATTGGGTCATTGCTAAAAGTAGAAACATATTACACGGAGGTTTAAATACTAGACTATAACTCTCAGGCTTAGTATCAGATACTATCATGGTCATTAGACAGAAGGAAAGGCAAAAGTGTTTATGTCGAACACTTGTCTTGTTCTTGTTTCTAGATATTATTTCTTGTTTCTAGTTATTAATAAATACAGAGACCAAAACTAATTGTTTAGTTCTGTTTTGTGAATCCAAATTGCTCTAAACTGAGGGGCTTCCAGGGCCAAAAAAGGGCTAAAGTAGCCAATACCTACCATTACGGGATCATTAATAAGATAAACTGAAAAAAATTATCACCATAATATAGAGGCCACTTAACTCTGTAGTTCATTGCCTGTTGCCATGACAACACTCTATATAATGACCTACTTAGGGATACAGGTCGATTAGAAAAACACATTCACACACTGATAGTGTATGGCAATAGATGTGTTTATTTGGGGTTTTGAAAGGGGGTTAGAAATGCAGTTATTTTAATAACGCTTTGAGTAGTTCCCATTTGTTACTTAACTTGCAGAAGGGACACATTCCTTTTGTGAGATGCATCATTTAGGCTTTGTTTATACCTCAGCAAGCTGTCCACTCACCTACTGAGAGTGTGCATTCTGAGAATAGAATTATTTAAAATACGCTTTGAATAAGATGCTTAACTAGGCAAACGTATGAATTAAACAAAAGGAATTGGACTGGGTGACATTTGTTGGTGTGTATCGGCTCCTTTTTAGAAATCGTGTGCTTGGTGGTTTAGATGTCACATTGTTTTAAGTTATAGCACAGTCACTTTATTTTCATTATCTCTGTGGTACTGGTATGGAATATCCATTATAAGCTTCCTTTCCAACCAGATGTGTCATGAGGTAGAGCAGAAGAGGGTGAGATGTTAAGAGTCTCCCCAGAGCCTTAGAAACAGGGACAGTTAGAACTTGTAACAGCAGTCATCCAAGCCTGCCTCTGAGCATTCACATTTCATTCAACAGTGCCACGTGCAGGATTTTATGTTGAAGAAGAATTCTGTAATAAGGAAAATATACTTAATTTTTATGAGTGTTGTTAACTTTTAAGTGAATGATACACTAGTTAGGGCAAAAGTTGTTACTCTGAATTTGTGAAACACTTTATTTTAAGGAAAACTCAGGATCATTGAAAACAAACAAACAAACAGCCTCTTAAAAGTTCCTTTACTTATGAAAGGTTCGTAGGTTGTATATCAGTATAACTCTTCGTAGCTATTAATTCCACTATTAAAGAGACTTTAGAGATGATAAAACCAGATTGCTAATGGTAAATTCTAGCAGAGTTTTATGGTATGAATAAGTTCCAGAATCAAAAAATGCTGCCCATGTGGTAGGGGATCTTACGGTGGGATTTTGCCTCATGTGGGCCTTTCAAGAATTGCTTCCAGCTTGCAGCATCTAGTGCACAAAGTCTATGAAAGAAGTCAATTTCCAATGTTTTCCACTAATCTTGCTATTTAAAAGAAGTAAATGATGATTGCCTTTGCTGGGAAGGTGATTTCTGCTATTTATACTTAGTTTCTGAATATATTACCCAAGGGCTGTTTGTTGTTTTCAAAAAATGCTTCTCCTTGAACAGGGTTTTGCTTATGTTCATATTAAAATTATTTTGTTTCCTGAGCACGCACCAAAAGGATGTTAAGAGACAGAGAAATGAGTAGAGGTGTGCAGAGTGTCAGGAGGAAGCCAATTCAAGAGTAAATAAGACAGGATAAAATATTCACTTCTCCTAACTCATAAGATAAAAATTTGCGAGCAGATTGTCACTTTATTTTATCCCACTTTAACATGGAAACTGGCTCAATTTGACATGTAGGTGGGCACTTCTTGTACAAATGAATTAATAGGAAATTCATACTGTGTGCTTGGCATACAAGCTGTCTTGGAGACATCTGTAGCCTGATCCAGAAAAAGGCAAAGAGTTTCTCTCTGATACCATGACCATCTTTAAATGCAGCTAGAAAAATGGTTCTGGTATCTGTAAGATTATGGAATCTCTTCATTCATTTGGAAAAGAGCCACCTACTAACAACCAAACAGCTAAGCCAGGAAACCTCAGTGCCAGGAAAGGACCCTAGAACAGGAGTGCGCACTTTCCAGGCATTTAATATTACTGAAGCAAAAATAGCTAAGAACTCTGGGTAAATTTGTTGGTAATTCCTAAAAATTTGGATCAGGTCAATCTGTTAATCCCAGAGTCAGGAAATATTTTATCCCACAGTCAGGCAAAACAAAAACAAAGACAAAAACAAAAACAAAAACAAAACCATCCAAAGGCTGTTGCTTCTTTGACAGGGGCCGAGTCCCCCAGTTGTAACCAGTAGCCGATGGGGACAGGATAGTGGCCTTGCCCATTTGTCATTCTCCCCACTGAACTACAACACACTAGGGATGAGATTACCCACCCGCAGGCCAGAAGCAGGAGTCCAATTCCAGGAAAGTTTAACTCTGGAAAGGGAAGACGCCATTGTGGCGGGGAGGTTTAATTGGCAGTGGCAGAGCCAAGAGGAAGTGTCTGAAGCGGGCTCGGGGACTGCTGGAGCACTCAGGTCCTTCCTCCTAAATCTAAAGTGAATCCCGGGGAAAGCCAGTGCAATGTGTCCAAACAGCACATGGTGAAAGCAAATGCATCTGGGGCTTATTACTGAGGCACCCAGGACATATTCCTCTTCTGGACTGTCAAATTCTTGCCTCTGTATCATTTACCTTATGGGGCTTAGTCTTTTTTCTTCCCTGGCCTATATTAAAACCATCAACAGCTGAGGACAATAGATATTTATTTTTCTATGAAAGCAAATGGGAGAAATCAGAATAGAACAGGGCTTCATGGAAAGAACACTTCTGGCACAGGGCAAGTATTGGCTTTGCAACATTGTGAGTGGTAAACCTAGCAAGTTCTGGGACTCAAAAACTGGGTCTCACTTCATCTTCACCAACAGGGGAGGCAGGAGATGGGTAGCAGATGTTCAGAAAACGTTAGAATCACGGAAAGGACCAGTGAGGGTTTTGTTTTCAGAGACGTTCCCGTGGGTTGTTCTATTTTTCTCCTTTGAAAGGGCAAAACCAACATGGGAACATGTCTTCATCTCTTTCTCTAATGGCGCAACCTAACCCAGGCTCCCCGTTACACACATGTCCCAATAAGAAGACAGTGTTGTTTTCCTATGGCAGCCTTTTATTCTGCACTTTCACGGGGCCTGATCACATGAGTTCGTGATGTGAAACGGAAGAATCTCATTAGACCGTGGGCAGGTGGATATAACGTAAAATGCAGTAAAAATACTAACTTACATTCATGCTCACAAATCCTTCAACGTGTCCCACCTCCACACCGCCGCTATTCTCCGAACCATCATGTGCATGGCTCGGTGGACACGGCGGCCACTTCTAACTTCATTCACTGGGATCAGCCTCCAGTGTGCTCTCTACGGGGCCAACTGAGAGATCTTGAAAAGCTAATCCAAGGATGTCAGCCCTCAGCTGAAAACCCTCCAATGACCTCTCACAACACGTACGATAAAGATCAAAATCTTTAACAAACCTCTGAGACCCTTTAGGGCAGTTTCCCACCAGCCTCACTGGCTTCATCTCCAACTATGCTCCCGCCCCTCTCCCCGCACTACACTGGCCTTATTTCCCTCCTTCGTGCTTGCATACCCCCTCCTGCCAAAGGGCCTTTGTATACGATACTGTATATTGTACATATGACTCTGTCTGGACCCTCTTTAACGTGCTCTCCAGCTAGTTAAACCCTACTCATCTGCAATGATGCATCATTTCCTCAGGAAAGCTTCTCTTACTGTGAAGGACAGACACCTGTATTTGCTAATGAAACTACGTTTCTAACATACATACAATCTCAAAATCACACAGAGGCGCACACGGTAATTTCTACATTATGCAAATCTCTCTCCTGCCCGTGACCTGTCCTGTCCCAGACTCTCTCTCTCCCCACTTCCCTCACGACTCAGCAGCAGAAAAGCCAGAGGAGACTTTACCTGTTTTCATGTCCTTGCAGCTGAAGTGGCTGAGGGGGAGCTGGCTGGGCGACAGGACTGTTGGGGGCGGCCGGGCTGGGCTGGGCCAGGGGACTCTGTTGGGCCAGGGGGCTGTGCTGCTGGGCCAGGGGGCTGTGCTTCTCTGAGCTGGGTGCCGAGGCTGGGCTGTTGAGCTCTGCGGTGGGAAACCAAAGAGGCAAATGCAGTCAGGTTGGCATTTGATATAACGGCAGCAGGTGGCCCGAGTTGGTTCCTCTGCCTCCTCACATGACTCAGGGCTTTGGTTCTTCTAGTTTCTGTTAGGCTTTAAGAGAGCAGCTTAAACTTAGCAAGCTCTAAGACCACTCCTGGAATTAGTATTCTTCCATTAATTATGAGGTTGCTGAACAAGGTTATGAACAGAATCTCTCGTCATTTTGTCAGAAGAAAAGATTACCATGAAAAACTTATTAAAACGATGAAAAATAATTCGAAGGAGTAAGCTCTAAAATATATTCTATTTGTTCCAGCATTACTTGCTGCAAGAAAGTGTTTTAGGCACTACTTTTTGGTTGTAATGAGAAGTCCTAACAGTATTCCAAAGTTTGGATAAGGAATTAACTATAAGAAAAGTAAGTGCTTTTCACAATCCTTTCTTCAGTTCCTTGTTAGTCTTATCGCCTAATAACCCTCTGTACTCCATGGTTCTCCGGAAAGAAAAAAGAACACTGGACAGAGGAAGGTTCATAAGTTGTTCTCTGTTAAAACTGCTTCTTGGTCTTTCTTGTTTAGCATCAAATTTTCAACTGAAGTTATCTCTCCATGTTGGAATAAGAGCAGGACAGACATATTTCATACTGGGAAAAGGGAGAAGCAAGAAGTCTTTTGTGACCGATTTTGCTTAGAGTTAACTTCTGTTGAATATTTTATACATAATGTTGTCTGCAGATAACAAGTTAAAAATGGTCTTTTTTTTTTTTTTTGGCTGGGTGACAAAAAAGAAGTGATCTATTAGCATTCCCTTATAAATCACTCTCCCCTTTCTTTGCTCTCACCCTAAATTTTAAAATTTCTTCTCCACTTGTATCAGGGTTTCTCCACCTTGGCACTACGGACACTTGGGGCCAGATAATTCCTGCCGTGGTGGGCGGTCCTATGCTCTGTAGGATGTTTACAGAGCAGCATCCTTGTAACCTCTACCCACTACACACCAGTAGCACCCCCGGCCCAATCATGACAACGAAAAACATCTCCAGACATTGCCAAATGCCCCTTGGGGGGAACAAAATCACCTCCACTGAGAATCACTGTTTTATATTTAAAGTCAGGTGGCTGTTTGATGCCTGCTTGTTAGATAGTCCCCAGAGGAAAGGAGGAGACGGAGTAAACCAGAGGGGACAGAGGTGAGTGAGCCCATCCTTCTCCATGTGGGCACTGTGGTCCACTCACCAGCGAGCGCCAGAGGCTGAATTCCCAAATGTCATTAATGAGCCAGCAGCTAGTAATGAACCCACTGTGCCCGGAAATGGTGAACTGCTGGTGAATCGGTGCTCAGAGAATTCCACGGCCCCTTGAGGCATGGCTGTGAGGTGTGATGTGCACTACTCCTCAAGCCTCAGGGGGGGAGTCCTTGTACAGAGAAATTCAAAAGGCTAAGTGGGAATTTAAAATTCTTATCAAACGCAACATTTCCTAAATGAGCTCTCTTTATACCACAACTTCCTCAAGCTTTTCAAAATCGATCTGACTTTGAAGAATCCTCCAGAGCTTAACTGCTAACATCAATATTTTTTTTCCATCAGATTGGTAACTTTATCATCTCTGTTGAATGTGTTCTGGCTTAATATAACCATAAAAACAGTACTCCCGGGACCAAAGGGAAAGATTGAATAAGCCAGTGCCTTGGGATTCACACTAGTTATCTACAACACCATATAGCTTGATCTTTGAATGAAACTGGTATTGAGTAAACAGGATATGGGTTGCAACAGAGTGTTAATGTTTGCAAAAATGGAAAGAACAACTTCTGATGTTCTGACACCCTGAGCGCAGCCAGGTGGGCTCCATGACCCCAGGGCAGGCACTCACCCTCCTGAGGAATGATGCGAAGGGTGACACTAAGACCTGCATCCTTGATGAGCTTCACGATGTCAGCGTGAGGCATGTTGATGATAGACTGGCCATTCACTGCTAAGATCCGGTCTCCCACTTTTAGTTTTGCACAGCGATCTGCGGGACTCCCATCAATGATGCGTCCAATTTTATGTGGCACAGCTACAAAAACATCCCCAACAGAAATAGGTATCAGGGGCATTACCAGTACATGTTTTACCTTCGAGTATCAGCCGCATAGGAAACAATGCAATATCAGAATTCTTCCTTTCGTCAGTGTATTTGCCTCTTGAGATTACAATCATCCCTATCAAATACAGCTCTGTGCATACTACTGACACCAGAGTTTCTAAATTCAAGTCCTTCGTAGTGACGGGCTAATTCCAAACACATGGACCATCATACTCACCCTAGGATTAAAAATACAGCTCTTTGGGTCTTATCCTAGACCTTGCAAATCAGAATGTTCATGTAGGAGGGGAGGACAATGGATTTTCAAGAAGCTCCTCAAGAGATTCTAATACATACAAAAAATTGAGAACCACAGACGTAGAACATTATGCCCAAAGAGCTCATACTCTAAGGAAAACAATACAGTTCAGAAAAATATAATAAATGCTGGGAGCTTAATATCTACCCTTTTCTGTTTTACTGAGAGGAGAAAACAAGAAAGGGAGAAAAATACTTATATGGGAATTAGCCAGCTGGTGAAGAAGTTATGACCAACTTCCTACTTATCTACTAAGCTGTAGTTTAAAGGTTGATGCAGTTTTCAACTATTACCTCTTCTTTCTGATTCAATGCAAGTGGTGCTGAGATCTTGCTAATATCTGGTAGATAATGTATTTCATCAAATCTAAGATGTCATTGATGCTAAGATATACCTTTCTTTTATGGACAACAAGAAAAATAGAAAAAAAACCCAACTCTGGCAATTAAACAACGACACTCTGACATAACATGCTCTCTAATTTTTGAAATATTAGAATATGAAAAATGTGCGTTACAATTGATGAAATATGGTATATGTCTCTTTAAAACAATGAAAATTCGTTTTCTTTTTCATTATTCATTTATATATGTGGGGAGAGCCAGGTTCTTGGGGATATAGATTTTCTAGCAGGTTGACTCGTATTCAATGTCATTGTTTGAGTTCCTACCAGGTTATCTATTCCTGGGGTTGGACATCAATAGTGCACAGTGTCCCTATAAGTGCCCTCAAGAAGCTGACCATATAGAAAGCTGTTTCCTTTCCTTTTTTCCTTCAGGACAGGAGCCCCAGTGGGGAAACTTCCTGTCAATGACTTGCTGCTCTCCCTGTGGAAGTCAGGGACTGATTTCATCTGCATAAAGAGGCAAAGACGCACTCCACCATTCATTATGCTCCAGGGATGTCTGTCCCTTAAACTCTCAATCTTGTGTATGTGTTACAGTGAAAGGCAGAACATCAGCTAATGGCCATGGTAAGGAAGGACAATCAGAGAGTTAATGAACCAATACCTTGATCATATTTCTGTTGTGAAAGGTTACAGGTAGCATATGAAAATATTGGCTGAGCCTGCATCTCTGAAGTGAAACTCATCATGCTGGAAGCTCAAACACAGCTTTATTTACCACAAGCGTGGATGGCTTTAATTAAGAACACCTTACTTAAAGCATACTAATGATCATCCGACAGTCTTAGGACAATATATTGCTCAAGTAGAAATGTAATAAGAACTCATTCATTCACTAATTGCATAACATGATATGCGTGTTGCAAGCTGTTTGGCCTTCACCCATAATTAGAGTGAACTTTTGTTCCTGTTTTTTGCCCCCTTTCATGTTCAAGAGTGTCCTGAAACAGTCAATAAATGATATGATCTCCCGGGTCATAATGTGTATATTGTTACCTACCCCGACCTTTGAACAACTACATGACCTCTCTGAGTTTCTGTATTTCAACAGTAAAATTGGGATAATAATATAGTTGACCTCACAGGACGGTTCTGAGAAGTAAATTAGTTATCATACATAAAGTGACTAGAACAGTGCCTGGCATTAAGAATTGCTAAATATTAACTTTTCGTTCATTCTTTTTATTACGATTATTTTTAAGTGTTTCCGATATCACTGTTGACGTGTGTGTGTTTGTACGTAGGCACCAGCTCGAATTCTGTCTGCATGGGGTAAACCTGTAACAGCTAAAACAGCTTCATTTGGGAAACAGAGATATGTTTTGTGGAAAATACAGACACTAGATGAGGTCAAGAATCCTGTTTGCTCTTCTCAGGTTTCACTAAAAAGGTGTTGCAGGTCTCTGTAGGAAAACACCAACTTATAAGTAAGAGTTTATTATCCAAAGGGAAATCAGCATAATACAGATCTCTTCTGTATATGATGCATTATCCACCTTGAGCCTTATACACACACACACAATATTATAACTACATTAAAATAAATACAATTTGATCTTTAACAAACCATATGAGATACCTGACAGCATTATCATTGCATGTTTACAGTGGAGGAAACTGAGGCATGAAACAGTCTGCAATTTGCCCAAGGTCACATAGGCTGACCAGGGTTTAGAATCCCAGACTGTCAGATTCCACAGCCTTTGCTCTCAAGCAGACCCCATGCTGCCTCTCTCGCCCTCACCATCCCCTCCCTCCACTCGAGTGCTCCCTGAGTGCCCAGTGCTTTCATTTGGTGAGTGCAGCCTGCCTCTAGGGAGGGAATCGTAAATGCTTCACCAGTGGCCCTGATTCAGCGGAGAGTGAAAGGCAGGAGCTTTGCTTGAAGTGGTTTCTTTGTGGCTGCTGTCTTTTGACAGGCAGGGCATGGGGAGAAGGGGAGGGGAGAAGAGGGCAGTGAGGAGAGGAGCGGAGAGGAGAGAACAGGGAAATTGGACAGTTCCTCAGATCCCATTTAGCAAGGATTTCACATCATAGTGTCGTTCCTTTGAAGTAATTTCTTTGGGTATTAGAAACACTCACATTTGAAATGAAATTAAAAAATACATTTCAAAACACATGCGAATGATATATGGATGATTTGCTGTTTTGAATTATTCATGCCTCTGCTCCCCTCCATTACTGTGTATCATTTATAATTTACTGGGCATGAAACTCCAAACGTTTCAAAACAAGATTTCGTACACACACAGACACAGACACACACAGACACACACAGACACACACACACAGACACACACACACAGACACACACACACAGACACACACACACACACACACACACACACTAAGCTATTATTTGTTAGTATCCAGGGACTGTATTAGGAACTTATTTTAACTCCTTACAGCTACAATATAGAATAGCTGTAAAAATTTAATAATCATGTTTATTTAACTGTTGAGAAAAAAAAAATGTCAAAGCCAGGATTCAAACCCACACCTGTGACTTCAAACCTCGGGGTTACTTCCTTCTTTTTTTAATATGTGGCAGGTTGAAAGCAATTATGAGGAGTGAAGGACTGACTGGTGAGACTTAGCTTAGGAAGCGTGCTGCGTGAGATTTCAAGATGAAAGTTTCATTCTAAATAGAATTATTTGCATATAGTGATAACGCTTAGTTTCAAGGCCATTTCCACTTTATTAGGGTAGGTAACATAAAAACTAAAATAAATCAATAAAAACCAGATAAAAGAATGAAAACTAAAATAAATTCTATGGCAGGCCCATGGAATGATGGAGTGGCTTACATAATATCTGAATGAGTACACAATGTAGAAATGTACATCCAGTCATTGAAGTGCTTGAAATGGTTTTATTCAAATTGCTTTTTATTGGCATTTACTTTAATAAAAACAGTATTTGAAACTCTTGGCAGCTGAAGACAGCCTCACTTTCCTTTACCAGCATTTCCCCTACATGTGTAATTACTTCAAATGCTGGTGTACAACAAATCATTGACAAGGGGTGTGCTCAGAGAAGTTTCTCTCCGAAAACAAGACGCAGCTCCGTTTGCTCAGTCCTGAGGTCTACAGAGCTTATGACCTAAGTGTTTTCTGTGCGTTGCTAATGGAATCACAGAGCATGGAGGAGGCCCTGACCTTAGTTTCTATTATTGGGATGAATGGTACTCATTAATGCTCTGAGAATTGATGACTAAGGTAACTGCCGGAGCACGGACCCTGTAGACAGCCTGCCTTCCAGACATCATCTGTCGGGCAGCAACATAAATCAAGTCTCTGGATCAGGCTTCTTGACACAGTGTGCTTAGGATGTGCAGATATTTGGGAAAAGTTGCAATGTCATGCGGCTTTGGACATACTGACATTTGGGAAGGAGACAATGTATTACCAGATAGAAATTTCCCTTTAATTGCAAATCACATAAGTTCTGGAAAAAGAAACCCATCTTTTTTTTTCTTTATTCATTTCTGGGTAAAACACTACTGTGCACTTACACTGCAATATGTTGTATATTTTCCTGTAGATAAATTGACTCCTTTGGCACTGCCTAACACAGAACACTTGTTTTAGTAGGAATATTCAGACATAATCAGTTGGACCAGATGCTCTCTAAGTTAGTTCTAAAGGCCTGGATTCTTTGGGTCTTTAGCCACAACCACTACAGGAAGCAACGATCCTCCCTTTTGGCTGTTGGTTTCTCTTCTGGGACCATTTGTGGTCTATTCAGGCTCCTTCAGCCATTGGTCAACCAATGAGCTCTTGTGTTCTACCTTGGGTCAGTTCCCATAAAGAATGTGGGAGGATTTTTTTTTCTTTGGTGTTTTCTTCCTGAAGTTTTTGGTGATGGATTATTCATGAAATTTTTAGCTGCACCACCCTGGTGGAAGGGAGTAGTGAATCTCCCTCCCACCTTTCCCCCCATGTTTCCTTGTTGTCTTTTATGTATCTCATTTCAGAGAAGGAAGAGCTTGTGACTCATATTTACATTTAATTATCTCCTTGATAACAGATCCCACAAAGTGGAGTTGTATACGGAGGAAAGCATTAGATGGGGAAAGTGAATTCTGCATCAATCATGTCAAACTTACAAGCGAGAAGTTTCTGAAGTGAACATGACAAAAATAAATACTTCAAAGGCAATCAGTAGCATAAACTGTCATTAGCTCACAATTCCATTAATCTGTGAAGGTTAAACAACATGTCATTAGCTTAAAGAGGCAACAGAAGTTAGTTTGGGTTTAGAATCTATGACCTGGCATGAAAAGAAATTTTTTTTTTTTAATTGGATGATTCCAGTTGGTTTTCTTAAAATATTCTGTGAAGATTATTTACTGCCTAGTTTTAAAATTGTGGGTTGGGGCAGGAGAATCAATTACTCTATCAACAACACATTGCTGAATAGCATCTTCTGAGTAACAGACACAATGCTAGGTGCAGTGGGGAAGACAATAATAAAATAAATACATGGTATTTGCCTTCAAGAAACTCCCAGTCCAGTTGCGGAGACGAGGGATAATCATACAAAATATTTAAACTAAAACACAAATGGCAAATCTGTGGTAGAGGTAACATACAATAAGAGTAGAAAGGTGGGGTGAACTATTGAGTCCCGGTGTGGACTCAGAGAGAGTAGTAAGAAAAAGGAAGGTCACTCTGGGGAAGAGAGAGCATAGTGCCCCTAGGCTAAGTCACAGCTCCCTTAGTGAAAAACTCACGGTGGTCAAGGGGGTGCTATCAAATCCACGGAGGGAGATGCATGGAGAGGATACTTTGTAGACGGCGTCCCTCCAACCCATCATTATGCTTCCCTATCTGAGATCCCAGATGTGATGCCTTTGCTCAGCTCCTCTAGATATATCAGAAAAACAGAAGAGTAATTGTCACAGGGTGTTTGTGGCTAATAAATGATGATGAATCCTGATTTTTTTTTGCCTTCAGAAACCCGAGTCTAGTATTTTTTAAACAAATTTATTTGTTTGTTTATTTATTTATATTTGGCTGCGTTGGGCCTTCATTGCTGTGCGCAGGCTTTCTCTAGTTGCGGCGAGCGGGGGCTACTCTTCGTTGCAGTGTGCAGGCTTCTCACTGTGGTGGCTTCTCTTGTTGTGGAGCATGGGCTCTAGATGCGCGGGCCCAGTAGTTGTGGCTCGCGGGCTCTAGAGCGCAGGCTCAGTAGTTGTGGCGCATGGGTTTAGTTGCTCTGCTGCATGTGGGATCTTCCCGGACCAGGGCTCGAACCCATGCCCCCTGCATTGGCAGGCGGACTCTTAACCACTGCGCCACCAGGGAAGTCTGCGAGTCTAGTATTAATCTTGCTTATTTTCCATCTCTTTCATTCCTACAAGTCCTGAATGAGAGTGTTCTATGGTGACATTTAGCTAGATGGTGTCCCTTCCTGGAGTGTGACACAGTGTCCTTTGAAAGAGATTTTCTTGGTCGTCGGGGGTGAAGATGGGGGAAAAACATGTGTTTGGTGTTTTAAAAAAATTGTGGTAAAATTAAGAAAAAGCAGACTGCATGACTTGTTTTCCTCTAGAAGTCTGTAAAATTCAGATTTCCAAAAACGAAAACGTCTTCCTTGAATTTCATAGCCAAATGAGTTGTAATCCCAAACCAAGCAGCTGGTGTTTTAAGGACTGCAGATTCCAAAAGTGCACTTTCCCCCCTCCAGCACCCATGAGTCATTCTCTTGTGGTTGAACAGTTTAGTTCCTGCAGTTGGTAACAAGCAGATGGTCAGATGGGAGAATGGAAAGAGGGCCTCACCACTGGCAATTTGGGAGGCTGGCCGAACTCATGTTTCTAAGGGCAGAAAGCACCATCTAAAAAGTTATTAACCACACAGTTGGAGAGAAAGAGACACTCATCAGCCATATCTTACTTTGTATGCTACTATTTTGCTGAAAGTGAATTGGTAATCGAAAGAAATCTCATTGCATTAGGAACTGTAATTAGCTACTACTTGACTATCCTATCCTGGAACACGAGGTTGGGTTGGCATGGTTCCTTTGTTTGGAAAGATTTGGTGGACTTGCAGACACAGGGCCACTTTCATGTGTGTGTGACCTGTGCAACCACACAGGTCTCTGCACTCAAAAGGGTCTTGTGTTGGGTTTAATAGTGTGCTGTCACCATCCTGATCTTCTTAACAATTTTTGAATAAGGACGTCACGTTTTCATTTTCCACTGGGCCCTGAAAGTTATATAATTGATCCTTTGTGGCTATATCCATAATATATTTCCTCTTCATATCACTCCATTGCTTTTACTGTCTGCAATGGAAGACGTAAAGGAGAATATGGTAGAGTTACCAAGAAAAATTATCACAAAGGGTCGCGGAGGAAGGAGCAAAAACAATTTCTTTCTCCATGGGTGGTTGCATTTCTCATTCCCATGCACATGACTAGAAGTAAGGTAGTCCAAATAATTTCTGCTATGTCTATCCTTAAAGATCCTTGATTTTTCACATGTTGATTCAAGAGGCCTAAAAATTACCTTAATTCTCTTATTCCTTTGTGAAAATATTCTCATAAGTCGATCATTACTGAGCATCTACAAAGCAAATAGCCTTCATCTTTCTTTAAATAGATTTTAATGTATGCTACCACATTTCAAGGAGTTTGTGTATTCTTTCCATATGATTTACTTCCCTCATAATCTGACAAAATGTCTAGACATGAGAGTGGCAGGAACTAATGAAACTTCAGAATAGTCATTCTCCTCAAATCTATAGGTGCCAGAAGGGTATGCATGTGGGTATGTCTAGCTGGAGAGGAAGAGAATGGAGAAGCAGTTCCATGTCTAGATATTTAAGCCTTTATCTTCTGTAGAGATACATCTCATTTTATTGTATATCCTAAGAAGTTACCTTTTACCTTGCTAATTTCTAGGTAGCTGGGACATTCTGTTTTGGTCTGAAAGTTGCTATAGAAAATTTGTCCCTCTAAGTCAAATATCAACTCTAGTCAACATTTTTTGCATTTCCCTCCGAAGACCCTGAAAAGGATATATATTTCCATCATTTAGTTAAATCAGCAACCCATGATTTTCCAGTCATGGAGAAGAAGGTGAAATTCTGTGTCACTCAACTTGAATAATTTTAGTGAGTAAAACTGTATAGCTTTTGGTAAGTTTTGCTTACAAACAACCAAACAGCAAGATGACTCAGTAATAATGGAAAAACAATTCAGAGGGTTACTGATATTAAAATATGATAAATGTTTCTTCTCTGCAGAACAGAAAAATAAGTGGTTTTGCTCCTTTTTAAAAACAGTCACAGGGTTGAGATGTGGTACTGTACATCCATTCCAAACATGCAAATCTAACTTTCAAAGGGTTAGTTGCTCAATTTTATAATGACAAATTTAGTTCCTGACTAAGAGGTTCTTTTTATTTATAATTTATTACAGAGGGCTTATCATATTATTGCTAGAAAATACTGGATTTTTGTACAAAATGAGAGAATTGTATAAAAATTTCAAAATTCATGTCATGAAGTAAAAAGGGGCAAAGTAAACAGAATAATAGTACTATCTTCTAATGATTGGAAATCTCTTATAATTAAAACAATTTAATTGAGGTAATATACGTACAAATTAAAAAAAAAAAAGACAACCTAAATGCTTATAATGAAAAACCTTAGTCTCCTGCCCTAATCCTCCTCATCCTCTCTACTTTCTTCTTCACATTTCAAATTATGTTATATGGCTATTTCTCAATTTGTCAACTTGAGTCAATAAACACTAACTTCCTATTATGACAGAGGATTTAGCACTCTCACCCTGCACCCCACCTCCTCTCCTTATCCCAATAGTTTTATCACTATTTTTAGTTAAACCAGTTATCATTGTTTACGGTTTTACCATGTAAATATCATTCACTGTAGTGTTTTGTGATTCATTTCTTTTCTCGTACAGTTTTCCTTCCTTCCCACCCTGAATCATTGTGTCTGATTGTATCATTCCCCTGCCCCCCTCTCCCCCTCCCGCTTCTACAATATGCTATCTCTATATCCTTAATTTTATCCCCCAAAGCTGCTCAAGTCATCTATGCAATTGAGCTTTCTGGAGACCTCCCTCCCAGAGGTGGGTCAGCTGCCCTCAAGTCCGCGCTTAGTGTTATTCCGGGGAATTCCTATTGTTCTCCATGGTGGAATGCACAGTCTGTAAACCCTGAGCCTCTTTCTGATTCACTCTTTCATTTTTCTAAAGCACATCCTACAGTATCTTCCTAAGAAACCATGCATGGGAGAAAGTAATTGTTCAGTATTTAATGTTTAAAAAATCATTTTTCCTTCTTCATTTGATAGAATTCCAGCTTAGAATTCTAGATTGTATGAAGTTCGAAATTGAAAAAATCATTTTTCGTCAGAAATTTGCTGGCATTGTTCTATTGTCTTCTAGCATCCAGTGTTGCTACTGAGAGGTCTGAACTCCTCAGGATTCTTTTTCCTTGTATATATTTATTTTTCCGTTTCCTTTCAGAAATGTTTAAGATTGTCCCTGTACTTTTTTGTGTTCTAAAGTTTTGCAGTGATGGATTTCGGTGTGGTTCTTTTCAGTATGGAGACATTTCTTTAAGTTTTGGTTTGGGGAACTGTTATTATACTATATCTTTGCCCTCTCTTTCTGAAACTCTGCCCTCTCTTTCTGAAACCCTTATTAGTTAGATATTGGCTTCCTGGATTGATCTGTTAATTTTCTTATCACCTCTCTCAAACTTTGTTTCTTTTTGTCCTACTTCATGTGAGATTTCCTTTACTCTACCTTTCAATCCTTCTGTTGAATTTTAAATTTTAGTCAAAATATTTTCAATTTCTTTTTCTTTTCTTTTTTTCTTTTCTTTTTTTCTTCTACAAACCCTTGTGTCGAGGGCTGACTTTCAATAGATCGCAGGATATTTTCAATTTCTAAGAATTCTTTCTTTAATCATATTTTTATAGCATTCTATGTTTATTTTATGATGGTAATATCCTCTCTCTATGTTTTGTCGACTTAAAAAAAATGCACAATGTGAGAGTTGCGAGTTAAGTTTTATTTGGGGCAAAATGAGGACTACAGCCCGGGAGACAGCACCCCGGATAGCTCTGAGAAACTGCTCCAAAGAGGCAGGGGGTAAGGTCAGTATATATGCGATTTTGGTGAAGGGGGAATACATGCAATCAAACACATATTTTTTACAGAAGGTTTCTGCTAGCCTCGTGCAGGTTACTGCTAGTCACGAGGAGCAGACATCACCATGAAGGATTTTAGTGCTTTTCTAGATATGAGGAGATGCAAGAATTGGGCTCATAATATATTTTCCTGAAAATATCTAACTATCTGAAGACCTGTTCTGCCAGTTTTTCCCAGAGCACAGAGTGCCTCATTTCTGCTCCCCACCTGAACTCCTTTCAGGGGGTGTTGAAAGTCAGCAGCTGTAGCAGCACATGATTTCATCCTTGTAGAGGTAGACGGCAAGTGCCAATGGAAAATGCCAATTTGTAGTTGACAGTATATAAGTGAACAATCGTTGAAGCTTTCTTTTGTTCCATTTCTTCTAGTATTCTTTCATTATTGTTTGCTTGTTTTTCTGTTTTAAAAATACAAATTTCATGTCTGGTGGTCATGGTTGTTGTGTTCCATTCTCCCCCAAGTTTTTAAAGTTCTGAGCTGCTCTGAGTTTCTAAAAAAAAATGAGCAGATCTGGGCTATCCATTTCTCTTTTTGGCTTCCTTTGCCCTACAAAATGAGTTGAAACTTTTTTGTCTTTAAAATAGCTTCCCCACTTATGCTCATTCCTTTCTTCTTCATTTACTACCATTTTATTGGTTTCTAAGAAATGGGAAGAGATAACACATGTTAATGAGATCACTAATTAGAAATTGAAAATATCTTTTCTAAATTTAAGTCAGTTGTTGCAATCAATATTTTGGTATACCAGTTAGAGATTTGGAATCTGTTTGGAAAAAAAATATTGTCAATAATTTATGTACCCAAACTTTAAAAGCCCTGTTATCTCTGTAGCTCTTACAGATAAAATATAAAAGACAACTAATTTCTTTTTTTTTTTTAACATCTTTATTGGCGTATAATTGCTTTACAATGGTGTGTTAGTTTCTGCCATATAACAAAGTGAATCAGCTATACATATACATATATGCCCATATCTCCTCCCTCTTGCAAAACAACTGATTTCTTTCAAGAGTTCAGAAAATGTCATAAAATTACATTTCATCAAGCCCAGGTATTGGGTTAAAAATGTTCAATGAAACCACACTTTCTTTCCTCTGTATCTTTCAACTGCCTTTGAGACTTCACACCCATCAGTGTACTTGGCTTTCAGTAATTTCTCAGCAGGCCCAGTAGAAATGGTTGATAGTTACAAGCAGGTGTTGCTGACAAGTCGTGTTTCTCATTTTTACAGATGCAGTGTATTCTATCTCTGCCATCTCCTTTTTTCCTTTTATAGCTTCTGAAATTGTGTTTGTAAAAAGTCACTTGGCTATCTTCACACAGTTTCCCTGTTACAATAGGTAAATGTCAAAAGCCGTCAGGTGCAATATCAGCTTTTTCATTGTATTCCCCTAAGCGCTCGGGTACATAATAACTTCTTGCAATATTTTCTTAATGTAAACAGAATCAGATACTAACCCAGGCAAATGATCTCTCCTGAGCCAGCTGTCCTTTTCAATATGTTATCCAGAAGATTACATGAATATTTATGGGCTGCTCAGTTTCCCACAGAAGCCAAAGTTCCACTAACAGGGTATATCATGTTTTAACTTGAAATAATGTAATTTTGCATGACTGAACAAAACTAAATATGAATAGGCCCTCAAGCAAAGTGTTCAGGAGCTAGAAGATCTTGGTCATATATTAATTCTGAAAACAACTTGCAGTGTGACCTCTGAGTGGCCAAATAAATCATGTCAGAGATTCCTTATTTAAAAAGTGAGACCATCACTGCATATAGTTTTTCTTTCTTATCCTTATCTTTCTTACCCAAATATTACACATTTTAACGTCATATGAATTTCTGGTTACATGTATTTTCTCTAACCCCTTGTACTTTAAAGCATAGTTACTATATGTGTCTTCATTTTTACTAAGCAGACATATGTCTTCATAATAACTTCACTTGAGATCATCATCATAAGATGATACTTATTACTCTACCATGAGAAATGAATGAGAAATGTAAAAACAAAGGCTGAAGAACCTCAAAATGTATTTCTTTGTTCACAGTGAAATACTATTTACATTCTAGAGGGAAGAGACCAAAAGTGAAAAAGCAGATATAAGGACGGCAAAAGAGCACATGAAAAGATCCTCAATATCATTAGTCTTTAGGGAAGAAATGTAACTTGAAACGACTACATACCTATTGGAACAGCTAAAATTTAAACAACAACAACAAAGCCTGGAAACAAGTGCTGGTGAGGATGTGGATCATCCGGAGCCCTCATCCAGGGAAATACAAAATGGAACAGCCATGCTGGAAAGTGGTGCCAACAATTCCACCCCTAGATATTTACCCACGTGAAATGAAAACGTATTTTCACACAAAAACCTATATGAAGAGGTTCATAGCTGCTTTATTCATAATCACCCCAAACAGGAAACAACCAGAATATCCTTCAACTGGGAATGGATAAGCAGACTCTGCTACACTCACAATGGAATACTATTCAGCAATTTAAAAGGAACCGATACGGACACATGAAGCAACCTGGATGAATCTGAAATGCATTATGCTAAGTGGCTAGAGACTGTGTGATTCTACTTATATGGGAAAAGGCAAAACTACAGAACAGAGAACAAATCCATGGCTGCCTGGGCGGAGAGTGGGCAGAGGGCTTGACCTCCTTGTGGTAGTAGTTACAAAACCAAACACATCTGTCAAAACTCACAGACTATAGACTACAAAGGGTAACATTTACTATCGATAATTAAACCTTAAAAATGGGAGAAAAGTAAAAAATCAGGGAGAGATAAAGAAAAGGTTTGGGGTGGAAATAAATAGAGAGAAGTTAAAAGAACTAATGTCGAGTAGGCAGGAGAAAGGAGGTGGGAGGGGAGAGCGGAGGAGGAGGAGGAAACGCTGCCTCGTCTGCATTTAAAAGGTGAACAGGACTCTTCCAGGTGGGCAAGGATGGGGAAGGCATCGCACTCACAGGGGATGTGACTCACAAAGGCACAGATCTGTGGGTCTGCATTGTGGGTGCAGGGGTGCAATGAGCATAAACAGTGAGGCCTGGGATGCAGGTGACAGGGACAGATCATGAAAAGCCTTACTGGCTGTGGCAGGGGGCTTGGAAATCATTTGGAGGCCAAATAAGAAGTCACTAATGGATTAGGCAGGATGCAATATCATCAGACTTGTTGTTTTAGAAAGAGTACCATTGGTGGCGGTGTGAAGGGTGACTGAAGGGAACGAGGGTGGGAAGAAGCCTTGAGGCAGGGAGGGCACTTAAAGGCCACTGCAATGCTCCAGAGCTGTCCCGTCCAACATGGTAGCTACTAGCCACACACGGCTATTTAGATTAACTGAAGTGAAAGACAATTAAAAATCGAGTTCCTCAGCCGCATTAGCCTCGTTTCCAGTGCTCCGTAACCACACATGGTTAGTGGCTCCAGTCCTGTTTAGTGCAGAACAGAACATCACCATCATTGCAGAAAGTTCTTCTGCACAGTGCTAATCTAGAACCTCTACTAAGCCTTGGCAGTGGCGGTCGGGAGGTCCTGATATATTCGAGTTGTTTATCTGGAAAGCATGTTTGGGTAATAGCTTGTTTTCGTCTCTCAAGAATGAAAGATATAGTTGTGTATAGACTCTGCTAGGATATGAACTTAGGTATCGGGAGGCCTACTTGAAAGCTTGTGAGCATGCACATTGATTGGAGCTGAAAGCCACGCCTGTCAGCCTTCTCTTAGCTACTTAGCCCCAGGGACCATCACTATCAGCGGCTAACTTGATGCTACCAACTGGACGTCTGTGTCCTCTCCAAATTCATATGTTGAAACCTAATCCTCAGGGTGAAGGTTATTTGGACGTGGGGCCTTGGGAGGGCATTAGGTCATGAAAGTGGAGTCCTCATGAATGGGATTAGTGCCATTATGAAAGGAACCCCACCGATATCCCTTGTCCCTTCCACCACATGAGGGGTGAGGGCACAGTGAGAAGACGGGCCGTCTATGAAGCTGGCCCTCACCCGGCACTGAATCTGTCAGCGCCTTGATCTTGGACTTCTCAGCCTCCAAAACTGTGAGAAATAAACTTCTGTAAACTGGTGTTTACAAACCACCAATCTGGTGGCTCTTACAGAAGACTGAACGGACTAAGACACTTGGCAACCAATACAATAAAGGTTTTATTGTATTTGAATTTTGTCAAATGCCTACAGGAAAGTAAGCTATTTTTCATCTTGCTGTTCATCTAGCAAGTCTGAAAAACATTTGAATGAAGACTTCCAAGTGGAAATATTCTTCTGTCTCATGTTATCTCAACTGTTCTCTGCCAGAACACCTTTTAAACTATGTACCCTTGCTTACTGGAAGACCCTCCTCTATGATGAATCCATAAATATATATCTATATTATGAACAGTCTCTGAACAGAAGGTTTTGGGCACCTCACCCTTGAGAAAGCAGATGGGTTCATCAGGTGCCCAACATCTGGGCATGTCTGTGGAGCAAACCAATACCTGGCTTAGAGAAATAAGATCTGGAAGAGATCAGACTGGAAAATGAATACGCCAGTAGCAGGCCCCACTATTAATTAATTTGCTTTGGCACAGTATACATGTTAGGAATGCCTAGTGATCCTAACCCAGAGAAGGCTGACTGATTAATCTTTAGAAATAATTCTAACCAAAGACTGGCAGTGGTTTGTTTGGGGAAAAAATCCAGCTGAAATTTCAAAATTATTGGCGGTCAAGTAAACAAAGAGAGCTTTTTACCGGGATTTGGTCTGGCAGGAAGGAGTTGGGTAGAGGTACTCCCTGAGTCCTTGGTGAAAGCTGGGGTACAAAAAGAAATGCTATTTATCCCAGTCCAAGTGGGAAAAATATTCCCTCACAGCACTCTTTCAACATAGCTGGAAAATGGTGATAAATAACACTACTGTGTTCACTTAACAACATGCTTTTAAAATAGATGTCTATGTGGAATCAGCTTTTCTTACGTGGTTGATTGTTGGAGAAAAGAAGAAAAATAAAATCACAGAGAATTTAATCCAACATGAGGCCCTGAATAGACTGTAAAGAAAATGTGTCTTTTGCAAAAGTGAACTTCAGGCTCAGGATTTGTTTGAACCCCATGGGAGGGTGATGGGCATTTTCCACTGGTAGAGGGGGACCATGTACACAAAGTCTGGGCTCTTTTTGCAGCTGCGATCTCCCTGTACCATCTAGTGAATAACAAGGGGCTGCAGGACATAAGCCCAGAGGAAACAGCTACTGATCACCAACCAACGAGCTTTAAGACAACCGAATAGTTGAACCTAAGAAGGCATCCGCACATCCACCTTCTGCCACTGCCTGGAGAGTCTTTGAACATAATAATAAAACCCTCCTGAAAAATGATTCCCAGTGGGGAAAGCTTATGATTTATGAGCTCCATTCAAATACGAAAGACGGTCTAGAATTAAAAAAAAAAAAAATACACGGTGAGCACTCACAGATGTTTTTGATGGCTGCATTGCTCTTCTTCTTGAGAATAAGTAAGAATGATGGTGTGTCTGTGTGGACTTGTTTTTTACAAGTTAATGATCTTTAAATTTGTTGGTGCTAAGAGAGTAAAATGCTTACATCCGTCTTTCCCTTTTAGTTAATAGATGCGTGGATGTTCGGATATCAGAGTACTCAGAGTTCATGCAAAACCTTTTTTTTGTTGTTGTTTGCTTGTCTGCTTACTGGTAAGACCTAGGCAGCCAGGTTTTAATTTGGGAACAAACCTAGTTGTGCTCAGGACTGAAATAAAAATGGAATTTAATCAATAGGTCCTAGTCATCTGGTTTTAGCTGGATACTATCCTATAAAGAAGAAGTGTGAATTAGAAGTTGTTCACTGGGAACAGATAGGGGTTACTTTGTTAATGAGGATTGTGAAATGAATAAATAATTTGAAGCCACCCTTTTTGTCTAAGGAGCTTGGGCTGCCATCCAAACCTTCCTGCTTAGGATGATATGATTATCGCTGAGGGGGTGTTCATACAGATGGATGGCCGTTCCAGGATGAGGTGAGTCGGAGGGCATAGGGAGGCCGGCAGCCTGGCCCTTCGGAGGACAAGGGTTTTGCAACCCAGATGCTCACAACTGGAGGGCTTCCCAGAGGCACCGAGATGGCTCGCTGGGGCCTGATTTCTTAGAGGCCTCTCTCTTCTAAGACTTCACCAGGCCCTGAGCTGGTACAGAATCATTTACTCAGGCTGAGAACAACTGATGCGAAATCTGTATTCTGGGACATTGTGTTACAGTTCCTCTTTCTTAAAGTGAAATTTCTCATGCTGCGCGAGGACCAGCTTGCAAACATTTCCTCCCCTGAGTTCTTTGCTCATTCTCAGAGATATGTCTTGCTGCCTCTAAGGGATGGAACAGCTAGGCTTAGGTGTATAGGAAGTGAGACCAGAGAACATTCACACTTCTACTTTGACGAGGACAGTGCTGATCATTATATGAGGATCTAATCCCATCCCACCAACATAAATTATGTGAAAAATCCTTAAAAAGTATGCTACCGGGAACTGTGAGGGATTCAAAGAAACGTCATAATTTCTTGCCCTTAAGGAACTTACAATTTATTTAGGGGTAGCAAAACATAAACCTATAAAAGTAAAATGACAATGATAGTAATAAGACATGATAGGAGAAAGGAAATAACAGAGCAGTCAACAATCAAGGGGTTTACAGACAAAAAAATAAAAAATAAATAAAGAATTCCATATAAGAACTGGAGAAAACACTTAAGAAAGAAGGGTGAGGGGTCAGGCAAACTCTTATTCAGAAGTTAAGAGATTTTTGAGCCGCTTGTGAGAGATGCTTACTGTTTGGGCAGTAGTCTCTACCTCCTAGGGTTGCTGTGAAAATTAAACACAATGGAAGGTTCTTAGCACAGTGCCTGGGAGAAAGCTTGATAACATTTATTAGTGGATAAAAGAAGGTATTTCAAGTGGCAGCTGCCAAAACATGGACACTGGGGCAGGAAAGTAAAAGCTGTCTTTCAGGGGTAACTACACCAGCTTTGATGAAATGGAACTGTGAGAACCTGCTGGTAAAAAGTGGCTGTGTTTACATTACCGGGGGTCTTGGATGTAAGAGAGGTGTCTTTGAACTTTACCCTGTAGATATTTTTATCAGGGTGTTATGATCAAGGATTCACTATGAGAAGATTGGATTACACATAGAAAGTGCCGCCTTTCTTGATGAACTTTGCGTCATTAGAAACTCCACTCGTACCCTAGCCCCTGGCCACCTCCTGAAGCAGAAACTGTCACACTAATAAATGTGAAAAGATTGGTTTGATTTAAACCATATGCACATCAGTGCAGACTGAACACAATCTTATCTTTTTTGTGTATGTAGATTTGCTAAGAGATTATGAAGACATTTGCTTATCTTATGGTTTCATGAGTTATACTTAGAAGCCGGATATTTGGAGGAAAACCGGCATTTTATATGGTGTCCCCTGCCCCACCGTATTTCTCCTGTTCTAAAAGCACTCACGTTAACAGCGTGGGTGACACCATCATGCCTCCTGAGTGAAGTAATCTCAGCATAAAACTCAGAGCAAAAGCACTATGTCGTTAAAGGAATTCAAAGCAGAGATTCATTTAAGGATTAAGGGAATATCGCAGGTTGCAAAGCTGTCTTAAGAACTCTGACAGGAAACTTGCTTTTGCAAACCAATGACAAACAGCGAAACCAACGGCACTCGCTTTCTAATTCCCAGGTTCCAGCACGGGTATAACTTCAGAAACTTTCCAGCAATGACTTTTGGGGATGCAGCATTAATAGGTCAAAGTTAACAATGATTTACAGAAAGTCAAGGTCCCAGTGGCAGCACCAGTTGCACCAGCTGCCTGTGTTTTTAAGGTGATCAATGAACAAACCTCAGTACGGAGTTCTGAAGAAACTTCATTGCCATAACCCAAAGCAATAACATGTAAGATGGGACACTTACTGGTTGCTGAAGTTCAGAGGCTTCACTTTAGGGCAAATCTTTTTAACTATGGGCCATTAAAAGGAGTGTACCGCTAAAGGTTACAGGTGTGCCAAGACAGCCATTGCTTCCCAAGGAGGTCAACTGAGGTTAGGGGTAGAGCCCCTGGGGAGGTTGCCTTTTGCCTCTATCAGCCTCATTCATTTTATCTCAGTGCGATATACAAATGCTATCACTTTGTAAGCGAAAGAAGGAGGGAAACACTGCCTTAAAATGCCTTAAAAGGGGAGCTGGTTTAGTGTATTTAAGTGCTTGTTTCAGATTGTTTCTTGACAAAGGATAAGATGAACAAAAGAACTGAAAGTGTTAGGAACACCTTAAAAACATAATAAAAAATGAAAGTCTAAAATGATAACTTAAGGCAATGAAAAATATAATCCAGGCCTCTGACTTACTCAAGGTTTTTCACACGCAGACAAAACTAACATAATACCTTATTTCCATGCTGATTCATGGCATAATATAATCTAGAGCTGGAAAAGGCTATTAAGACCATCTTTCCTTATAGTTTAGATGAGGAAGGGGTACAGGAAGACCAAGTGACTAGCTCAAGGGACACGATAGTTAGTGGATAAGCTAAAGACAGGCTCAGACGTGTTGTCCAATGCACTTTTCATTTAGTTTAAATCTCCTTGTATTAGGGCAAAACTGTAGAAGTCTTGGCTTTCGATTTTAATTTGTACCTTTCCTAAATTCAAACGGCTATTCAGTGTCTGCATAGTTGGTGGAGTGAGTTTTGGTGCAAAAAATCTTAACTTGCTTTACTGATTGTTCAGTTTTATTTCATACTTATTAGGGAATTATACTTCAAATGTCATAAAAGACCTGCTAGATAAGCTTCTGAATCTCTAGAATAACTTTTCAACACCAGGGCCTATGGACATCATTAAGGACTTTGAGAGACGTCAGGGCATTTTACCAAAGGTAACTAACTAACGTCTTCCTAGAATGTCAGATTGCAGTGGGCGACAGGGAAAGTCACCAGTGACCTAGTCTGTACTCCCGCCTGTGCCAGAGAAAGTGCACACAAAGAAACAAAGATTTTCAGCCCTGGTACAGAGCTGAAAGATTAACAGCCAGCAGCGTGCTGACCAGTGAGTCGTTTGCAATACAGACAAGGCAAACAGACTCGATGCCGTTAGGACAGTATGAATAAAGGAAGGAAGGGTTGAAATGACTGTTCCTCTACTGGTGCTGCTTGGATTGCTACTACAGCTGCTGTTTGGAGTATGTTCTACCTCCCAGTTTGTGATGGGCCTGCACCTAAATTGATGAATCCCCTCAACAGGCTGCCAGCCTCCAACACCACTGTCCAAGCTGCCCATGCACGTCTACCCCATACATTTCATCATAACCTTCCTCACAGATGTTACAAGAGCGGGAGAATCAGTGTCACTTTTATTTCATCACTTGTGTCAAAGCCCTTCTTGGGAACCTCTGGTGGGAAAGCAGGTTTTGAGGGCAGAGCAGGAAGCACTTGCGATGACGGTTATAGCTCTGTAATAAAATCTGGATGTCGGACTCAGATCTTCAGCTGGGGAGGCCCAAAGACTGACCTGTCAACCCCACTGCACATGGCCACTGGGGCGTTTTTATAGAGCAAGCATCTGATCCACTCTGACTCCGAAGGCTACCTTCTTTATCCTGGGTACAAAACCTCAGTAAGTATGACAGCAGTCAGTCAATGGCAGCAAATGCCTTGAACTTCCCAAATATACCAATGTTTCCAGTTTTGGAGAAACTTCTAACATTATTTCCAACTTTCAATGTTTATCAATAACGTGGCAATGAACATTTTTCTATATAAATTTTTTTGAATCCTTTAAAGAATTTTAAGTGCAATGGCCTGTTACGGTTCACTCTTATCCGAGGCTCTGGTTTGCAAACCATTTTGTTTTCCCTTGAGTCCAATTTTAAGGTCTGAAAAAAAAAAAGCTTAATATTTTGGATAATGGGACAAAAATGCTCAGGAAGCTTACCTGTTCTCAATTTAAATCAAGAAAGGTATTTCTGCACCTCATATAGAAGGCTTCTAAGATCTGTCTACTCCCAAACAATAGTTGGCCTCCTGGCTTTGGAAGGAAGTAATATGCTCCCTAATTACATTAATAGTATAAAAAAGTTCTTTTTTATTTTGGGGGGAAATAATATTGTGAAAAAAATATGTGAGGCTTTGATAAAGAGCCCTACTAAACTCCAGGCAACAAATAAGCCAGGAACTCTACTTTTCCAAGTTCCCAACTGGTTAAACATCTGGCCTTCTTGGCAAAGTTGCTGCCTGGGTTGAACAAGCTGTGGAAGGGCACTCCTTCTCTGTCTGCAAGGTGGGGAAGTTTACATTGGGTTCTCCATCTCTCCTCTCTTCTCTGATCTATTCAACAGAGACATAAAGTTTGCAGGATATCCTAAAAGGCACAGCTTTCAGTCTGAATTTTGATGTTTGCCCTGACTCTTCTAGTTTGTTGGTTAGTGATTTCTGGGGAGACTTCCAGCCTGAAGCCTCAGCAAAGGCCCACTCTGCTGGGAGCTGCCACCGCTGCTGCTCTCACTGCCCCCAGCCCTGGCCCAGGGGGTGGGGGACACTGTGCGTCCAGAAGGTCAGCACGGGGGGAGGGGGAGCTGGCCCTCAGAGATGCTCATCTGCTGCCCGGATTTAGCTGCTCTGGGAGAGTGATGGCCTCTGACTAATGGCTGACTGAACCGACAGCAGCGTGAACTCTGCGGCCTCCGAGAAGAGCGAGCTGACGGAACGCAGTGATAATTCCTCGCAGGCAAGGTGGTCTAGACAGCAGTGACCACACACTTAGTGCTCACTCTGAGTCAGTGCTCTTCAAAGCACTTCGGGCACTAATTCATTCAACCCTCGCAGCAACCTGATGACACAGGTATTCAAATGATCGTCTCTTCACATTCAAGGAAACTAAGGCCCAAAGAGGTTGTATAACTTCCCCGAGGTCACAGAGAGAGTCAATGACGGAGCCAGGTTTCCAATCCAGGCAGTACGATTAGAGCACCTGGGATGGTAGCCACGCCACTCCCTCGCCTAGATGTGATGGGGCCCCTATCAAAGGCATAAATAACAGCGCTCTGTCCACTAAGGAGAGGATCTCAGTAGCCTGAAAAATAAACCACGAATGTGTTCAAGATCCTTGGGCCCAGATAAGACATGAAGAGAAAAATGACACCAGCCCTGGAAATGCTTGTGACTCTTGAATATCAGAATAGTATCACGCTCTCCCAGGCTCACAGAGCCCAAGGAGCCTTGATACTCTGACAGCGGATGTGTGGTACAAGGAGGTGGCACTTAGCCTTTCTCTTCAGAATTAAGAGTTGAAAATTATTACGGAAGTTAAGCATGAAGTAGCATCAGGTCTAGAAACCTTTTAGGTGCAAATGACAGACTGTAAACATGCTCTTCCCGGAACATAGGGACAGCCTGTGTTTATATACACTATTGATACTATGTATGGAATGGGTAACTAATGAGAACCCACTGCGTAGCTCAGGAAACTCTACTCGGTGCTCTGTGGTGACCTAAATAGGAAGGAAATCCAAAAAGGAGGGGATATATGTATACGAATGGCTGATTCACTTTGCGTACAGTAGAAACTAACACAATATTGTAAAGCAACTACACTCTAATAAAAAAATTTTTTTAAGTTTCTTAAATTAAAAAGAAATAAATACGTGAAAAAAGAAGCTAGGAAGTATCATGAACTCTAGAATAGATTTCCACTCTCCAGGGTGATGTAAAATAATACCATTTCGAAAATGGTTAGAATTACTCTTTTGCAGTCAGTCTAATGGTCACTTGGTAGGAAGAAAAATCCACATTTAATTGTAAGCATTTACACCTGGTGTTTGCCAAACCTGTCCACGCATGGATCTTATTTGCAACAGACAAATCCTCTGTGGCTTCCTTATGTAATAAGTGTACGCGTGTACACATGCACGCACACATGCACACACACACACATCCTCCTATACGTTTAGCAATAATGCTGTCACACTTCAAATAAAGCTGAGACCTTAAATACATGCTTAACACTTTCATTGTGGTAGTACACTTAATTTTATTCCAGTCCTTTAGGTATCCTGCCCCAATAAACAATTTGAATGCCTGGAATAGCTACAAAAGCTCTCTGTGAACATTTTTCCCAAGTGTAAATTATTGGAAGACTGTTTATATAATTCAAGAAAATCTTGTGTCCTTTTAATCTTGCTGAATCCACCACACTGACAGAATCCTGCCTTTACTCTATGCTTAAGGACTGGATTTACTTCTTTAGCTTATGATGAAGAAAAAGATAAATGAAATCGTACTTTCAGATGTACGTAATTTAGCTTCTGCACATTTTCACCTTTCACAGAGTTTAACGCTTCTATAGTTTCCACTCTTGAATTTGTCAAAGCTAAAGCTAAACAAGGCAATTCTCTCCATTTAGTCCTGGTAGTATTTTGCTAACATTAACTTTATCATAAAAAGTTCCTATTCATTCTCAACAATTTGATTTCTTGAGCATTATTTGATACCCGCACCCCTTGCCATGTGCCGGGGACAAGCACAATTCATAAGAATTTTAGGACCACAGCATGACTCAATTATTGTTTCTCCTAATGCTCTCTGTTACGGCGTTTCTATCCACAACATTTCGGGCTAAATCACTTGTTCATGAAAAATGAACAAGTTTTCCCATCACTTCTGTCCCACTGCTTGCTGGCTGATGAGTGACTTCTGGAATAGTGTTGCTGGAAGGAAAACCACTGAGGAAGCTGAGAATCTGCGAGGATGATTGACTGGAAGAGAAATACGACCTCCGACTGTCACCTGTTGTACAGACTCTTGGAACCTTAGATTTGGAGGAACCTCAGATTTGGAGGAACCTCAGAAGGTGAAATCATCTTCTTCTCCCCTCTGGCCACCACTAGTTTGTTCTCAGTATCTAGGAGTCTGTTTCTGTTTGGTCCGTTAGTGTGTTTATTTGCCTTGTTTTTCAGATTCCATGTATACGTGAAACCATACATTTTCTGTATATTTTTTGAATGCTGAGCACCTTCCCACGTCAAGGCTTCTGCCTGGACTGCTTTTCCTTCAGATCCTTTGTGCAGCTGGTTTCATTCTACGGAACAGGGGCACCTCTCCCCTCACATCGAAATTCCCACATCACGCTGCATTGTTTTCTTCCCAGTTTAAAATGAATGAAGAGCTTTTATGGGGGCGGTGGGTTTTGGAGGACATTAGCTGTGGTCTTGCATTCTTTCTGAGCCGAAGTCGGCAACATCTGGCTAGGCAAGTGTTAAGGATGCCTTATTTGTGCCCAGAGGCTGCGACTTTCGGGCTCCACATTTATGAACACAACAGTCCTCTGCTCTACTTGTCCAGGATCCCCACCACCAGAACAATAAAAACAATACCTCTTATTCAAACGCAGGCAAAGCAGACACTTACTTATGGTGGATCCGGACTCTGGTCTGTTCAGGGAGCTGATGATGACAAAGCCGAAGCCCTCGTTCTCTTTGCGGTGAATGACCACGTCACTGGTCTGCAGGCTGTGGGAGGCGAAGCCTTCGGGGGGAGAGGCGCTGCTGTTGGTGTGGGTGTTGGTGTAGGTTGCGTAGTCGCTGCGAGGAGAGCTGTGGTGGGTCGACACAGAGCCTGGACTCCTCCCGTTCTCCGGGCAGGGCTCCCCTGGAACACACATCGTGCACAGGCACCTGGTCATTTAGCAAGGGGCTTGATGAAGGAGTGCCTCCTGTGTACTGGGCACTATTCTAGACACTGGCATTGTTACCAGGCTGGTTGACTGGCCTCCATTCCTCCCCCCAACCCCCACCCCCCGGATGTGAAGAGTATTTGAAAAGCTACAAACCTGGCTATGGAGCCCCCTAGGTCTTGCTCCTTTCCACCCTTCACAGCAAACACAGGTAAAAGCCCTCCTCAGCCTCCCCTGTGCCGCTACTTGTTTATAACTTCTTCTTGGTGAGACTGCAACCCGCCAAGACAATGCCTAGTTTTAAATATCAGGCTTCTTAGTTTCACAACAATAGTTGATCTAAGAAGATCAGAAAACAGACAGACTCTTCAACTGTGCTATGCATAAAACCCACTTAAAGAACTTGTAAGAAATGTGCATCATCAGAGCCGACCCAAGGAGTCTTTTCAGTAGATCTTCGAACAACTGGGCACAGGAATCTGGATGAGCTTTCAAGGCCGCACTTTGAGACGTGCTGATTGTAGTTGGGTTAATAGCCCAGAGGATGTCCATGTAAAGTGACCTACCGTAATTTTACTAAAAAGCCATGGGTTTATTTAATTCTGTGATATTCTGTTAGCTTAGAAGTGTTCACTCACTTTGCGTAGCTGGGAAACCTACTTCTTAGTTTGCTCACTCTAGGATCAAATCTAACAATGATATCAGGCTGAGGAATGATGAATTTTGAATCTCTAAGGGAGGTGCTGGAGGCCTTACTCATTTACATTCTATATTATTGTAAAATATACTTTATTGTCAACCAGATAAACCAAGCCAATACTTCCATGAGAAAGCAAGTATATTTATAGGGAGAAATGATAGAAAGTTGGCAGCCAAGAGAACCTACTTTTTAAACTGAAAGTTGATCTATCATCCAAGAAAGAATTTTGTCATTTTACTATAATACCTAGGTTCTGGTATTCGGATGAAAAAAAAAAAACTTAAGCAGGCACGCAGAATACTGTAATTAGAAATAGGACCGTTTCATCTCCATCTTACAACTTGATTAGTGTACTCAAAAGATGTTTATGGAACAGAGGAACAATAAGATAGAAAATAATGATAATTAGTGATTCCTTTTTGGGTCTTTAGATATGGTCTCCTATTTAGAATACTGGCAGTTGTCTCATATGGCAAGTTAAAAATAATTAGCCAAAATTCCAATGAAGGCTTTTAATGTAAGATGCAATTCCATTCTGAAATGAAAAACCATTTCATTTCAAATATCAAAGTCAGTTCAAAAATCAGGGAACAAGAACACTGACTATAAGAGATGTTTTGTGACACTGATACCTAAAGAAAATGGAGCTGCATTTAATCAGATACTCAGATTTAAAAATGGTCTTTACAAAAATGTACTCATTTCTTGTCTGTGATTACAGAATGAATAAGACCCAGGCTACTGCTTATTACCATTTGATAAATTTGAATTTTTCTGTAATATTTAATCAATCCGGTTTTAATAAAAGAAAACAAATGGATGTTTTCATATGTAAGAAATGTACTGAGGTGATAAAAGAGCAAAATGTCAATGTCAATGCTTTTCCCTCTTTTCCACCAGAATTTCAAACTACCTGTAAAATGAACCCTCTCCACTAGAAAACATCATCCAAAGACAAGCTGTTATTGTCTTGGTGAAGCACATAAACTTTATCAGTCCTTGTGTAAGTTGGAAATAAAGTGATTAGAGATAGTCAGGAAGAAGAAAAACAAACAATTATTATGCTGCGACATTAAATTGAAAATCTCCCTGAGTTATTGGACCAAATCAGTAACTAAATGTCATAGGCAGTGACAAATCTCATTTTCTGGCTGTCATATTTTAGGGGGTTGAGAGCTGCGGTTGTCAGTAAAGCAGCAACAAAGAAAAATTATCTGTCTTTGCAGTAAGTGGCTTGGAGTGGCTGTGCCGCAGGTTCCAAAGGGAGAAAGAAAGAAAATCATTGCCTAAGTCAATGTGAGTGTCCCTGGGAGAGTGAAGGAGTCAAATGCATTAACAGAATACTTTCCTACTGCTTCTGCATGTCTCTTTCAACCTCTAGAACAAAGTTCTTTATCTTTAACACCATGAGCACATTTAAAACCAGGGAGTTAAGAAGAATTCCAATGATTGACTTTGAGGAATATAACTGATTCCACCTCATTTTTCTACTTGGCTGGCTCTAGACCCAAATGAGACTGTCTTCTCTCCAACAACACTTCCTGCTATAGGGGATGAACACTGTTGTTTTAGAATAATACAGTAAAATGTCAGAAAGTGACTAAATACCACATGCAATTTTTCTTCTTCTTTTTTTTTTTTTTTTAAACACACTAACTCCCAGCATCCCTGACTCATCCTCTGGCTCACACACAAATGGGTGTACAGAATTCAGTCACTTAGTATCTATTCAAGTCAAATAATTAATTTTTAGGTTTAGCTTCTGTTTTGTCCTCACCAGTCATACTGGAAATCATCACTGTGCTGACTGGGAGAGGGTCTCCGTTTGGGAAGGCAGGAGTCACTGATAATGTCCTCCAGGTAAGATGATTTTGACTAGAACGGTCAACTGCTGGCCAGGAGCTGCTTCTGGTCTGCAGACCCATTTATTATTCCTGCCCAATGCCGGTCTAGACTTTGTTTAATAATTGTTAAAATTAATTGCCAATGTTTTTAAATAGGGTGATTTTACAGAAAGTTGGATTTCTAGTTTCTCTTGAAATATTTGGTAATAATCAACTAGAGTTGGGCAATTGCTGCTCCCTTGACTGAGTACGCAATGTGCAAGTCTCAACTACTCCCCAGTGTCTCTTGCAAATTCCTGATTTACTCATTTACCCGTGGAGTGAGGAGCACGCAGGGCCAAAGGGACTTGTTCAACTGGAGCCCTTGTTTCCCTTCAAGATCACAGACTGGGTACCAGGGCTTCATGTAACCAAACAGACCTTGCCTGCTTCCAGGTTGTGCGTGGGCCTCTCTTCACAGGACTGTCCCCTGGAAGGATGTGCAAATCTTGTCTTGAAGCACGGCTGAGGCAATGGGGTATGTGTGTGGTAGAGCTTGGACACATGCACTGGAGTGTCCGCGGGCGTAGTGCACCCCTGTGGTGCCTGGCAGGCTGGGGTCCTGCCCATGTTAGGGGCTGGCCTTCCTGCAGGAATTTGAGTTTCTGCACTCCTGTCTTATGTTCATCAAGGCAGACAAATTATTTAAATGGGTGACATGCTCATAGACAAAGAGTAAGGGATTGTATTTAGAATTGACAGAAAGTATAGTAACCAGGAGCAGAGAACACTGGCTAAACTTTTCACCCAGCTGCCAAGAAAACGTTCCCTTTCTCAGTATCAGGCCAACAGTTAGACTTTCCCTTATTAGGTGTTAGAAAAAAAAGATGCTGATAGCTTTAAGACGGACTCTAACATGTTTTGATTAAGTCATAAAACTTTCTTTCACATCAATTCTAGATTTATACTTTCGGAAATTCCTCAGAGACACTCTTCTCTCAGACGAATCGTATGTATTCAAAATAATGTGTCACTATGCTGAACGTCTCAAAGTTGAGTTACAAAACATGTAAATACTTATACTTTCAGTGTAACAATTAAAGCCACTCTTCTACTATCCTCGGGAAAAAATAACTAAATATCGGAGCTGGTAGCATGGATAAGACACCTCTCAAAACTAGTTTAAGGTGCAAGATCTGTGCTAAAATTATCTGGTAAACAAAATTGGATACATTACTGGATGTTTTCATCCTTTATCCTTTACGTTTTCATGCACAATTTCTCACTTTTGAGGATCTAGTTTGCTATTGCCTAATTGAAAATTTTGCCTTTCTAGCTTTAGTGCGTACACTTTTTTTTGGTATGTTAACCTTTGGAGCAGGTTTTTATTTTAATTTTGGCCCAGTGTAACTAACCAGTCTGTATCTCTCATAATTAATGCTTTTTTTTTTTTCTTCTCTTCAGCATCAACTAGAAAACCAGTGCCCAGTGTCTTCTGAGGTGAGGCAGGACATTTGTACGAGCGGAGGCAAAGCATAAGGCTGACCTCCCTTCTGCCCACCTCTTTTTCCACTGCGTTACTCCTTTGTGCAAGAAGGTGGTGACACTGTCTGTCTTCTCGCTCATCTTCTGTCTCTTCACAATCTGATTACTCATTTCCCCTCAGCTTTGAATCATCTCATCATAAGCCAGGCTTGCACCTCCCACTGCATTTGCTTAAGAAAGCGTAATAACGATGATAACACGAACCCTTAAAATGGCATATCCGCCGTCATATCCATTGGTAGCTACCTCTTCTCACTGTTGGAGAAATGGCAGCTATGAAGAAAGGCTGTCTTCCTAGGCCCGTTTAAAAAATCTGCTCCATCCTATTTCTAGGCATTGACTTTACTATCAAAGTATCCTTTGCTGAACTTAATCGTTTTCAATACTCATGAAGCTTTCAAGGAAGAGTGGGCTGAACTAACTTGGAAACTCTCCTGGTGTGAATGAGCAGTCTGCAGCAGAACATTTTCAAAAATTAAATGCACTTGAAATGCACTTGAAAGCCTAAATGAGTAAAGTTGGTAAGAACTGCAGCAAAGAGCATCTTCACGGAAGTTACATGATCCACAAATTGCAAGAATACATTTTTGAAGCATTTGGCCTACACTCCAATAGCCTGGGTTGATTAGAACAAAATTTAATTTGCGATAATCAGCTGGTGGCAAGGAGAGCATGAAATTATGTTGGTGCATTAGTTTTTGCACTTTGCAGTGTATTTCCTTGTAAATCAGTATTTTTAAACTTATCTTTGGGTTACAGAACATATAGCACAGCAAACTTTTTATTAAAAATCACTTTGGAGTGTGAGAGACAGTTAAATGTTAACTGAGCAAACACTGTCTTCCTTGGGGCATCTCGCCCAAGGTTAAGGCATAATTCAAGGTGTTTTACTTCACTGGGTCAAGTGGTCTGCCATGAATTTCTGAAGACGAATGGCACCTCTTAGCAAAACCTCCATAATACAAGATCTCCAGCAGTCTCTACTGGTAAGGGCTGATAATTCTTCTGACTTACCCTTTTAAGTGATAGCTCTTGCTCAAAATCTAGTTTCTAGATTTGAATAGAAAAGGATTTTTAGTTCGACTAATAAGCCTTATCCTCTCGAGTGATTCACAGCCTGTGATTAGCTGGTGGCCCTTTTTTAAAAATTCAAATGTGTTATGGTAATAGCACATATGGAAGACTCCCTATGTTAGGGAGTGACATTTGCTAAAGGTTGGTCTAATGTCTTTGAATTCACTGGACAGGGGGTTGGTGGTAGAGTAAAGAAAGAAGCACTGGCTTGGGAGATGGGTCTCTGCATGACCGCTGACTCACTGCAGACCACCAGGACATCGACTGAACCTCTGGGCCTCAGTTTGTCATCTGTAACACAAGGGAGTTCACGTTGCTCTTTCTAAGGTCCCTCCTAATTCCAGTGTTGATCATTCTGTATGAGGAGCAGTCCAGGGCTGAGTAGAGAGGCCAGCAGGCCACCGGGGCAGGTGACAACAGAACATCTTTGGCACTGTCGCTCCTGTAATTCACAGGGCAAAGCACAGGCGGTTTGGGACAATATTCCCAATATTACTGAGTGCTCAGAGGATAAAAAACAGTATAATGCTTGTAATGGACATATTCCTTATAAACAGAAATCTTTTTTGGGGGGGTTGAGAGATGGTAAAGAGAGCTAAATTGAATCATAATATGACTAAGAGGGCTGACTTTTAAAAGTATTTCTTTGGTGGATCCTTTTATGAAGCTGTAAAGGTTGTAAAGGGAATAATTACTTCTAATTTCTCTGTTTCATAACTTTGGAGTTACATGAATTGTGCTTTCTCAGAGTGACATACAGCTGTATTTTTCTAAATCAGAGTAATCATTTTATTGTTACCTTTTATCAGGCTCTATAAAGGAAGTTAATTTTCCATCCTAGTTGCCTTTTTATGGTATCAAAATGCTGTGTTTCTTGGCTTGTAAACGCAATGAGGAACATTTTCAAAAGCTATATTTTTCACTATTATAATGTTCTTCTTATACCTAGCATCTACCAAAAAGCAAAGAGCATACACAACTTAAATTAGCTTCAGGCTTTGCTAGAAATTTTTAATGACTCCATGGAAAATGTCAGCCTCAAAGATTGCTTAGAAATGTACTAGTGGGGTGAAAATCTGCACTTTCAACATCATAGTTACATGTGGCATATCGAGGTTGGTCTTTTCCCTCATATAATATAGAAACTGATTTAAAATGTTGTCTCCAGTGTCCTGACCCTGACTCACAAAAGCATCTCACCACCTAACCCCCAACTCTTGCTGCTGGCTTGAGTTACATACCTCCACATAGCACCTTTCTTCTCACAGTGAGGTTGACCTGCCCGTTCCGGGCTGCATGGTGCATAAGGTCGATGACATAGCGGTGGGTCTTGCCAGCCACTGGAATCCCATCCACATAGACGAGCTCGTCTCCTGGGTGTAGGCGGCCGTCTCTGTCGGCTGATCCCATGGCAATGACGGCTCCAATCAAAATCTAGACAAGCAGTGAGAAGAAAAGGTGTTTATGTTTCAAACCTCCTTCCTTCCTTCCTTTCTGCCATCTATCTACTTACCTACCAAGTAACTCAGTAGAAGATTTTATTCCCTGTTTATATTCCCTGTTTACAGGGAATTTGTAAATTTTGTAAATTTTGTAAATTTGGGGAATTTGCCCCAAATCTGAACATGTACTTGAAAAATGAAAAATGAGAGGCTGAAAGGATGCCCTCCTAACTCTTCCAGGTTGCTAACTCCTCTTAGAGAAATAAATGTTTTGAACTTGCTCCTGATGGCCATGAAGTCTGGGGGACACTTGCTAACTGGTTCATAAGCTATCACCCTTAACCCCAAATAATCTGATGTTATTGGCCACCGTACATGGGCTCTGAATTGAAACAAACTGGGGATGGAATCCTAGCTCCACTTCTTTATTTGTGTGCCGTGGGCAAGGCTTTTCAATCTCCGCAAGCCTCGGTTTCTTCACCTGCAAAAATGGGGAAATAAAATAATAGGACCTACTTCATGGAGTTGTTGGGAGAAGCGAATGAAATAGTGCATGGGAAGCATTTAACTTTGCTCAGGGCACGTAGTGAGTGCTTGAAAAATGTCAGGGGAAACTACCTGCTGTGTATTATTAAGTTCAGATAAAGGTTCAAAGTGTTTTTTATCTTTTAATTTTTGCTTTGCTTTCAAAAGCTGGAGTTAAGGACAAAACAAAACAAAGCAGAAGTCATGGCTGGCCTTCCCTGGACAGTTGATGTACTTTAAGAACAGTCAAATCTCCTCCAGATTTTTGCTCCATTTCTTTGAATACTTTCTTAGAGCACTTCCTCTGCACAAAGGATGCCCCCAGTTGTGCCTGTCCCCTGCAATGCTTCTGCTGTTTAGGTGGCCACCACACCAGGAAATTTGGAGGTACACATCTGGGAAATGTGCATATTGTTATAAATCCCTGAACCAGGGACTGTGATACAAGGCATAACGATGTAAGGTTTCCTACTTCCCATTAGAAACACTCAAATTAGTGTCCATTAGCACGGCTTTTTTTCTTTCTCAGAGGAAAGTTAATAGCACTAAATATTTTAGTTTTGCCATTTAATCTACAATTTTTCCAACTCATGGACAATAGAGTTCAAAAGAATAGTTTTTCTTTTGCCAAGTGGCTTAGCCTCACAGCATCTGAAGGCAGTGGTTACCATTAGTCTGATAATATTACAGAGGCTATATTCTAGGTTGTATTTTAAGTCTCTATCAAATGATCCCTTGCTCACGGATTGATTTCTTTCAGGCACTAATTTCTTTCAAATCTCAGATCTGTGGATTCCAGTTAATTTGCAGAGTTGCTCCATCACGACCTGCAGCCTTGTGTGTCAGCAGGTTTGGCAGCAGACGATTCCTTCTTACTTGGTCACACTGCTCAGTGTGGCCTGTCAGCACAGATCTGAATGCCCAGACCTCCTCAGGTATATGCAAAATTATGGTCTGGAGAGTTTTCTTTTTCTCCCTGAGGACTTCATAGCCTTGGTCCACTGAATAGCTCTCTTTATCCATAGGAATGAAAATTCCCTACCACGCGGCTGTTTTCCCCCTATTCTTGGGGGAGGGTGGGGAGTGGAGAGTAGATTTGCTTCCTTGTTGAATATTGGTGCTCTGACGACTGATTCATTACTGCTCTCACAGGAAACACACTGCCGGCCTTGGACTGCTGGGCTATAGCAAATGGCTGTGCCCATTTGCTGTAGCCCAGCAGTCGGGCATGCTTCTGATATTTTCCATTTTCCCTTATTGTCCTGTCAACCTGAATTTATGAGTTTCTTTCTAAAGATATTACAATCTATTCTTCAAAAGACTCAACCTGCTATGGAGCACTTCAAAGATTTATTAAGTGCTTTGTGCAAAAGCCAGTTAAAATGAATGTTTATGTTCCTCCACTGCCCCATGAAAAGCTGCATTTACCTGGGTTAGCCCAAAGAAAATGCTTCAACCTTTAGATTTCCTGTATGCCTCAGTGGGAGAGTTTGTAGCTAGTAACAGAGAAAAAATGGCTAGAGAAATTCTTAGCTTAATTACCAACATTAAGCTATAGTTCTGATTCTGACTGATGAAAAGGAATTAAAAAAATAGGTTACAACTAAGAGAGCTACCATTGCAACTGGGCACTCTACAAAAATAGTAAAAACAAAATTTCACATAGGAAAATTCTCATTCCTCTCCTGCTGTAGGAAAACAGCAAAGATATACTCTCGAAGTTATCTTCTGTGTTACTAGTTTAATATCATCCATTAAAAGGAGAACCCCAGTAAAACATCTGTTTTTCTGTTTTATTGCTGTGATATGAAGTACTCTCCTCGCTAATTCATTCATTTATCCAGCAAATATTCATTGAGTCCAGGGACACTTCTAGGTGCTAGGAATCCATCAGTGAACAATAAGCAAAAATCCCTGTTCTATAGAGCCATTCTAGTGGTCAGACAGTAATAAATGTAAAAATTATGTTGTATGCTAGCAGGCACGTACTATGAAAAAAATAGAGCACAGTAGGATGGTGGGTGGGTGTCAGCTATGCAGCTGAGGTGGTGTTAGGGCAGGTTAGATCAGGCCTCAATGAGAAGCTGACATTTGAGCAAAGACTGAAGTTCACTGGATACACTTTTTTTTTAAACTTGAAGCTTTAATCTTCAAACTTTAGTTTGTTCTATCAAATCTTACATATTTATTTCTAAATAGTGTATTCAATATAATACTTCAACATAGCTTATTATATAGTATTGTAAAATTATTAACAATATATATATTATTGTATAATCACATTGTATAATCCACCCTCTACCTTTTTCAAAGAAAGGTTGTCATAGGTATGAACGAAACTTGAATTGAGCTCAGCGTGGGGAAATGGAGCAGGCATTAGAGCTGCTCGTCCGTGAGCTACATATAGGAGTTACACTTGCTCCTTCCTTCAGGAACTGCCGCTGGGAAGAGGCTGACCACGTGCGCCGTCACTGCTTCTGCCTCTCATGCTGCTGTTGCTCCTTAGCCTTTGGCCAATTTACACCTTCGTGCCCTGTATTTCACTGCCAGCTCTATGTGTCTCTCTATTCAGGAAAGAAAATAACCCACAACTTTTTTTTTTCCTTTAATTTGAATATGCTTTGTACACTTGACACATTTGAGTAGTTTATTTCCTATCTGGATAGGATAATCTATGATTCCTTCTTGCACTGTTAACTCATATTGACTTCCATATATACATGTTCACCTAAGCTCTTGAAAACATACCTCAGGATATCTGATCCTTTAAATCAGTAGTTCTCAAACTTTAGGGTGCACATGAATCGCACCGTGAGCTTGTTGAAACAGAATTCTGCATCTACCCCGAGAGTCTGATTCTACAGGCCTGGGGTTTAACCTGAGATTCTGCATGTTTAACAAGCTCCCAGGAGGTGTTGGGTGCTTCTGGTCTGTAGATCTAACACGATTTGAGTAGCAAGGTTCTGAGTATTCTCACTTGGTCCAGTGGACACAGAAGCTATGGTCTCACTGGTCACGTTCCAAGTCCGCTGAGGGACTTTCTCTCAGGCGGCTGGCTTGAGCCTCCTGCCCCATCGTCCTGGTCACTTTCCAGGTCTGCTGAGTGCATGGCCTGGGCTCCCTGACCCATCAGGCTATACTGGCCAGTGAGCCTTCCCAGCCAACACTGGCCTTGCTCTACTCCTCACATCCCTCTGACCTCACTGGATCCTTCAACCTCTGAGGACCCACGCATCAGCTTTCTCATTGCCCTTGGAGGAGTTCTTTATCCTGCCTCTCTTGCTTTGGCCCTGAAGGAACAGCTTGGTGGCAAAACAGATCAAGAAAGGCCCCTCCACACAGACACCCCCCAAACAAGTGACCTGGCCTTATCTTTCCAACCATCTTTTGCAAAAAAAAAAAAAAACCAAAAGAATCAAAAACTCCACAACTTCACTTTATCTTAAAGGCTGTGAAGGCACAGAACAAAATGAAGTATTTGATATGAAATAACAGCAATTCACATTCAAGTGGCTGATATCCCCGTAAGCCAGGGGAAAAAACTAACACAAAAAAGAGAACCAAAACTAAGAAACAAACAAAACCAAAACCACCTTTTCAGTCCTTTTAATTCCTTTAATTCTTTCCCACACTACCTAATGTCGGTCTAAACCCAGCAGGTCTGATCTGCAATAATTATAGCCCAGGGTGGCTTGACAAGGTGGCAAGCAGATTTCCAGCTCTAGCCTCCTGAAACTCTTCCGCAAGTTTGCACCAGACTCGCATGCCAAGGCCCCTGTCTATCATCGCCTCTCTCTTTCCACGAACAGTTTTTCTCCACACAGGCCTTTCTCCACTGCAGTGTTTTCCAAGCCTTTCCATCTTAATGCCTTCCCATGTCTTTGCAGCTCACAGTTGGAAATCCCATTTTCATTGCTTTGTGGCAATTTCTCATTTCTTTCTATTTCTTTTGTTATTTAACTGTGAAAATTATTTCCTCTTGCAGGAAAAAATGCCCATACGCTTGTTTGAGCTGGAGTCCTGCTGTTCATTATTTGCCGAAAGCCGTGCTGTCGTGTTTAATGTGCACCCTGAGATGTCAATACCATTTCGTCTATATGAAGGCAGAAACCCATTTGATATAATTTATGAGACCTCCTGCGGGTGGGGACCAAGTCACGTCACGTGCCTCTCCCTTTGTAGCACATCAGCAATTAACTGAGGCTAGTGCATTTTGTTTGTATATTATCTCTGGACTTACAGTGGAGGAAAGCAGGAAGGAAAGGCATGTGGGAGATCTTTACAGTAGACGTACCCTTCCTGATATAATCTTTCTGAGGTGCAACATTCTGGTCTTCAAGACACTATACTCTGGCTTTGAATGCTTCAGGGAGGTTTAGGCTTCTAACTTTATCGTTTAACTGTCAGAATTGTAACTTGCAGCCAGAGCGTGTCTTAAATCATTCAATTGAAAGAATAAACCAGAGTAAATCTAAACACAATGAGGACAACCAGCAAAACATGTAATCTGAAGAGGTTTACCATAAATACTGAATGCCTGCCCACTGGAGGGGAGAAAGGACTCAGTAGTGTAAAGCCAATGTTCAGAAGGGTTGGGAACCTGGGAACCTGTGTACCGACCCGGCAGAACGCTGTCCTGAGGCTGGGTGGTAACCACGGGCTGCACCCAAACACCTGAGCTTCATTCTGAGCAATATGTGTTCCATTTGGGTAACAATTCTATAGTTTCTGTGCCAGGCCAAGATCAGCTAGACCTTCCCCTTCTGGCGTCAGCTGACACTATGCCTTTCCTGTGACTCAGTCATGCAACCCCTTCTATCTCTGAAGAGGGGGAGACGGGCGAAGAGAAGACGGGGCTACGAATGTGGTGCTAGTTTACCCACAAAGCAGACAAAGCATGAACCTATGGAGGTGGGAGGAGTCCAGCAAAGTAAGAACTGTGTACCTCCAAGACTGTATTGAAGTAAGCATTATGGGAAGAACCGGAACTTTGTTGTTTCCCCTTACGTTTATTTTATAGTTTAATCTTTTACTTGTATTTATGTATGAGAAGGGGCCTGACCATATTTCAGTGCTTAGGGACCATTTATGAACCTTTTATGAACCTGACATAGTCACATTGGGTACCGCTTAAGACACGTCTTTTACAATGAGTGTTTTATGGCTGTTATTTTAATACATGCTCACAAGTCTCGCTTTGCTGTGTTTTTTTTGTATATTAATGCATATTGTTATTTTATGCAGTCACTCTGATGTATTATATACATACTTTCTCCAGAGCCCTTCGCAAATTCCCAATATTGTGCCAACTGAAGTTGACTTCGTGGACATTCTCTCACGGTAATCCCCTAATTCAAATCTGGTGAGATTCTGCAGCATTGAATTTGATTTTACTTCCCTGTGTTTTCTCTCCCCTGTAGTTCTGATAGAAAACATACACAATTCTGCTGTTCCAAGTCATCTCCTCACATATATCTTCTGTAATACTGCATGTTTACCTGTGAGCTGCTGCCCAGAGAGACCAGGGGTCCAATACAAGTAAATAATTGAAATAGTCAAGAGGAATCCAATCCATTTTAAGAAACAGTAATGTCCCTCTCTTCATGAAATGTGCATTGATGTATGATGATATATTGGCATGGAAACACTGGCATGTTTTGAAAACTTAAATACCAAGAAAAAAACAAACAAACCAAACCTCAAAAAATGTTTATGTGAGTCCTAAAAGATTTCTTTTTTTATATCATACTGAATGATCTTTCCCTTCACCCATACACACCCGATATAACCCAAAGTGTGGAAATAAAGAGAATTCAACTCACAGGTTGTCCAGGCTCATCTCCCCCGAGGATTCTGAAGCCAAATCCAGACTGCATCCTGCGAAGGTGAACATCCAGCTCCTTGTAATCCGGACCTGGCATAGAGGAGACCCCACTGAGTGACGAGTCCTGCCTCCCCCCCACCCGCGAGGGACTGAACATGCTGATGATGGATTACTTTTGTGGGTGTGATTAATGAGAGTGCCGTTACAGTCGGTGAAAAGCACAGAGGATAAGAAAAAAATGTATGGTAACAAAAAAGTAGGTATTCCAAAATTAGGTAGTCTCTGGATTAGCACTGACCAGCCAAGGGCATTACTAGGGTATTGCTACAGGCAGAAAGAGCACACACATTTTCTGAGTGAAAAGAAAAATCAATGCCTCCGTAATTCTTCATTTTCCTGAAAGGATTGAGATTGCCCTCAAGAAGATTGGCTGTCACTTTGGCGATGTTACTCTGACTAGAACGATTGTTTTAGAAGTATGAGAGAACAGATGGCAACGCCCTGGAAGTACCTGGTAAAGGACTACTTAGTAATTTACTAATAGCTGTTTATGACTTGATGTGTCCCCATTTAGTGTGTGTAGGGGAGGGGGATATAAACTTACACCTAATAGAAGGTGTCTCTTTTAAAATTGTTAAAGTTAGGAAAGATAAAATCTAAACTTTTCTCTATTGAGGTTTGGGTGAAGTTTTGATTTTCTGACAAACTCCTTTAGGTTTTTCATAACTTAGGGACAGAAATTTGCCTGGGTCTACGTGAACTCTTATCCCCAAAACATTTTAAAATGTGGAAGCCACTAGTAGATTCACTACTGACTCCATAAACATATTCAAAATAAATTAGACGAGGGATATTTTTCTGTAGTTAGCTGAAAGAACAGAAATGTACTTAAAAATAAGCTGGGAAACTCTTCTGTCATTTCTTTTTTTCAACCCTAGAATAAATAAACTAAAACCATGAGAAATATTTTAACTTTTTAAGGGGAATATGATTTAAATATGATTTAACCTTACCCCCTGCCCCTGGCCCTTTGAACCTTCCCCAGGGGCAAATGTCTCCATCATGACTCGGCTGTGCATACTTTCAAGGCCACTGTTAGGATGTTAATCAATGATTAGCAACTTTGGGGAATGCTTATTAATGCCATCCTTTGCTTAAGAAGTATTTAGTGATCTTTGGGCCTTAATGCTTTAAAGGAGGTATTAGAACTGATAGATGCAAGTATTAAGTTAAATTCTCCTTGCTTAAGCAGGATGGTTTTGGAAATTGGGATGGGATTTCAGAGGAGAATCCTCATGGGATAGGAAGCTTATGTCTGAGCCATCTGGGTATATAGTAATAGCCATAGTTGAGAGAGACACTCAATAAGCGATGGCCAGGCAAATCTTTTCCAGACTCTACAGTAAGTGGAGCTGCTGAAGTGATGCAGTAAACAAAACACAACAGAACAGGGCTTGCCTTTGTGCCCTCCAACCTGAGCTAAGCATTTCCAGTGATATGTGAAAGGCAAGTCACTCACTTCTGAAATGTAGGCATAAGCTGATTGTGTGTCTAGTGTTCTCAAGGAAAAAAAAAGCTGAATCAGCCATATAAGTACGTATGTATATATGTCCACATCGTCAAAGACTCTACGACTTTCGTGCCCTTTTACGACCAGATGCACGTATAACCAAAGTCTTTCCCATTCAGTGACGAATATAAAACTCAAAGAAGAATAACCAACTGGATTTCCACGTCCACTAGTCATCCTTTATGAATTGTATAATCATTCATATTTTAAAGATACGACAACTTAGAAAAATTCAGTTCCTATTAAACACTTCGTTAGAGTTGAGTGGTAAAAGGAAAATGAAAACTTTGCCCTACACTCTACAAGTCTCAACTGACTTTTGAACTCAGTTTATTCCGAGGTCTACAACATTATATATGAAATCACATACTGGGGTGTGTGCTAAACCTTCAGGACTCTGGAGGCAAGTGGAGCAGCCCTACAGAGTCATGGCAGGTACGTGTATTTCTCCCAACAGAGGCAGAAAGGCGAGGGGAGAGGGGAGGGTGACAGATAATACCCAGTCACCGTTCAAACCTCTAAAACTTGGTCATATGGCTGCTCACGTCAATCTTTTCTCTAGGTTCCTTTAAGTTTAGAGGACTCGAGACCATATATATATATATAAAATCACAAAGAGAGCACGATATACTTTCGACATTCAAAATGATACAGCTAGCCTATGTTTAACCAGAACGTTCCATTTACTTGTAGATAGTCTCATTTTTGCATTGCTGCTGAGTATGGTAAGTGTGAAATTGTTTCTCCAGTGGCTTCAGCACCAATCCATATTGCATGAGGAGCTCTACAAGGACTTTACTGTGTGATCCATTTTATTTGCTAAGGAAAACTTTCCCCCAAGGAAATGCTGAAATCGTCACAATCCCAGTAATGGCATTTTTGAGATGTGCCAAGGTACAAGGGAGCTGTCTTGTGTCAGAGGATGCTGTGATTCCTGGGAGAACTGGAAAGCTTTTCCTTAATGAATGACTCAGGACTCCTTTATATGTAGGAGAAAAATACAGATCTATGTTTGCTAGTTAATTTTACTTAACTCTGAAGAACTCTGAAGATGTAAGCAGGGAATATATCCTCCTTCCCCCTATTCTTTGTGTGCATTTTGGTGACACTTCGATCCCCTGACTACTGCCCTGACCACTCTGATTTCAAATATAGGGTGATATATGCCAACCATGTCATCTTCACCCTCCATTCTTCCAGGCCAAGATGGCCAGCTTCATGGCACATGTGCCCGTAGAGAGGCAAAAAGAGACCCGTTAGAGAAGTGTGCCTGCAGATGTAATTTACTCTTTATTTTTTTGTTAATTCTGAACATAGACTCAGAGGCTGCAGGGCATGGAAACTTAAGAGAAATAGTCAACTGGAAAAAGAAGTTTAAATGATGGATTGTGCCTTAAGGCAGTTTATTTATTTTTTTCTTTTTTCTTTTCTTTTTCTTTTTTTGTTATTGTTTAAGGAAAATAAGAGCTTTCAGAAACAGAATTTTTCCTTTGTTTCTCCCTCCCTCCCCCCACCCATTTGAATCTGGCTTTAGAAAATAACTAAAACTATATGCACATAGCTGGAAACATTACTCTTCTTCCTTCCTGCTTTGTTAGCTCTCTTGAAAGATTATGATGTTTCTGATACTCTCCTTTAGCTGCTCTTCTGGTCTGATGACACACTTAAAATGATTGTTATCATGCTTTATCTCTTCCCCTGTCACTGCAAGGACTTAAAGCAAAGAAATTCAAGGGCAACTCTTCACCCCACTGTTATAGAATTTAACAATCCTCACTCTTCTCTCCAGTTGGTTTGCAAACCATGCACCTGGCAGGTTGTTAGATGAAGGGGTCTGGGGGACACCTAGTGGGACCTGAGTCACTCTGGATGTCACTCAGTCATGCCCCTACCAACATCCCTTTTTTTTTCTCTTCTTTGTGTTTAGTCTGTATCTGTGCTCTTTTTTCTTTCTCTTCTTCTTTTTCCTTTTTGCAGAACTGTCAGGGGTGCTCTCAGGCATTTCTTGGTGCAACTCAAGATGAGGCAGTCGTTGTGAAGAACTGGACTAAGAGGGTCAGAAAACTCTTTGGACGTTGGTGTTCAACGGTTAGCCATGGCCAGTGTTGCTTGTTCCTTAGAAGTTGGGTCCTAGGATCCTCAGGCATTATGAAATAATGCATCTTAAGATCCTCGTCCCAGATGGGACTTCGCATGACCACGGTGGCAAGCTACAGAAATGGAATTTACAAGTCCTGATTAATCCTGGGCTCTCACTAATATTGAACAAGCTACATCCAGGTAGCAGGGTAACCTCCGTCATAATAAAGAAAAACAGAATTTCAAAAGCTGATTCTTATTTTGTACTTAGACGCCAGGAAGACTTCACATGCTATATGTACCCTTGGTCTAGCTTTTGAAAGACACGGTTTTGTGCACCGTTTCAGGAAAAAGGATGGGTGACTGAACACAACTGATTAATTTTGTGAATGGATTCAAGCTTCAAAAATGCAAAGAATGGCATTTTTATGGATTAATTTGGCACATGCGATGCTGCTGTAAACTCATCAATTAAATTTTGGTACTTGAATCCCCTTTCATGTTTTAATTAAACATAAGCACCACGGGCTTATTATCACATTTTGACACAGAGAATGAATTCACTCCATTTTTCCTCTTGAAAGAGTATTAAACTTTTGGCTTTTCCTTGGAAAGAGATCTAGAAAAGACAGTATGAAGAAGGAATCAAGAATCAAAGGTGGTTATTAAATATGTCCCTGACAAAAAAAAAAAGTCCTTGGCATCTGGATTTCCAATGCACTCTAGATACAAAATGAGTTAAACAGGAATTAAATAGTTTTTATTGCTCGAATCTAACATTACCAGGTAAATAACTAACACATTTTTGTCTTAAAATAATCCCTTCTCTCTACTTTTTTCTCTTTATACCTTTGGTAATATGAATGTGGCCAGACACGTTTTAGCCAAAGTAGAAGCCATCTCCCACTCTCCATTTGGTTCTCTTCAAATAACCAAAGTGTTCAAATAAACTCAGATTTTCCCATCTGAAATACTCCCTTGCTCTCCCCATCCATTTCTCTCTTGAAAGAGTGGTCTCTACGGAAGCCTTCACTCTCTCTCATGTCTGACTCACTCCTGCCGGTCTGGTTTCTGTTCTCTTGGCATTACTGAACTGCTCTCTTTAAGGTCTTTGATGACATCCTAATGACAAAATCCAATGGCTATTTTTTCTTGGCTCATTCTGATTGATTTCTGTGTCTCATTTGATACTGTCGATGCACCCTTTATGACCCCTGATTTCTATTGCTTCAAGAAAAGGTCTCCTTCCAGAAGTGATTTCTACTCTTGGTTTCTGTGATACTCCACACCCTAGTTTTCTTGTCTTTGGGTGGGATTGTTCATTCAAAGGTCCTGACTATGGATTCATTGTTCTTATTAACATTCTCCCTTGGTGATGGCACAATTATCTTTGTCTGTCTATAATATTCCATATGCACAGCATGTAGGAGTTGCTTAAATGTTTCTTGAATTTGTTTTAACATACTCGCCAATCTAGTGTACCTAATAAACCACAGCGTTATTCTACTACTGAGTTTTCGCTTAGCTTCATAATTACATTAGGACTTCCTACTGTCAATTTTACCTCTATACCTAAGCATCTTCTTCAGCTAAAGTTAATAAAATACCTTATAATTATGATAAATTTATCTGAGTCAAAATCATGACACATAATTTGATAAGGAACATTTTATAAATATGAGAAATAGTATAGGAGTTCTACTTATTTTGGATGGAGTCATAATTTTCCAAAATAGTTTCCTAACTTGTGTGGACACTGAACAAAATATTTGGATTGGTTCTTTTCCTGAAAATCTGGATTGCATAGTAGTATAATACACTCAAACTACATTATAACTTTTCTCTTTCAAATAATGTATATATCAAGGTAATGTAAGCTCTTGAGTAGTTCTTCTCTTTCTTCTTTTGTTTTTAAATAAAGTACCTTCAGAAGCTGAAATTTTCAAGAAACGTGCTTGCTGTGGCCAGGAAGCTGAGGTTTAGAATCTCAAATTAAATCCTGCTTTCATTTTGCAGCTGTAATCACTAGGTCTCAGTTTCTCTCTGGTTATAAGATATTCTTAAAAATTACAAGGAGTTTACAGTCATATATTCTTATATACTAAGAATAATTATGCTTTAAACATTTTCAGACCAAGCTAAACAAATACTTTAGACATTATTTGGGGACAGAATGCTAAGCAACATCTGCCATATTTTCTACATATCCAAAAAAAATGACATGGAAACTTACAGAATGAAATGATCTCAAGCACATATATTCTCCAAGGGGTGTTAAAACATGCTGAGATGGATAATGAGCTGTCATCATGGAAACACTCTAGAGATGTGTGCTGTGAGCCCACAGACCTGAAATAGTACTATTGTTATGAAACGTTCTTTTCTACAATTGTTTCAGTGTTCTCACTTTCCATCCAGTGGTCTAACCAGCTGTTCAAAGCACTTCCTAAGAGTAAGAAAATCTGAATATTCCTTTACCTCCTTCATTTCCATAACATTAAATATTTCAGTCCAAACCAAATTAATAACTATTTTCAGAATAATTAGGTCAAAATTTTTTTCTTTTAAGTAAATTAATTGGTTATAACTAAAAGCTCTTAAACTTGAAACTACGCTATTCTATTCTAACTTAAAATACTATTGAAATGTAGCACTTTATAATTGGCATGGTTTAAAAAAATTAAATTGATATAGGTATTTAGTTGATGTGAAAAGAATTTCATTCTACGTTAGCAATATTTTTAATAAGTTCTCGGAAATGTCTAAATTGCAAATCTCTTGAGATACTCTAGCTTCTTATTTCTATTTATCTAGTCCAGTGCTGTCCAAAATGAACAAAATGTAAGTTACATTGGTAATTTAAACATTTCTACTGACCACATTTTAAAAAGCAAAAAGAGATAAGTACAATCAATTTTAATAATATACATTTAACCTAATATATCCAAAATATTATTTAAGCATTAATCAATATTAAAAAATAATTAATGAGATATACATTTCTCTTTTTTTTTTTTGTACTAAGTTTTTGAAATCCGGTGTGGATTTACACACGTCTTACAGCACATCCAAATTCAGAGTGACCACATTTCAAGCGCCTAATAGCCACATGTGTCTAGAAACTTCTGTATTGGCTAGTGTGGATTTAGTCAATCTGGTGGCTTTCTTTGGTACCTGGCTTTGAATCTAATCTTTTACTAAAGCATTTTATGAAAGAACTTAATGAATACGACTATTTTCCTTTGTCTTTTGTTTGTTTGTTTCCTTGGCAGCCATCAGGCCAAACTTGGTGAGACTTGCCCTCTACCTTAAATATATGCTTATGCGGGTGAGTGAAATTAGCATGGTGATTATATACTAATAAACTGATACTACTCAGAAGAATGATTTGTTACACAAAATGGAAGACGTTTCATTCACAGGACTGTGAGTACTGAAGAATACTTGCCAGAGGAATCCATTCGAAAACTGGTCCTTGGTGGCACTTGTTCTGGATGGGAAAATGGGGAATTAAAATTGAAATTCATTTATGGCATTTAAAAATTCATCTTTACTTTTTTTTGGTTTCAATTAGAACTCACTCCCATTCTTGTTCTCGTGTTTAATGATTTTTTTTCCTCTAAAATCTATGGAAGTTAATGGACAGATTTACCTGGTTTTATGTATATGAATATGTCTGTAAATGTATTTCTTTCACATGCAGGCAAAAATCTGAATTCCTTTAGATCAGAATGGAAAAAAAGGTCATTATTTCCAAACATTAAGCTTTGATTCTCATTATAAGAATGCTTATTTGAAAGTAAAGTCAATCCAGAACCCCAAATATACACACAATAAATAAAGGTCTTTGAAATCATGTTATGATATTGTACCATCAAACACTGAAATGAAAAGTGAAAAATTCAATCAATGATTACATTGATTTATGTACACCAGTCCAAATATTTTGACACTTACAATTATTTGGATAGTTGAAGTTATGTATAAGTAGTTGAGTAAAATTGGTTTATATTAGCCATAGGGATCCTTCATGAGAACTATGATGTCATGTATGCTACAAATAACATAGAAGTTTATGGACATGAGTGTAAAATACTATATATATTCCATAATATATATATGAAGTACTATGAAAAAAATGGGTATTTTATCATTAAACTTAAAAAGTTAAAAGAAGACCAAATTCTGATTGCTTTCTTACTGAGCTTTGTTTGCTTTGAATAAAGAGTTCTACACTATTCAACACAAAAAATGAAATAGAAGCCTCTTGAGGGCGATAATGAGGCTGTTCCCCAGGGTACCCCGCACAGCTAGCCTCACTCATGGTGAGGAGAATGAGACTCCCTTCCAGGCGATCTGTCTTTTCACAGTAAATTAGTTTTCCAGCAGAATTGTTATTTTTTTAAAAATCTCCATGTTTACTGTGACTGCTTAAGATTATGAATTGAGAAATATCGTTTCATCATAAAGATGGAGCTGTAACAGGGATGGGAGATTGCTCCCTTCTAAACATTTCCATTAGTTGTAAAGGTGACACTTTACATTATCATAATCTCACTAGGACCTACTTGCCATCAGCAATTAGACTCAGTTTACTGCAGCCCCGATGGCCTCATTTTTATTCGTGGAAGTACTTTGGGTTACACTGTCAACTCGTGCTACCACCAAAATGCTTTGACAAACTAAATAACTTTCAATCAAGGACTGATTTTAGAGTTTACTTCTCACATTTCCACCCCGTTTTATCCCCCGCCTGATTCCCGGAGCATTAAGTTTTAAACTACTGAATGAAATAAATTTATAAGCTAACGGATTGAATCTAATTTCTAAAATACATGGGAAAAACATGTCTCCAACCTAACTTTTATTTCACTATCTTTATTACTTAGCTATTTCTTTCTCTATTAAAAGGAACTGTTAGAAATATAATACCACAGTTATTTACAAAGCTACTCAGAAATACTATTTTTGAAATTAGATTTCCGAATTAAAATTTACATATGAAAAATGGCAAACAAACTTAACTGGATCTACTGATCTCTTTTATCAACATACTATAACTGCAAAGTGACGCATAATGTGATATATCAGAAACTCCAACTGAAAGGCAATTTTTTTTTCACAGATCAAACCGTAACATATATTATATTCAAGACAGCAATAACGGTTTTCCTGAACAAGGTACAGGAAATTAACCTTCATGGTACAGTTGAGGACATTTTAAATGATAATGTTATTAAATTTTTCTGGTCTTTTTATGATTCTGATATTAAAGTCACTGATAAAAATGTCTAAACATTTACATATCATCTTATTTTGATTTTTCACTAAAATAAAATAGTGCTCCAGAGAACATTTGCGGGTGGTACTGGACCACCCACAGGCCACTGGACACCAGCAGTGTCCAAGCACATTTGGCCAGGGCTTGATCTAGCAGCGTTCAGACATGTAGATGTTCTCCTAGAAGCCAAGGTAGCCTTTCATGATCACTGAATAGCTGCGCAGCTATGGCAGCCATGAATTGATCAAAACCTTCCCTAAACCTATTGATGTTTCCAGCTTGACTGTGTTAAGTATTTAACCACAAGGGCAAAGGAGAATGGAGAAAAGAAGGCTCAAGCAGAAGCACCTGCACAGGCTTCAGAGCTCTGGTTCTGAGCACAATGCATCTACCGTATGTGTTATGGTTCCCACCATCAGTTTCCATTTAGAGTCTCGAGTGCTGTGCTGCAGTGGACGGTATTTTTACACCACCCCAGCTTCCCAAATAGCTCTGCCGTTAGGATGGGAGACAGTGCAGACTACAACCCTTGCTCACTAATAACAAGGAAAGAGCAGCAGAAAAAAACAGATGGTTTAGAAATACCACCACCCATTTGGGATAAGTTATGAATTATATGCACATTACAATACTGAACAATGAAAGAATTCCACAATGAACAACAAAAGTGCAGGATAAAGGCCACAGACGTGACAAACACAGTGGTCCATTTTTGATCAGCTATCAATTATAATTTCATTTCAGATATAGTATTAAAAACAGTCTTGTTCCTCCATTATGCTCTTTAACTGGCTTGTGGTTACTCTTGATTACCACCTTTGGTACAATACTCATTGCTTATTATGGGTTAATGCTTCCTAATTTCTCAAAAGAAGGATTGATTGTGTGAGCTCATTTTGAAGAAATTCCAGAGGAATTTCTGTTCTAAAGAGGTCCTACCAGAAGGCACATTATACCATACGGATCCCTGACACTTTTACGATCTACATTTGAGTGATGTCTTACTGCAAAGGAGTATGGACGTGTTGTACCTCATAAATTGTTTATTCATAATAACCAAGGTTCAATGTGAAGAAAAAAAAGTTTGGACAACTTCAGTCATAATTCAGCTTGGGTTCCTACCAAGGGACAGAATCATTAGGGAAGAGTTTCAGGGAACAAGGATTTTTCTTCTCTGTCTCTTTTGGTTTTCATCAGCTTGTCTGCTCCAGATTCTGAGGCTGCAGTGGGAAGTATGCCCAAGAAATGGTCCCATGAGCTGAGGTGACAAGATAAAACTTTAGAATAAGTCTGACTTAAAGAAAAGTGAAGCAGCAGGACAGGGCCCTCATTCCTAAATGATCAAGTTCCTTAGCATGATCAAAACTTTATTTTGTAAGATTCCAAAGTAAGCCATACTCATTTTCTTTGGGAAACACCTTGTATTGCCTTGTTTGGCATTAAAAAGAGGAGCCAGGATAGGCATTTTTTCTGCAGTTATGTGCGTACAGTCTTCCTTAGGAGCAGAAAGACAGACAAAATTAACTCCCTTTTGGTCCTGTGATTATTGTGGTGATGAATCTGATTTATTCTCTGTGATAAGAATGAGAATTTCTCTTCACTTAAATGAGTAAGGCCTCACTGCCATACTTTTCCTACTTAGTTTGCCGTGCTCTAGACTTGCACATCTGTATAGTTTTCTGGGTATGGAAGGAGTTCACTGGGTGTTTGGCTCCCAAAACAAGTTACCACATATGTCTTTACCTAAAATTAGGGATAAAACATGTATGGACAAAAACTCAGGGAGCCAAATAAATTAGCTTGAAAGAAATTATTTATCTGAGTAGGCTTTAAAATTTGTATTCAAATTTAGATGTATGCTTTTCTTGGACAGTAATGATGTCTATCTCTTTAACAGACTACGTAGTAAAGGGAAGTCATATAATTGGTCATTCAAATGAGGACAATCTGGAGTGTGAAACGGGAGCTATTGATTATGCCAGGACAATGCAGAGCAGGAATGTCTCAGGCAAACTGGCAACATGTAGTCTTATGGGTAAGAAGGCCATTATAAAATGTTTCCTATCATATGAGACATATGTGGTTGAAGCAATGATGCAATCACATATAGAGAAAGAATGACAGGAGGAGATGGGAGGGTGGAAAGCAGTGAGGGCCTTTAGAAATAGTCTTTTCCCCCCAACGTTAGAAATGGTGTACGGAGCCCAACAGTTAAAATGTTAGCATACAAACTGAAACAATTCAAGCCTTTCCTCTTGTAACTGCAAAGAAAATTAGTCTTTCTTTCATGAGATTTATGGGAAAAGGAGGAGTAAAAAATAGCATGGCTTATCTCATTACACAAAGGTGGGTATTTTTCTCTGCTTTCAATTTTAAAAAATCCATGTAATGGAAACAGCAAGAAGTCAATTATCAACAGAGGCTATTACACAAAGGAAAGTGAGATTTATCTAAAAGTACTAGATAGAGATGAAGGTGGGTAGATTTTTGCTATTTTCTGGAAATTGCTGGTAATGATAATAGGGTCAAGCTTGAATAACTAACATGAAAACCCAGAAATGCCACTGGTCAAAATTTCTTTGTGGACTATTTAGGCATGGTTCTTCTATTATGTATACAAGCTTTAAGCTTAGGTGGAATGAAGTTAATCGGGAAAACTTTTCTTTTTGCGTGGAGCTCTCCAGTAAGAACTAATGAGATTTTTGATAATTAAAAGATATTTAACACAAGACATTCTCCTGATTAAATATTAATTTTGCACATGGAACGAGAAACTATGGGTCTAATTGTCTAATTATATTTAAACTATTGTCTATATTTACTGTACATTTCCCTTGTTAAAATACTGATATTATTTGCTCTGTTATATAATACAGTGTCATTCAGGAATTGCTTTCCTATGTTTTTGTCCCCAGTTTCACTGTAAGCTTCATGTGAGCAGAGATTATGTCTCACGATTTTTCTCTTGTGGAGTGCGCAGCAGAGTCTAGACACATACTGTGTTTCATACATTCTTGTTGACTGATGTGGAGCCTGAAGATGCCACCTCTGGGCATTCTGCCTGATGCCCTGAAGTCAGAGGCATTGCCTTGCCTGCTGGGTGGTAGAATCTTCTTCCTCTCAAGTCCCATGTCATCATAAGAAGATCTTATGAAGACACGAGGTGTTTCTAGTCTTTCGTAAGCTTGTATTTGCCATGTTGTTTCCTGTGGCTCTAGTATCCTACGGTTGTCTTTGTTTGTTTAAAATCACAGCATTTTTTTTTTTTCAGGAATACATCTTTATTAAGATGTCCTGTACATGCACATTAAAATGTCAGCATAATCTAATTAGGAGCCAAATGAGGCACAGCATCATTTACATCATTTGATAAATTTCCATCATTTGCAGGGGACTAGTGATTTGAATCCAAATACTTCTTGACAGCCTGGATATAACAAATATTCTGTAGCTCTGTATAGCAGAAGCTTGTGGGTGGAGGTACATTCTTTTATCTGGTTACTGCAACCCAGTGAATGCAAAAAATCTGTTCAGCATTAGACCTAGTTGTAAAGGAGGATACCATGAGATCATTACAGGTTAGGGAAAATGTCAAAGGACTTGGTTTAGACAGCTTTGGTTAGGATTCCCTTCCGTACTTTCTGTGGTCCCACTATTTCTTCTTCTAGGAAAAAGTTTGGGGACACAGAATAAATAGAGCCAAAGCTAAATGTTATGAATGTAATTCAAAAGAATAAGAATAGAGTGGTTCACAGTCAAAATTTCAAATATGGGTCTTTTGTTTAGATGCAAGCATTTCACGGTCATTAAAAGAAAACCTTATCTGAAGATGCTGAGAGATAGACTGAGTTTCCCTCCATTCATTACAAAACATTTTTTTTAGCATTGTTCTAAAAATTTAAATGAGACTTTTTCCACACTTGGAAACAGGATGTATATAGAGGGCAAAGGTCTGTTCTGTTCTATCAAGACCCTGGCATGTGAAACTGAGAAAAACAGACTGAACCGATTAGCTATCCAGAGATTAGAGAAAGTGGTGCCATGTTTTTTTGGTTTCTTTAATCTTCGGGGCAGAGTTTTTCTTACCTTGACATGATTTCTGTGTTTCATTCACACTCATTTAGGTTATGAAATAACAGGATAGAAAGAGAAGGATGGAAAGGAAATGGAGCTTGCCCTCTTTTGGCTCCTAAGAGTCGTGACCCTGAAAACATTTTTGTGACCTTAGAAACATTAGAGAGAGCTGAGAAAGCATGAAGCGGGAGTGAGATGAGAGAGGCAGCCGCAGGGCATATGCAGGGCTCCGAGGGCAGTCAGGGTGTTTGTTGTTCGAGTGGCTTCAGACGCAAAGCAAAAGGGGTACAGAGCTCCCAGAGGAGGACTGATAAAGAAAGTCACGGGAGGTTAAGGCGGATCGGTTTGCTAGGTTTGTTACAGGTGAGGAGCGGAAAGGCAATGAAGAAAAGGAGCATTGCAGGGGCTGGCTAAAGAAATCAGAATTTGTTTATAGGTTTGAAAAAGAAGGTCATGCACAATTCCTGCTCACAAACTGAGGGCACAACCAGCATCAGACCACCATAGAGAAAAGACGGAATAAATACCAACAGTGACTTGTCCGAATACTAAGCCTTGCATTGGTCAGGAAAACAGCAAAAGGATGGGAACAAATGACTAATGAAGGGACAAAAACAGGAGGAAGCATCTCTTGACGCTCCCTACAGGTAACCACAAAATTCAACAAGCCAGTGACAGGAGGATGATATGTTTCCACCTTCTGAGTTAGAACTTCGCCTGTATCCTGATCTCTACTTGTTATATACGTATTCTTCTTTGTCTCCCAGTTAAATTCGTGAGAGCAGGACATTTACTCAACTTTGGTATCTCCCCATGGTACTGAGGGCCAAGTGGGTATTCGATAAATACTTGGTTATCGAAGCAGAAAACGTATTAAGAACTGTGCTGAAATCTTCTCAAGTTTTTTCAGTATAATGACCATTAATACCTTGAATTCATACCCTGTATTATACAGTGAAAAATGCCTACTTTGTTCTAATTCTATCACAGCAAAAACATTCTAACTGTACAGCCCTTTAAAGACATTTCAGTCGTTCAGCCAGAAGGAGGAGAATCAAATACAGTAGCCCTGACATAGCCAATTATTTTTATAAAGTGGCAGGAGTGGGGTGGTGGAGGTTCACGTTGATAAAGATGATTTCTCAATGGCCTGCTGTCCTAACTAGTTTATCAGCCAAAATCACTTTTACAGAGAGTTGTAGAGGATGGGCAAAGGGATATGTCTACTTTTCCCCTTACCAGCTGGGGGTGGAATTCTCAGCCCCTGGGCTCATCAAAGAGTAAGCAGATTTGAGATCCTCTGAGATAACACACAATTTAAAACTTGCTATTCATGCTTCAGGTGATAAAGTTGGAAAGAAGACACTGGCGGAACACCAAAACAAAGGAAATCAGCAGACCGTAAATGGGAGTGCCCGGAACCAAACCCTTCTCACTAGGCTAGTTTTCTCAATCCATTACTCAAGTTCATATTGTACTGTGTATTCTCCTCATATATTATACATTCATGCCATTTGGATTCCTGTCCTCTAACATTCAAAAGAGATGACCTGTGAGATGGTGGAAAGAGGAACAATGAATGTATATGCAATATTAAAAAGCTTTGTTTTCTAATATTTATAAAGCGCAATGAAATAATTTTAGAAGACCTTCAGATAGGATGACAAGTGCCTACACGATATTTTACGAGTCAACTTTCAAATGGGTCCCAGTGCATTAAACAATAAGCGGAAGTTTCAGGTAGAAATGATTGGCACCTGCTCTGTGCTGCTTTCGGAACCATTACTTTCACCATTATGAGTTGGAAGGACTTGGCTAACATTTTACTCACATTCCTAAAATCTTCAATGACTGCATTCATGGCTCTAAGGAAATCTATGCTTCAGACTCAAAATCAGATTAGACATGAAAATCCCAACCATTTCTTCTTATTATCTGGTGGCTTAAATAAAACTAGCAACCTCTTCCCCTATTCCCCACCCTTGGCCTCCCAAATACATTCCTGATTTTCCTCAGGGGCTTAGGGGGAAAAAAGTAGGAAACAAAATTTAAAACCAAAAGATATAAGCTTTTTTTGAGTTGACAGGCTTTTTTCTTTCTTTTCTAAAGAAAAGTTTCGATCAGCTGGCTTTACTTTTGAGATACGTTTTGAACCTCAGAATATAAAATCATGCCAGATCATTTCAGCCTCAATATATCTCCTGTCAGGGCTTCAGCTGTTATTAATACACTCTTGTTTTTTGTGGCTTTCACTTACGCCTACTTTCATAAATGGCTCTAGATTTCTCGTAGAGCTCATATGGGTCAGGCTTCCTTGGGTCAAAGGCCTCTGTTGAGTCAGGAAAGGAACTCCTGTGAAGGGCGGGTGGGAAGGGCAGGTTCTGCGGTATGGCCGGAGCAGATAAACTCGTTTGAGGACTGCCTTGATTCTCCCATCGGTCCGTTATCTGGAAAGTGAAAGAGAACAGAGAAAATGACTGACAATGAATTCTTTCCTGCTGTTACCTTTGTCACATACCACAGCCCTCACCTTTAAGTTTGACTTTCTTGCCCTGTAGACTTTTCTTTCAAAAAACATTCAAAACTTTGGTGTAAGTGCCTTGAGAGATTCTATTTCTATATAATAAAGCACCATAGATGGTTATAAATATATGTGTTGCCTGACTTTTGAATGTAAACTTTCATAACCTTGTCACCTACTAGCTAGTAATTTTCAGCAAATCACTTAATCTGTCAGAGTCTGTTTTTTCTCCCTATAAAATAAAGACAATATGTATCTCAAGATAATTTATCTGTGCTTATGACTGTATGGTATTGTTCCTTTTCTAAGATGGCCCCAATTCATTACACCATTTTTACTAAAGAAGAAGATGAAGTAGTCTGCATGCATCCATTTGATACCTATGCATATCCGAACCACCTCCTACACTTGAACATTCAATCACTTTCCTCACAGTTTATAAGTAATTATACAACCCTTTGGGATTTGTGAATTGTTCAAAATCTTCTACGAAGCCTCATTTACTGCTGATCTGGTGGTTTCTTCTCCAAAATGCTGCTGCTGCTACCATCATGATTTATTAACGGTCTGTAGAATACTATGCTCTTTCATATACATTACCTTCTTTGATTCACTATAGCCCCGTGAGGTAGAGCAGGGACTCATTCCTTTTTATCAAGGAGAAAAGCCACGCTCACCAAGATCACCTGTTTGCACAGCCAACTTCAATAATCAACTGATTGCTCACTCAAACTCAACTTCAGCTTTTCTGCTTTGACTAAACCTGTGTGTGTAGAATGATATTAGGGTACCCTCTTGTCTAAACTTCTGCACTGGGTGAGCGTGGTCCTCAGGATAAAGGCCACTCTCTAGTGGGGTATAGTGGCTCCTCAGGGCCCAGGTTCTGATCCTCTTTCTTATATCCACTGATGGTCTCTCATTCCCTGGAATCCATCAGGTTCTCTCCAGCCTCTGAACCCTTGCATACTTTCTTTATTTCTCTTTCTGCCTGCAAAGTTTACCCATTTTCCACTCTTCCATCTCCCACCCTCATTATACCTGGCTACTAGATTCAGAGGAGACACCTACTCTAGAAGGCATTTGCTGACCATTCCTGACCTGGTTACTTGTCCCTTCTAGGTGCTCCCACAGCACCCTCTACCTACCCCTCACACTCAACCATAATTGCAAGTCTACCTTTGTCTCCGCAAATAGATTATGTTGGGGACGGAGACTGCAGGGGATGCAGTCTCTCTCACTGTTGTATTACCAACATATAGCAAGTGCTCAGAAAATGCAAATTTAGTGACTGAATGAAATCATCAGTAACATATGGTCACTTGTTCTTTCTTTAAAACCAGTTTTGATACACACTATTTTGAGCTTGACAGGATTATAACTTTCTGGCCCCTACTGCACTGTCCTGCTTTTGTTTTCATGATGGCTATATTTTGGTCAGGCCTCCAAAGCCAGCTGTCACCTATCAGTGATAATGTTTTAAAGGTAGAGAGGATTTGAGGTACTATGTACTGTGTCCTTGTGTAACACAAAGGTCCCTGTGACCCACTTATGTACTTGGGACTGTGGCAGGGGCCAGGTAAGCCAGCAAACTGGAAAAGAAATGGGTCATTGACCCTTCTCTCAATAAGACTGGTGCTACAGTCTGAATGTTTGAGCTCCCTCAAAATTCACATGTTGACAATCTAACACCCAAGGTAATATTACTAGGACGTGGAGCTTTGGGGAGATAATTAGGTCATGAGGCAATAGCCCTCATGAATGGAATTAGTGCCCTTATAAAGGAGACCCCAGAGAGCTCTGTAGTTCCTTCTGCCAGGTGAGGTTACAGCAAAAAGATGGCCATTTAGGAAGTGGGCTCTCACCAGAAACTGAATCTTCTGGTTCCTTGATCTTGGACTTCCAGCCTCCAGAACTATGAGAAATAAATTTCTGTTTTTTATAAGCTACCAGTCTATGGTATTTTATTATAGCTGTTGGAAGAAACTAAGACAATTGGCCTCATTTTAATTTGTTTTCTATATGGGCTACTGACCAAGCTTTCGTTTGAACAAAGGTTCTATAGCTAACAAAGATGGAAAACCCCTAGTTGAGTTCAATTCCCTAATATTAAACATAATCTCTAGGAACATAGAGAGGTCCAGCAGCTGTCAGTGGCAGACCCTGGGTCAGAAACCAATCTATAACTATAATGGGAGTGCTTTTTTGCATAATAATACATTGAGGGGAATAACTGGTAAATTTGTTTAGAGTTCTGGCTAATTTTCTGCTCAGTGACCCTTTTGCTCCCGTTTAGTAAAAATCTTTAAATATGCGCTTCATAATTCATTTGAAAGCAAAATTTGCCTACGAAGCCATGGTGGGTTCCTTTGGTCATCCATTCTCTGTGCCTTTGCTATGACAGGAAGACCCACATTGTGGCTAAAGGCATATATATATATATATTTTTAAATTAATAGCTACTCTATTTATTTATTTATTTATTTATTTTTAGCTGTGTTGGGTCTTCGTTTCGTGCGAGGGCTTTCTCTAGTTGCGGCGAGCGGGGGCCACTCTTCATCGCGGTGCGCGGGCCTCTCACTATCGCGGCCTCTCTTGTTGCGGAGCACAGGCTCCAGATGCGCAGGCTCAGCAGTTGTGGCTCACGGGCCCAGTTGCTCCGCGGCATGTGGGATCTTCCCAGACCAGGGCTCGAACCCGTGTCCCCTGCATTGGCAGGCAGATTCTTAACCACTGCGCCACCAGGGAAGCCCGGCATATTTTTTTATTTTTCACTTTAACTGACTCTAGGCACCATGTGGGTGCATTCTGGCTATGACTTTCTCCCTTCTGTTTCCAAACATAAGATACTAAATTCTAAAAAGTAAATAAATTAGAAATATGGTCTGAATTGCTGTAGTATCCCGCTTGTCATCATAGGGCTTCAGCAAATGTCTATTTCTTTCTCCCATCTTCCACGGAGGGTTATCTGATTCCTCCATAAGTCTTGCTGGTATACACACTGTCCATGTACAGTTATTGGAGCAAACATGGTTCAGGTGAAGTATCAGTATTCTAAAAAACATTCTTAAAACTACAAAATAATAACGTTTTGGGCACTGTTTGGGAAAGTTTCTGCGGCAGACTGACAAATTCTACAATTTCTATAGCACAGAGATGGAGAAATTCACTGATTCCAGTTCATGCTTAGTAAAGCATTCACAATGTCTTGCTGTGACATTCATAAACCCTCAAGTCACTCTGTCGGGGATTTGTAAGACTGTAGAGCAGAAAATCACAGCGCCCATGAAATACTGAAAAGGCAGACGCGTAGTCCTTCACACCCCCGCCCCCTAATTGAGTTCTTTGTTATTCCGACACAGAAGACCATGGAGCAAACCCGCTGCCCTGGGATCAGAGGGCACCCTCTGCTTTCTGGGACTGGTGTGCTGATCTGACAGCACCTTTTGAAAGGTGCCCTCTGTTGACTTCTCCCTACTTTCTTAGATAGCTTGGTCTTTGCACTTTTGCTTTCTAGCCAGGACACCTTGTGCTCACTTGTTCCTCTCAATCTTCGTGAACCGCCTAGATTCTGATCCCATCCCCCTACGCCACCTACAGTCTTCCTGGCCTTGACCTCTAGAGAGCTGTGTTTCCTGCCAGCGTTTGCCTCTCAACAAGGCTTCTGATTGAATCTTGTCCAGTCCCAGTGGTGTCCTTACCTAGGCTAATATTTATAAACACCTCACTAGAGTAAGAAACATGAAAACAAAATCATTTTCTTTATATGGCAGAAGCCTTGTATCTCTGTTGGCCTTGACGAATGAGTGAATGTCTAACTGTATGGAAGGACAAGTCACTGAAGTATCAGTGGCAGGGTGGACATACAATCCACAACGGGATGTCAAAGAGTAAAACAGAAAAAACCTGATCATGGTGTGGTTAATTTTTTTTAACCCCACCTTCTGATTCTAGGATGCACACTGGGAACAGAGAGCTTGTGAACAAGGCAAGTTGTCCTCCCCATGAAAACTCTAGAGGCTGTTTGCTTCCCATAGAAGCTGGGGTAGTCTAAACACACCTCCTCAGGATTTTAGGGCAGGGCTGGGAGATGAAGGCTTTTGGCTTGATTCAGTACTTGAAGAATGAACTTGGATTCCTTCCAGATGGAGAGAATGAGAACTCACTATAATTAATGTATCACTTGTTACACAGAAGTGACTACCTTGATGTGGATTAGTTTAAGATGTGGATCAGTAGGACGGAAGAGTGTCAGGAAGTGACACAGGACTGGGAGAAGGACAGACCTCACTCAAGACAACATTTCCTTGTCCTGCCTAAGGATGTCATCAATCCCCTTTCAGAGGAGAGAGTGTATAAATCCAAATACAGTGGGTATGTGTTTATATATATATTTGTTTAAGTGAATAGTTTTGCAAACTATGTTCATTTCATAGGGTGATTAATTTATTAAGGGTTTATGCATGGAGGGTCTGCTTTCTAGGATGACAATAGTTTATATTTTTGAGCATGTAGAGGCTCTGCTTTAAGCCCGTTACATGGACTAAGCCACAGACTCTTCATAGTAACCATATGAGAGGAGTATTATTATTATCCCCATTTTATAGATGAACTTGAAATACTGAAAGCTTAAGTAGCTAGTGGAACGTACGATAGCTAGTAAGGAGAAGAAGCACAGTTTGACTGTAGGCAGTAAGCCTTCAGAACCTGCACCCTAAACCATTATACCACACTGCCTGTCACCACAGTCCCTAGTCTGAAGAGTGTCTGGTAGATACATGGAGGATGTTAAATTGACAGTCCTCTATCTTCACTTAGCCTAGGACCTGGAACTCCAAGCCTTGGCTTTTGTAGGGATGTATGGGGTCAGGATTAATTGTAAACTGAGTTCATAAAACCTTTTTTGGAATTATTGAGTATGGATGCAATTACTGTAACGACAGCAAATGCTGTAATTATGCCAAATGGCGTCGTGTGTGTAAATGTGGTGCATATAAGGAAATCACTAGATTGCATAATTGTAGCACCAGGATGAGGCTGCAAGATTCCTCGTTAAATTAGATAAAGATGTGTGTAACCACAGAGCACAGATTTAACTCTGATGGTGAAAGGAAGGAATGATTTAGATTTTGGTCAAGATAAAACAAATTTCATTTTAAATATTTTTAAATACCTCTTTTCAAAATCACATGCATCACTAAGTGGTTTAACTAGGCCCCAGTGAGACCAGTTTTCCCATCTGATATTCTCTGTGGACCAGATGAGCCGAATGCTAAATGAGGACACGCTTGGTGAGAATGTTCTGACAGCTCAGCCCCTCATCACCAGCTCCGGTTTCCTCGTCTGTCTTTGAGAGGAACCTGGAGCTCAGGCATATCCCAGGGCTCAATAATATTTTATTTTCACAGGTCTTCAAATAATTTTAAAGCCATGTTATTTAATTAAGCCAGTTACTGCACTTGAAAAGTATGCAAAATTATATCTCCATTTCTAAAATGAGAAAATCAAGCAGTTAAATATTCCCTCAGTAAAAGAAAAAAGGGAAGCAATTAACCCAAGAATTCCCTACTCACTGGCCAAACCAGGGGCCACTGTTTGAGCTGCTTACTGTGAGAGGAATGAAAAGTAGGTGGAAGATGTGATCCCCTGAGATTTTTGTTTTGTTTTGTTTTTGTTGTTACTTGAATCACTTTGCTAAGCTCTCTTCCAGTCATGAGTTTTAGCCATTCCAGTTAGGGTCGACTATTCTAACACACCATAGAATGGGATCCCAGAAAACCAGTCCCAGGTCTTCGGACTTGGATAATTACTAGTTTCAATCTAACGGCAAGTAAAGATCATCTCTAGCTGGGAAGGCAACTTGGCTAAACTTGCCTCACAAAAAGATTATTAAAATACCAGCCTCCTGGTATTTTAGCATCAAAATTTCAGGACAATTCATAAAGAAACTAGGCCCAGAGAGATTAGGTGATGGCAGAGTTCACCGGTTTCTGAAGATTCAGAAGCACCACTTTGAGTGATTGTCAGGTTTGGTAGGAAAAAAAAAATTTATTTTCACATGCACAGACACACACACATATTTAGCTCTGTATACATTAAAAAGTAAATATAAATACACAAATATATATACAGGTAAATTTCTTGTGGACCAGACTTAATTTGCAGGTCAAGACCTCTGGGCTTATAATTTGTACTGTTTTTAAAAATTCAATGTGATAAAAACGATAGTATTTCTGATGGGGTAAAACAAAGTTTTCTAAAGTATTTTCAGTACACCATACTGAATAGTGTTGATGCTCATTTTGTAAAAATATTAAAAAACAGACAGACTTGTCTTCATAGGAAAGTAAGACAAGTTATTCTTACACAGAGGATTTGCTCTTTTGACATCACAAATCTCAGAGGAGGAAGAGATTTTGAGGTCACCCAATTCAAATCTTACTTAATGGAATTGTAATAGTAACTAGCAATAAAGAAGTAGAATAATTTCAACTTACAGGCTTTGGAGTTTTCCATGGAGAAAAGAAACCTGTAATAAAGAAAACAATATTTGAACTTTGAAAATATACCCCACTACCACTTACGGGTGGCATGATATTTAGATAACTGCAAGTTATTTTAAATCGGTTAATAGCAAACAGCAACAACAAATTCTACCTGGCTGCATAGTTTTTTTCAAGGGGACCCAAATAATTTTATTGGAATTATATTAATGATTCCAGGAATATTTCCTTATTTGGCCTGAAGATTCTGAAGCCCAGTGACAGTGAATAACTGTGTGGCAAACGATCAGTCACTTTACAAGAGCTAAGACTGAGTCATCCTTAGCGATTTGCGTGGCACAGCCTTAGCGGGAGAGGGAGAGGGAGAGGGAGAAAGAATACAGATAGAAATTTAGTTATTTAAAGGTTAATACCTTTGCTTAGTATAAGAAAATAATTCTGCTTTATGTACCTGCTTTGTGTGGTTAAAAATCAATCAACAATCCTTCATTAGTCCTAAGTTTAAAAATAATGTATATATTATGAATTAGATTCTATTATAATTGCTTATGGGTCTTTTCTCCAACTGAGATCTTCTCTAGAGCAGATATCTATTTTATTATCCCTCTACCCTAGTGTTAGCCCAATGTTTCTCATGAAGAAGCAGCTCAAAGTGTTTGTTAATTGAATGACTCAGGTATCATCAAAGCCAGGCTTTTTTCAGCTTATTGAGCTCTTTCAATTATCACAAATGGTGTGACAATTGGACTGACTCTGTTGTGATCCAAACGACCTTTAAGATAATTAAAAGTAGGGCTTCCCTGGTGGCGCAGTGGTTGAGAGTCTGCCTGCTAAGGCAGGGGACACAGGTTCGAGCCTTGGTCTGGGAAGATCCCACATGCCGCGGAGCAACTAGGCCCGTGAGCCACAACTACTGAGCCTGCACGTCTGGAGCCTGTGCTCTGCAACAAAAGAGGCCACGATAGTAAGAGGCCCACGCACCGCGATGAAGAGTGGCCCCTGTTTGCTGCAACTAGAGAAAGCCCTCACACAGAAGCGAAGACCCAACACAGCCAAAAATAAAAATAAATAAATAGATAATATCCTTTAAAAAAAAAAAAGTAAAGGATAGATTAATTCCTTTTCCTTTTTTTCCCTTTATTGTTATTATTTTATCATATACTGACCCTAGCAAGCCAAAGCATGATCTAGCATACAAAACAAAATTACTTTCTTTTCATACCATCTTGTCGCTCTTTCAACGACTTCGCTCACGTTAATGTTAGGTGGTGTCTGATAAAATGCCTAATAAAAAATGGAATGTTGAAAATATGCCACATAATGTTTACAACCTTTAAAAAACTGGGACTGGTACTAAACGGATTATGGTTTTCAATTATTCCCATTTATAGGAAATATCTGAAGAATCTAGACACAATTATCTAGATGTTAAAGCAATCCCACTCAGTTATGGTGTAAATACTAACTGCACCTCAGCGCAGCGTTGTAAAGAGCTGATGCTGCATTTTATGAAAAGAGCGAAAGTATGTAAATCCATCATGTTCCTCAGCTTTCCTTGAAACACAGAGCTATATTTAATGCTTAAGTATAACAAGTATCTTACTAAGGAGATGGGGAGAATTAGCTCACTTTCTCACACACTCTGTATGTATGTTCTTGTATCTCTTTCCAACTATTAAAAAAATTCTGTTCAATGTGTGGTTTGATTATAATTTAATTACAAGGATTTAATCACATCCTTTTTGGTAACAGCTGAGAGTAAAACTACAGATAAATAAATACATTTATCTCTTTGACTCATTCTGTAAAATGCCAATGAAAACAATGTGACCACTAATTAGAAAAGTGAAAAGCAATGTGACCTATTGGCCAATTAACGATTATTTTCATTGAAGGATAAAATTTATTTGCTGTTTTATGGAATTGCCGGCACAGTTCTTTTGAGAAAAGATGTCATTTACACATTCTCACAGTGTCAAAACATTCAATTATTTCCTTTACTTTCTCTGTGTTCCTCAACTTTCTTCTTCTTGCAGTGCCAGAACGGATTTTGAATATTTGCTGCCTTACATTTGTTAGGTGCTGGGAGTTTCTTAGACTTACAGATGTATTGAAAATGGTTCCTTTTTATGGAGCTCTCATCTCCACATGGGGCATTATCTTAAAAGATGATTATTCCTCCTATGGAAAATGTATAATCATCAGACCTCTCAGTAGTTATGGTGTCAGAACTAAAATGGCATAAAAGGGACATTAGTCAAGATCAGACAAGAAGAGAGGACCGTTTAATTTGACCACCTATCATCACAGGCACTTTGGCTTCCCCTTCTTTTGAGGCAGTTTTATTCAGTCTAACCTCAGACCACTGGCACGACCCAGGACTTCTTCACTGCGCCCATCATGGCAGTTTCTGAAATACGTCTAATGCTGAGCTGTGCCCAGGAGGCTTTGGTCTCTGAAGCAATAGTTGCCCTTTCTGAGTCATTGTCCAAAAGAAGCTGCTTGCTTCAGAGTAAGTAATTTTAGGTAGTAGAAATAGTATCAGAATAGATTTCCTTAAAAATAAATAACTTACGTGACAGTTTCTTTGGCAAATTATCAATCATGCTATAAACATTTAAATGAAGATGAATAGAAAACATCTATTTTGGGTATAGCCAATTTGGCTCAATTAATCGATAAGGTCAAGTTTTCTACATGATTAATCTCCAGTTTTCTGCTCAACTTCATTGGAAGAGCTACATAAACACTATAAGAGTGTGGGTCAAATTATTATATATTATAAATGTATGGTAACCTTTTGTAGGGTTTACCCCTCTAAGAAATCTAGTCTATTCCAATTAACATAAAAAAACACCTAAAACAAAATAAAAACATTTAAATCCTTATTTCTGTAATTTTTCTTTTTCTGAAATCCTTCTGGTTGACATAGATCAAGAAGCAAGATAGGCTTGGTGTGTTGAGACTATTACTTTGGGTTTCTCACCACCCCTACCTTCACAGGGTATACGAATAGGGATATAGGTAACTTTTTCTTAAGACCTTCAGAGCTGATAGTCCTTTTTACAAAGCCACGTTCATAAATAAGAGCTTTTCTAAAATGCTAATAAAGCTTCCTTTATATTTTAGTTATTTCTGGGCTTTATTTTGCCTACTTCTATAGAAAGGGAATATTACAATTCTCTTATGGAATTAAAATTCTTTATAATGACTTGACCTCTGTTTTCCATACTGCTCATTATTGAAGTGTGCTTGTGTTGTGTGTGTGTGTGTACAAATGCAAACATTTATTTACCCTAACTCTGAGACAACAAAAGTGAAAGACCTCAAGATACAGTTTTAAGTAACTGAAAACATGAGTAGGGACATTTTTAAAAGGGAAGCGAAAAAAATGGGAAAGTTAGATGCAGTCCATAAGGAAATTTTGATGCATTTAATATGAAGCACAAAACTGAATTAGATCTCTAAAATCTGTCTTCTTTAGAACAAGAAATAAAACTAAACTATATTTTTAATTCCTCATGTAAAAGCACAAGGAGATGGGCAGAGAAACAGAAACAGTGCAAATAGCTTAGAGAAGAAATTCTAGTGCTTGAAAATGGAAGAGGAGAGAAGGCAACACCAACTTCATATTGACGTTTAAATTAAATTCTATATGTCAACTAAAGACAATTTTTAATAAATTACAGGAATATGGTTGCCAGATAAAATATAATATGCTCAGTTAAATTTGAATTTCAGATAAGCAATGAATGATTTTGTAGTATGTCCTGTATACTGACTGCATGCGACATACATTGCATAGGACATACTTCTATTAACAATTATTTGTTTATCTGCAATTCAATTTAACTGGGAAGCCTGTATTTTTATTTTTGCTAAATCTGAACACCCTATATAGGGAACACTTTATATATGACCTGGGTAACCAGTTAAAAATAAAAACACAATAGTAATGTCTACTGTAGGTAATATCCATTCAATTAAGTAAAAGCCAAAAAATATTTAGTATTTCCTATTCTTGCACCCCCTCCAATGTTTTCTTGCTAGGACTCTTGCTTTGGGAGAAATCTGAGAACATTCTATGCATATCATTGGACTGTGTTGGTCACCTGTTCATTAGTAACAATGTTTGACTGAGGTCTCACCTCACGTGATGCAAACTCTGTGGGGACAATGTCAGTGTCACAAACGACCGTTTTCAAATTGTGTGATAACTGGCTAGCAACACTGCCTTATCCCAAGGGGAAAGTTCCACAAAAGTGGCTTTTTTCAGAACCTGACACATGATACCCAAAATGAAAGAACATCAATATATTCACCGCAGCTCTGAAGGGAGAGTCATTTGTGAGTTGCATTTGCATTTGTGAGTTGTTTGGTAATACTTTTTGGTTTGTTTGTTTGTTTGTTTAAATCGTTATTCACAGGGCACATCACAAGATGACAAACTTTCTTAAAATCACCCCACGTCGAATAAGGGATCAAAATACAATAAAGAACAACTTAATAGAGAATCTCAGCATGGTATCTTCAATTTGGAATAACATCAGGGCAACTTTTTGGGATTTCTAGTAATTTCCCCAAACAGGACTAAATCTTTCAATATGCCTCTGTATTCCGTTTGATATAGTGAACTACCATTTGCAGAATGTGAAATGGTTTCTTCTTCAACTGAAGTACTTGCTACAACATATGACTCTGACTTTGAAAACTATCATTAGTTTCATGTATTTTATAGAAAATTCTACAGTTACTACACATGACAGAGATGCAGAGGAAACACTTTCTATTTCTCTTTTTCTTTAAGCAACAGAAAAGGAGTAGGAACCTGTTTCAGTGAAGATGTCCATGACCTGGGTTATTAAAAGCTTTGTTCTATTTTGCTTGAAAAACAAGACACGACAATGTGAATATACTTAACACTACTGAACTGTTCACTTAAATATGGTTAATATGGCAAATTTTATGTTATGTATATTTTATCACAATTTAAAAAATAAAAAATAAAGCAATAAAAAAAAGAGAGGAGGAAAAAGAAAGGGAGAACAAAAGTATGCACATATCACATGAACGTGAGGGAAAATAAAAAGAACGTAAGAAAGAGAATTTTTTTTCACAGTCCCTGTGGCATCCTGCTGGAGGACAGGGAACTCATGTGGACACTCACACAGACCCTTTCACCTCTTAAGTTCTCCTTTCTTATGAAGGATTGTAAGCAATAAAGGAGATTAATGTTCCTACTACATCCTGAAAATATTTCAGGGACAGTGAGAAACTCTTCCAATAGAGGAACTCTTTTTTTTAAAGTTTCCTAAAGAGGGGAAGAGCCCCAGGGTTTCAAAAATCTCCAGTTAGGGCTAATTTAAGGGAGAAAAATATCACTAATAAAGTTAATCTTTAATTTAAAGATCCTCCCATTTCCCCACAGCCTGGCAAATTTTCCATCAGAAATTCAGCCGTTGGTAAATGTAAGCCAGCAGGGTAATGAGCTAATTTCCATTAAAACTAGTTCACTGTTATTCACTTTTTTCCCAGTTTTTGACTGATCACGTATTTCTTATTAAAATTTATTAAATGAGGTAAACCCTGCAGTTCCTTTAATTTGTTTAAGCTATTTCGAATCAGTAAAAGGGCAATTTTTCTTAATGAAACTGACCTAGGCTAAGAAACGGCCTTCCCATTAAGATACTGCTGGTGGTACCCTAACCTCACATCACCATGTTTCAGCCAAGCAAAATATTCAATTTGCAAAGAAAATTTCAAATTAGTTGCCATCTTTGGCCTACAGAATCTCTTTTTATGTGGAGAGCTGAGGCTTTCTCTGCCAATGTTTAAGATGCCCTTTCTGCATCTTTTAAATAAAAGTGTTTTTCTTATATAAACACTATAAAGCTGTTCACATGGCCATTTTCCCCCAAGGCTTTGTTCTTTATGGAGAGAGCAATCCGATCATTTCAAGTAATACCAATGAGTGTCTAGAAAGGATAAGCCTGCACATGTTGTCTTCTGATAAACTCAGTTACATAAAGGATATGTTCAAAATAAAGCAGGCCAGGTAGATACCCTTTGAATGGAATAAGGAACAGACCAGAAGAGGAAGAATTGTGTCAGGAGGCTAAAAACTCAGAGTGAGGTGAGGCTTGCTGAACATATTAGCAACTACAAACGGCTTTTTCTTATGTCCGAACAAGACCAAGGGCAGTGAAGAGAGAACCGCCTCTGTGCTTATGGTGCGCTATACACAGTTGGCAAGAAGGACATGTGGAAGGATATCAGTCCTGCAAATAGAAAAGCCAAATTCTGAGAGTAATTTTTTTTACAATAACGAAAGCATAGCATTGTTTTTTTTTTTTTAGAAACTAACCTAGAAACATCTTTAAGTAATTTGAGATTAAACATCTTATTTAATCATTAAATTACATCAACATTAAATAAATATTTATTGAGTCGTGTGTGTCTCACAAGCACCACAGATTCAACAGAGCAAAATGCAAGCTTTGGCCTTCCCTGCCACATCTCTTCTCGTGTGTTCCCTATTTTGGAAATTTCACTTGCCTTCCAAGTTTTAAAAACAGGAAAACTGAAAGTCATTCTTAATCTCCCTCTCTCTGACTCACTTCCTTATCACCAAATTCTGCCTATTCTACCTCCAAAATCTATTGCAAATCCACTTCTCTCCATCTCCACAGACACCATCATAATCCACACTCACCATCATCTCTTACTTCAACCAAAGCAAGAGCAAACTTGCAGATGTCACAGAATCTGATCACGCTTAAAATCCTTCAATGGATTCCCACACATTTATGATAAAACACAAAACCTCCAAGGCTTTATATAATTTTGTCCCTACTTACTCCCCAGACACCTCATGGGTTATTCCCATTCACTCACTGAACTTCCTTGAATAAACCAGGCTTTTCTAACCACAGGGCCTTTGCACAAGCTCCTTTGTTTACCTACCCCTTTTTTTTTAATTCAATTGTTTTATTTTTTTTAACATCTTTATTGGAGTATAATTGCTTTACAATGTTGTGTTACTTTCTGCTGTATAACTACCTACCCACCCTTTTTAACCCTTCACCAAACTATCTCTGACTCCTTCTTTATGTGTCAGCTTAAACACTACCTCCTCAGGGAAGATGTCCCTGACCTTTCATTTTAAATCGAAGTTCTCCACTATAATTTTTCACAGCATCCTCTATTTTTACTTTATATGGCACTCATCACTATTTATAAATATATTTATGAAATCATATTTATGTAATTGTATTTGTGAGATTATTAGTTTAATGACCATCTCCCCAACTAAAGTATAAATTCCATTAGGGGAGAAATCATATCTATTTTGTTCACAATGTATTCCCAGTACTTAGCACAATGCTTGACACATAGTAGATACTTCAATAGACATATCTGATGAATTAATAATAGAAGTGAAGAGTGAGGAGGGTAGCATGAAAGAGAGTCACAAGATACTAAGGAGACTGATGAGGCATGGTGATTTGCTGGGGGTGGAGGAGTGGTATAAAGGAGAAGATGAAATCCATGATGACTTCTAACTTGGGAAACTATATGGATGATGGTGTCATTAGCTAAGGTATGAAATATAGGAAAGAGGTTTCTTTGAATGGAGTCTAGAAAGTTGGGTTATGGGCAACATGAGTTTGACGTTCCTTTGGGAGTTTGGGTTCGTATGTAGCTGAACTACATTTTGAAGTTTGAACCAAAGTTAATTTGGGTTCAGGTTAAGACATGCAATAGTTTGCTCTCTTTTCCGGTGCTCAGTAGGAGTGTCATGATTAGAGATATCTCAGGTAAAACTTAAAACGATATACCAAAATTGCATAGCATGGGAAGAGAACTCCTCAGGGTATGTAGAATGAATGAATGTCTGGGAGCCAAGTAAACAGAAGGGTTCAAGAAGTAGTCAACAGAAATACTCACAAAACAAGGCTTTAAGTGGTTTGTGAAAGATGAGGGTCACAGGTGGCCTCAGTGGAAGCAGCTGATTGTTAGGACAGAGAGAGAAATCAGATTTCAGGGGGTCTGAATGAATGGAAAGTGAGGAAGTGAAACTAAGAAGTGGCTATGAGGTAATAAAGCTGCCCATGAAGGGAAGATTTCTTTTAGGAGAAGCATACATTCAGATGAGAAGGTACCTGAACAGAGTCTGAAGATTCAGGAGAATAGGGGATAATTGGTGGAATTATTTCATGACGAGATGAGAGATGGGATCTAGAGTGCAAAGGGGAGCAATTAACCTTATTTAAGAGAGAAAGAGCATCCAAGTCCTTATCAAGAGGCTGGAGCAGGTCTATGTGGGAAACCTCCAGGGTCTGCACCATGGGGCAGGGATGGGACTGAGTAGGAGATTTACTCACAGTGGCTGAAAGTGGCAAAATCAGTGGGGGTTTGTAGGGGCTCTGGGTATGCAGGGAAACTGGAGGAGAGAACAAAAATAACCTGTGTCAAAATGTTTGGTTCAAAGGGATGAGACAAAGATGCAAACAGAAAAATAATTTCTGAGACAGTACAGAGGAGAGGTTGTGCACACAGAATATGGGGTAAAACTGACTTGGTTTCTAGTCCCAGCTCCACCTGCCACTAGTTACGTGGTCTCACACATACTTGGGAGGGCGTGTACACCAGGATTAACTCCCAGGCTCTGAGTGAGACTCTGGATTTGCTCTAAGCCTCACACCTGGGTGGCCATTCTCTGATCTAAGGCTCAGATTCCTTACCTGTAACAAAGTAAAGACAATAATACAGATTATTGCAGTGGGAACTAAATAAAACTGCACTTTACATTTTATCAATTTAAAATGGTACACTAGAGAGGGCAGACAGCAGAAGCAAGAAGAACTACAATCCTGCAGCCTGTGGAAGAAAAACCACATACACAGAAAGACAAACAAGATGAAAAGGCAGAGGGCTATGTACCAGATGAAGGAACAAGATAAAACTCCAGAAAAGCAACTAAATGAAGTGGACATAGGCAACTTTCCAGAAAAGAATTCAGAATAATGATAGTGAAGATGATCCAGGACCTTGGAAAAAGAATGGAGGCAAAGATCGAGAAGATGCAAAAAATGTTTAACAAAGACCTAGAAGAATTAAAGAACAAACAAACAGAGATGAACAATACAATAACTGAAATGAAAACTACCCTAGAAGGAATCAATAGCAGAATAACTGAGGCAGAAGAATGGATAAGTGACCTGGAAGACAGAATGGTGGAATTCACTGCTGCAGAACAGAATAAAGAAAAAAGAATGAAAAGAAATGAAGACAGCCTAAGAGACCTCTGGGACAACAATAAACGTAACAACATTCGCATTATAGGGGTCCCAGAAGGAGAAGAGAGAGAGAAAGGACCTGACAAAGTAGTTGAAGAGATTATAGTCAAAAACTTTCCTAACATGGGAAAGGAAATAGCCATCCAAGTCCAGGAAGCACAGAGAGTCCCAGGCAGGATAAACCCAAGGAGAAACATGTCAAGACACATAGTAATCAAACTGACAAAAATTAAAGACAAAGAAAAATTATTGAAAGAAACAAGGGAAAAACGACAAATAACATACAAGGGAACTCCCATAAGGTTAACAGCTGATTTCTCAGCAGAAACTCTACAAGTCAGAAGGGAGTGGCATGACATATTTAAAGTGATGAAAGGGAAGAACCTACAACCAAGATTACTCGACCTGGCAAGGATCTCATTCAGATTCAAGGGAGAAATCAAAAGCTTTGCAGACAAGCAAAAGCTAAGAGAATTCAGCACCACCAAACCAGTTCTACAACAAATGCTAAAGGAACTTCTCTAAGTGGGAAACACAAGAGAAGAAAGGGACCTACAAAAACAAATCCATAACAATTAAGAAAAGGGTAATAGGAACATACATACAGATAATTACCTTAAACGTGAATGGATTAATGCTCCAACCAAAAGACACAGGCTCGCTGAATGGATACAAAAACAAGACCCATATATATGCGGTCTACAAGAGACCCACTTCAGACCTAGGGACACACAAAGACTGAAAGTGAGGGGATGGAAAAAGATATTCCATGCAAATGGAAATCAAAAGAAAGCTGGAAGAGCAATACTCAGATAAAATAGACTTTAAAATAAAGAATGTTACAAGAGGGCTTCCCTGGTGGCGCAGTGGTTGGGGGTCTGCCTGCCAGTGCAGGGGACACGGGTTCAGGCCCTGGTCTGGGGGGGTCCCGCATGCCGCGGAGCGACTGGGCCCATGAGCCACAACTGCTGAGCCTGAGCGTCTGGAGCCTGTGCTCCGCAACGGGAGAGGCCGCGACGGTGGGAGGCCCGCGCACCGCGATGAAGAGTGGCCCCCGCTCGCCGCAGCTGGAGGGGGCCCTCGCACAGAAATGAAGACCCAACACACCCAAAAATAAATAACTAAATTAATTAAAAAACAAAAAAAAAAGAATGTTACAAGAGACAAGGAAGGACACTACATAATGATCAAGGGATCAATCCAAGAAGAAGATATAACAATTATAAATATATAGGCACCCAACATAGGAGCACCTCAATACATAAGGTAACTGCTAACAGCTGTAAAAGAGGAAATCGACAGTAACACAATAATAGTGGGGGACTTTAACATCTCACTTACACCAATGGACAGATCATCCAAACAGAAAATTAATAAGGAAACACAAGCTTTAAACGACCCAACAGACCAGATAGATTTAACTGATATTTACAGGACATTCCATCCAAAAACAGCAGATTACACTTTCTTCTCAACTGCTCCTGGAACATTTACCAAGATAGATCATATCTTGGGTCACAAATCAAGGCTTGGGAAATTTAAGAAAACTGAAATTGTATCAAGTATCTTTTCCGATCACAATGCTATCAGACTAGATATCAATTACAGGAAAAAAATCTGTAAAAAATACAAACACATGGAGGCTAAACAGTACGGTACTAAATAACCAAGAGATCACTGAAGAAATCAAAGTGGAAATCAAATAATACTGAGACAAATTACAACGAAAACACGACAATTGAAAACCTATGGGATGCAGCAAAAGCGGTGCTAAGTGGGAAGTTTATTGCAATACAAGCCTACCTCAAGAAACAAGAAAAATCTCAAATAACAATCTAACATTACACCTAAAGGAATTAGAGAAAGAAGAACAAACAAAACCCAAAGGTAGTAGAAGGAAAGAAATTGTAATGAGCAGAGCAGAAATAAATGAAATAGAAACAAAGAAAACAATAGTAAAGATCAATAAAACTAAAAGCTGTTCTTTGAGAAGATAAACAAAACTGATAAACCATTAGCCAGACTCATCAAGAAAAAGAGGGAGAGGACTCAAATCAATAAAATTAGAAATGAAAAAGGAGAAGTTACAACAGACACCACAGAAATACAAAGCATCCTAAGAGACTACTACAAGCAACTTTATAAAATGGACAACATGGAAGAAATGGACAAATTCTTAGAAAGGTATAACCTTCCAAGACTGAACCAGGAAGAAATAGAAAATATGAACAGACCAATCACAAGTAATGAAATTGAAACTGTGATTAAAAATCTTCCAATAAACAAAAGTCCAGGACCAGATGGCTTCACAGGTGAATTCTATCAAACATTTAGAGAAGAGCTAACACTCATCCTTCTCAAACTCTTTCAAAAAATTGCAGAGGAAGGAACACTCCCAGCCTCATTCTATGAGGCCACCATCACCCTGATACCAAAACCAGACAAAGATACTGCAAAAAAAGAAAATTACAGACCAATATCACTGATGAATATAGATGCAACAATCCTCAACAAAATACTAGCAAACAGAATCCAACAACACATTAAAAGGATCATACACCATGACCTAGTGGGATTTATCCCAGGAATGCAATGATTCTTCAATATACGGAAATCAATCAATGTGATACACCATATTAACAAATTGAAGGAGAAAAACCATACGATCACCTCAATAGATGCAGAAAAAGCTTTTGACAAAATTCAACACTCATTTATGATAAAAACTCTCCACAAAATTGGCCTAGAGGGATCCTACCTCAACATAATAAAGGCCATGTATGACAAACCCACAACAAACATCATTCTCAATGGTGAAAAACTGAAAGCATTTCCTCTAACATCAGGAACAAGACAAGGATGTCCACTCTTGCCACTATTATTCAACACAGTTTTGGAAGTCCTAGCCATGGCAATCAGAGAAGAAAAAGAAATAAAAGGAATACAAATTGGAAAAGAAGAATTAAAACTGTCACTGTTTGCAGATGACATGATACTATACATAGAGAATCCTAAAGATGCCACCAGAAAACTACTAGAGCTAATCAATGAATTTGGTAAAGTTGCAGGATACAAAATTGATGCACAGAAATCTCTTGCATTCCTATACACTAATGATGAAAAATCTGAAGGAGAAATTAAGGAAACACTCCCATTTACCACTGTGACAAAAAGAATAAAATGCCTAAGAATAAACCTACCTAGGGAGACAAAAGACCTGTATGCAGAAAACTATAAGACACTGATGAAAGAAATTAAAGATGATACCAACAGATGGAGAGATATACCATGTTCTTGGATTGGAAGAATCAATATTGTGAAAATGACTATACTACCCAAAGCAATCTACAGATTCAATGCACTCCCTATCAAATTACCAATGGCATTTTTTTATGGAACTAGAACAAAAAAAATCTTAAAATTTGTATGAAGACACGAAAGACCCCGAATAGCCAAAGCACTCTTGAGGGAAAAAAATGGAGCTGGAGAAATCAGACTCCCTGACTTCAGACTATACTACAAAGCTACAGTAATCAAGACAGTATGGTACTGGCACAAAAACAGAAATATAGATCAATGGAACAGGATAGAAAGCCCAGAGATAAATCCACACACCTATGGTCAACTAATCTATGACAAAGGAGACAAGGATATACAAAGGAGAAAAGACAGTCTCTTCAATAAGTGGTGCTGGAAAAACTGGGCAGCTACATGTAAAAGAATGAAATTAGAACACTCCCTAACACCATACACAAAAATAAACTCAAAATGGATTAGAGACCTAAATGTAAGACTGGACATTATAAAACTCTTAGAGGAAAACATAGGCAGAACACTCTATGACATAAATCACAGCAAGATCCTTTTTGACCCACCTCCTAGAGAAATGGACATAAAAACAAAAGTAAACAAATGGGACCTAATGAAACTTAAAAGCTTTTGCACAGCAAAGGAAACCATAAACAAGACAAAAAGACAACCCTCAAAATGGGAGAAAATATTTGCAAACGAAATCAACGGACAAAGGATTAATCTCCAAAATATATAAACAGCTCATGCAGCTCAATATTAAAAAAACAAACGACCCAAACAAACAACCCAATCCAAAAATGGGCAGAAGACCTAAATAGGCATTTCTCCAAAGAAGACATACAGATGGCCAAGAAGCACATGAAAAGCTGCTCAACATCACTAATTATTAGAGAAATGCAAATCAAAACTACAATGAGGTATCACCTCACACCAGTTAGAATGGGCTTCATCAGAAAATCTACAAACAACAAATGCTGGAGAGGGTGTGGAGAAATGGGAACCCTCTTGCACTGCTGGTGGGAATGTAAATTGATACAGTCACTATGGAGAACAGTATGGAGGTTCCTTAAACAACTAAAAATAGAATTACCATATGACCCTGCAACCCCACTACTGGGCATATACCCAGAGAAAACCATAATTCAAAAACACACGTGCACCCCAATGTTCATTGCAGCACTATTTACGAATAGCCAGAACATGGAAGCAACCTAAATGCCCATCGACAGACGAATGGATAAAGAAGATGTGGTACATATATACAATGCAATATTACTCAGCCATAAAAAGGAACGAAATTGGGTCATTTGTAGAGACGTGGATGGATCTAGAGACTGTTATAGAGTGAAGTAAGTCAGAAAGAGAAAAATATCATATATTAATGCATATATGTGGAACCTAGAAAAATGGTACAGACGAACCAGTTTTCAGGGCAGAAATAGAGACACAGATGTAGAGAACAGATGTAGAGAACAAACGTATGGACACCAAGGGTGGAAAGTGGCAGTGGGTGGTGGTGGAGGGATGAATTGGGAGATTGGGATTGACATATATACACTAGTATGTATAAAATGGATAACTAATAAGAACCTGCTGTATAAAAAAATAAAATAAAATTTAAAATAAATAAATAAATAAAATGGTACACTGTTCCATTTAATGGCTTTGATGCATTTTGAATTCTTTTTCTACAAAATAGAAGTCTGCCTTTTCAGAAAGGTATTCAACAATTTATTGTCACAATAGATGCATTTATTTTCTTCTCTTAGTTGTTGTAGGTTTTTAAGAATTTTTATTTATTTATTTTTTTCTGTTTTAAGCTTCCTTTTAAGGTCTTTTAAGATGCCCTTTAAGTTCTTTTAAGCTCCCTTTTGCTATATGGAGTATAGCTTGTTTTGATTTGCTTTGCTTTGCTAAACAAAGTAAATAATTATTTTCATCCCATTAGGACTTTCCATTAAGTTCCTTCTATCCTGGTTAGAGGAGGAAGGTAGCCCACTTTAATCTCACTCAACAGTCTCTGTGATCCATTAACAACTGTACCCCCAGTTTACAATGATTATATCATAATTTTTTAAATGAATTGTTTCTAACTTTGCATATTCCTGTAACTATTTATACAATAATTACTCAGACTTAACCAACTAACCTGGTTTTAATGCTCACCATTTCCTTTTGCCAGTGTTCAGTAAGATATTCTGTGAGAATTGTTCCACATGTAGATGTATTTTTGATGTATTTGTGGGAGGAGGTTAGTTTCATGTCCGTCTCTTCCGCCATCTTGATTCCTCCTCCCACAATTCCTTTTATACTATTATTTCCCCATTTTGGGGTTTTGAACTTTGGTTCTCTCTTAGTATATGTACTCAAATTTTTCAGAAACAGCATATGTTTGATGTTGCAGGTAGAATAGTGGCCTTCTAAAGAGGTCTCTACTCTAATCTTCAAAACCAGTACATATATTACCTCACATGGCTAGAGGGATTTTGCAGATGTGTTTGAAGTTAAGGATCTTGAGATAAGGATAGCATTTGAGATCATCCAGGTGGGCCCAATCCAACCACATAAATTCTTAAAAGTGGAGAACTTTTCCTGGCTGCAGATAGAGAGAGATGGCAACTTGCCATTGCTGGCTTTGAAAATGGAGGAAAAAGGCCACAAGTTGTGGCTAGTTCCAGAAACTGGAAAAGGCAAAGAAATGGATTCGTCTCTAGAGGCTCCGGAAAAGAATGGTGCTGCGCTGACATGTTGATTTTAGCCAGTGAGACCCAGGTTGGGTTTCTGACCCACAGTGCTGGAAGATAGTAAGTCTGTGTCGTTTTAAGCCATGAAAGTTGTAGTAATTTATTATAGCAGCAATAGAAAACCTAAATACATGGTATCTTTTCTAAGCACTTGCATATGAATTCTAGTTTCATTAATCAATTCTTAGATCACCACTTCTTTCTTTCAAAGATTGTGGGATTTTTCTATTGTCCTCTGACATTTTGTAATGTTGAGGACAAGCCTGGATCCACTCGATTTTTGTTGATTTGCAAGAACCTTTTTCTTCCCTGAATAATTGTGAACTATTTTCTTCATCCTTTTAAATGCCTTATAAATTTCTATAATGTGCCTGAGTGTGAATTTGTTTTAGTGAAGTATTTCCTGGAATATAGTGACGGCACCCGCTTCAGGCTTTCTCTGAAGTCTTTCTACTCAGGACGGGGGTGTGAGGACTTGTGGCATCAGCTTCGCTTGGGAACTTGATAGGAATCCAGAACCTCAGACTCCAGACCAACTGAATCAAATCTGTAATTTAATGAGACGCCCCCCCCCACAGATGATTCACACGCACATTTGAGAAGTACTGCTCAAAGAATATTCTATTATTTGTAGATTTGATCTTGACTTTTCCCTTTTTTAAGTTTCTCTTTCTTTGTTCTCTTATTTGTCCAACAATATTTATCAAAAGTATGCTATGCCTCCCTCTCTCTTCCAAGGGGTTATAATCAAAGCTCCTGGTTCACACTTCATTTCCTTTCCTCCTCCTCTGGTTACTCGGTCCTGCCCTCCGCTGCACCTTGCTTGGCCTCATGTTTGAGACTCTATATCAAGAACATTAATAGTGGTAGAGGAGTGTTGTGCATGTGATTGCTGTTGAGATGGAATAAAGCTGGAGACCTGCTGCTCTGTAACTGTGAAACTCCTCAAGTGGGTCTCTACACCATTAATTTCCCGCAGTATCAGTTCTACCTGTTACTGATTCTAATGAACATCTTAATTTTATGAGGTAATTTCAAGCCCCCAGATGTGTTTATTACAGCCTTTTTACTTGTCAAGCATCACTTTGCTTGGTTTTTGCATTTCAGCCTGCTCTGCCCGTTTCTGTTTTTTCAAATGTTACATCTTCTAACATCTGAGGATTCCAAGCATGTTTTCTCAGTTTCTTCTGTTGTCTGCAGTAAATCTATTTCAGTGTCATGATCCTCTTCCTGATCTTCAAGGCTAATTATAATTATCCCCTTCTTCCATGCTTAGCTTTTTGTTGTATGTTCCATGCTGGGCTTTACATTTTTGCTTTTGTTTTTTTAAAGGGAAAATTTTTCCAGATTCAGGCTCATGGCCTCCACTGCTGCTCACTCAATTGTGTGAAATAATGCCCATTTTGAATTTCATACAACAGTAAACACATGTGCACAGCTTGTAGCCAGACTTCCACTGGCAAGGGTGTCACTTAGCTTTGCTGGACCGTGGGGAGCCTTCTCTCTGACACAAGTTCCTAATTTTGTTTGCTTGGTTTGACGAGAAACATTTGTGTTGTAAAAAGTTTTGAGATGGTCTCTATATACTACCCCGAAGGCTTCATATAGTTCTGCCTCCATCTTTGGTAATTAATGTAATTGCACCACTGCCCCAAGAGGCAAGTGTTCATCACCCTTGCCTCTCTACTTTCTGCTATGCTGTGCTCTGGGATTTGAGACTTCAGAACTGGTTGAAAGAGAGTAGTTGGGAAATGAGAGTGACTATTCATCAGGGAAGAGGTTTAAGCACAACTAGGCAGTACCTGAGCAGTCTTATAAATGCTAGAATCTGTGAATCCCTGACATTTTCTTTTCTATGTATCCGTGGCACTTTACTGAGTAATCTGGAGAAAGCATACAGAAGATTCCTTGGCCTGATGTCATCTTAAATAGAACTTCTTATAAAGAACAGTTTTATTTCTATTTGTCTATATGTTATATAGACAAATATAACATTATATATAATCTATTTATGTTATTTATTTATATATTGTTATTTATAAACTAAGGTCTGAAATATAGGCAGAACTGATGTTTATCTCCTATTTCAACTAACTTAACCAGCTAAGGCTTGATCTTCATTTAAGGTTCTGTTTTCCCTGATTAGCATCACTTAAGCACTGCAGGTGGATAGTACAAATAGGATTGCCCTTGGAATGTATTTTTCAGTCCATCACAAAACAGATAAAAATTTTGTTTGCTTTGTGGTGGGAATTCATTGCGCAGTTGAGCTTGTTTCTTTCTCTCCCCCTCCCATGCCATTCTTTTTTTTTTTTTTTTTTTTTTTTACCATTTCAGTTCCTGTTTATTAATTTTCATAAAACAATTGAGTTACACATACTTGCAAGAGTGGTTAAGTTCTGGTCTTTAAATGGTAGCTTTTCTGGTTACTATCACATAGGTATCTGCTCTCTGTGAGTACCCTGATGCTTAATAAAGCTTGTGCGCCAACTGAAAGATTTTCCACATTTGTCACATCTGTAGGGTCTCTCTCCAGTACGAATGACCTCATGTCGATGAAGATTTGCCTTAAAACTAAAAGTTTTCCCACATTCTCTACATTCAAAGAATTCCTCCTTGGTATGGATTCTTTGATGCTGAATGAGATCTACATTCCGACCAAAGGATTCACCACATTCACTGCATTTATGAGTGTTCTGTTTATTGTGAATTTGTCGATGGCTCATAAGGGTTGAATGCCGGCCAAAGGCTTTTCCACATTCAATGCATTTATGGGGTTTCTCTCCACTGTGGATTAACTGATGTCGAATAAGGGTTGAATTCTGACTAAATGTTCTTTCACATTCGCTACATTTATAGGGTTTTTCTTTGGTATGGATCCTCCTATGTTCAACAAGATATGCCATCTGACGGAAACACTTTCCACAGTCATGACATTTATATGGCTTTTTTTGTGAGTGACACTGTTTGTGGACAATCAGAGCAGACTTCTGTTTGAAGGCCTGCCCACATATGTCGCACTCAAAGGGATCCTCTGAACTGTGAATTCTTTGATGTCGAACAAAATTTGCCTGACGCTGGAAGGCTCTTCCACATTCGCTGCATTCATAAGATTTTGCATTTGTAAGAATTCGCTTATGCCTCAAAAGCAGTGATCTCTGATGGAAGGGTTTTCCATACTCATCATATTTGCCCTGCTTCGTCCTTGCCTGAGCTTTCCGATCTTGAAGAAGGTTAAGGTTTTGAAGGAAGTCCTTACAGCATTCATCACCAATAGTAGGGAGTGAAAGTCGGTAAATGTCCACAAATTCGTTACATTCAAGTAACTTTTCTAAGGGTTTCCTGGCCATTTTCTGCTTTACCAGTGACATCTTACATGACTCTAAATCTTCAGAAATGTTCTGCTTTGGAGTCAGCTCTTTCATCTTGAATCTGGCTTCAGGACCTGGGCAAGCACTACCGGAAGCCTTCCTAGTCCCAGCTCGCGGTAGATCCAGGATCCACGGCTCTTCCCACTGCTCCAGCTGACAGATCACCTCAGGTTTGGGAAACTGAAATCCTACTCGTGGGGAAGTAAATGGGATGTGCTGGTTAGTGAGCAGCAGGAGGTGCCTCGGAGCTCATTTTACCCCGTGGGGTCTGCGCGGTGGGGGGACGGTGACAGGCAGAGATCAGGACAGTAATGGAGAGGGCTGGTGCGGAGGGGACCTGGCACAATCTTTACTGAAAGCCTGATCAATATTCACACTCTGGGACGTGGTAATTTCACTCTCAGAAATATAGCCCAAGGAGAGCACGTTTCTGTAGTTGTCCAGCATCACGTCTCTGTAGAGGGCCTTCTGAGGCCAGTGTAGTGCGTCCCACTCTTCCCTGGTGAAGTACACAGCCACGTCCTCAAAGGCCAGCAACCCCTTCCACAGGACGGGCAGGAACACAGCTTCCATGGCCTGGTCTCTGAGGTGGTGCAGGATCCCGGCCATCAGGCTAAGCTCGCTGCCTCCGACTCCAGCCGCGTCGCCTCCTCCAGGAAGTCCTCAGGATACACCTGCGGCTGCCATGGGGGCTGGGCTCCCCTCTCGAGGTGCTGGGCCGGACCCGGAATCAGGTCCGAGCCTCTCAGCTAACCCACACCTCTCCCATGCCATTCTTATCCTCCAGGTTCTCCTGTGGGACTTTGCATAGAGGAAGGACTGATGGTTTTACGGGGTCTGCTGGGGAGGGTCAGAGCCCACATCTCAGTCGGTGGATCATCAGGAGGGACTTCATCGACTGCAGTTTGTGAATCAATGTTTTACATAACATGAAGGCAAAAGATGCCATTTTAGTTCAGGTTTTTCCAAAAGCAGACCCTGGCAGGAGGACTCGGGTGACCGTAGGAAGCAGAAATGAAGAATGAGGGAAGTGAAGCAGGGAAGTGAAATACTAATGAGCGGATAATCACTGTGAGTGCCTGGGACTTCCCATGTGGATCTTCTGAGAAGCCACGGGGAGCACACCTCAGAACTTTCCTACTGTGGAATGGCGAGGTCAGGGCCTTTATGTTCTGACTCTCCTCTCCCACTGGGGAAATGGATTGCTCCTCACTGAGTATTGCTTTCCCAGTGTTAACTTTCCCACTTTTGTGGGTTGTCCCTGCTTAAGGCTGAGGAAGCACCTGTAGTGCCACAGAAATTTCTGCGGCAGAGGGTAAGAGACGCCGGTGCTTGAGGCAGGACTGCCAGTTGACTGCAAACATCCACAATTGCCTGTGAGCTCAGGTGAGCTAAGACGAGGAACAGCAGATCTCGCTGACGAAAACTGGAAAACCTTATCTGTGGTGGGAGGAAAACCTAAATAAATATGCCCTTAGACTAATTATTTTTGGGGGAACAGAGGATTTACGTAAAACAGAGGATTTAGCGTAAAAATGGGGATGACAAATGAGTTCCAACTCTCATGCCAGCTCTGATCAACTGGCTGCCCACAGAGTTGGGTTGAGGAAGATTCTCAACAGCCTCAGTAGGAAATCAAACCTTTATCAATTAGCATCCCAGGCATGGAAATGGGAGGATGGAGGGGTGGCACATGAGCCTGTGGGCCATGTATTTGTCACCCTGCTTTCAAGTGGAGACTATTTTTATTAATATCAGCGCTGAACGAGATTTCCTTAATGAAGTACAATTCTTTCACAGATTTGCCCTTTCAAAGTGCACAGCATGTGGACTGCCTTTGGTTAATGGGAGAATTCTCCAATTAACATTATGAATAAGACTGGGATAAACTTCAAAGGCACAGCAGTTATAGGCATTAGCTTTGTCATTCTGTTACATATTTCAAGTAAACATGCTAATTTTTCTCACTGATACATAAAAAATGAAATAGTCATAGTATTAACTGGAAAATACAAAAGGGATCAAAGGCAGACAGTGGTCAATAGCGTCAGTGCTTGGTCATAGTGTCAATGTTGAGACAAGTGTAATTTGTGGGGTGGTGGTGAGAATATTTAAGTTCTCTTAGCAAATTTCATTACACAGGACAGTGTTAACAACTATGGATGTGTTAATTAACTAGATGAGAGAAACCTTTTCACAATATCAAATCACCATGATATATAATTTCATTTGTCAATTATACCTCAATAAAAGCGGGAAAAAAAAAAGCCTTGGAGGAAAATAGTCATTACATCAAGGGGGGAAAAAGTGTAATTCATCTGTCATAACGTCTTGATGAGGAAAATATCACTATTTACCCTGGGACATGATTCGAACTGTTGATTCAAAGAATAAATATAATATTAAATACATCTCAACTTACACCACTGCAATTCAACTTGATTTCAAGTCCTGTGGTTATTCCTAAATATTCCTCAATTCTCACCTCCAATGATGCATCTGAGTCCAAACTACCACTAAGTCACTGCTGCCAATCTCCTTTCACTTGGTTCGGTTACACACAATGTAGTCACAGTAATCTTTTTCAGAGCCTAAATCCTATCATGTTGCTGCTATACTTAAAACTCTGTTATCAGCTTCCTGGCGCTGGAAAGAACAAAGTGAAAATCCATTATAGAACCTGTCTGTTTCCCAACCATCTTTCTAGACTTGCCTTGCTCTGGACTCTCACCTGCTTTGCTTTCTCTACTTTAGTGTCAGAGACCTTCTTTTAGTCCCTCAGATCGTCCAGGCTCCCTCTCACCATGAGGTCTTTGAACCTGCTTCCCTGCCCTCAGCACTTGGTTTACCCCTGTTTATTGTTTAGATCTTGTTTCCAGGGTCCTTTCTTAGGGAAGGCATCCTGGACTTCTCTAAGCCAAATCCCGCAACTAGAGGCTCTCAGCTCCATGAACCTCTCAGCACTCCTCTTTCCTCCCATTTCCACGGCCAAGATCACTAATTGGTAAGAATATAGCTTCTTGTGATAACTCTCTCTCCCCCAGGCGTTTAAAATTCCCCTGACGGCAGGGTTCGTATCTGTACTTTTGTTCCTTCTTGATTCTCCAGTTCCTAGCACAGTACCTAGCATATAGCAGGTGGTCACTAAATATTTGTTGAATAAAAAAAAAAGTCAAAATGCATTTTTACTAATACTAAAAAAATTTAATTTCTGAGAAAAATCTTATTTCTTTAGCAGTTTATCATTTAAATGGTAGTTTGGGGTATATTGTCATATATTCCTTATGAAATCCCTGTGAAGAAGACAGGAAGGAATGATTACAAGCATCTTACAGACAAAACAGGTTCTGATGGTGTCCTGCCTACAGGCATGCAAGAGGGAGGTGGCAGAACTAAGACTCACCCACATCCTCTCTGATTCCAAGTCTAGAGTTTTTTCCAACAGTCTGTCATAGCACAATGACAGATTATTATGCAATTAGTAGACTAGTTAATTGCTATGATCTTGTCCTAAAATCTTCTAGATCAGCAAGTAGACTTGCAATATCTATTTGGGCACTACTTATTGGTTTTACAGTCAATGGGACAGAAACGACCAGCAGCAGTGACCACCTGGGGATGCACGACACTGGGGGCTATAGGGATGGAGGAAGAGTTACTAGGTACATCATGACCTAGTATGTATTTATTTGCACCTTAGAGACACCACCAGAAGGGGCATCACCCCCAAGGTGCCATTCTGCTTAGGAAAGAAGGTTAACTCAATTAGAGACCCTGTGAAGTCCCACAGGGGTAGGTTGGAATAACTGGAAAGGGCAGGATAGACAAAGACATCTGGAACTGAAGAAGCTAGATGTGCCAGGCAGAGAACAAAGCCCTTCACAACTCTAAAGTTATCATCCTATTTCAGAGATGACAGAATGAAAGGAAGACTCTCGGGCTGTCAGCAGTTGCCATGCTTGGGCCCTGACACCTGTATTGTAACTTGATAGCATGTTGGAGCCAGAGGGGACTCTCCAGCCACCTGATTTCTCATTTTCCAGATGTGGACACAGAGTGTGTCTCACCGAATCATCACAGAGATGATGACTTAACCGCTAGACGTGCCTGTGCATCAGAAGTGACACAGATCTTTCCGAGAAGGGGGTAAATCAGCTCTAAAACTCTCCTCTCACTAGTTGACCTCTAAGCTAAATAAAACCATGATTTGCTTTGGTTTTCATCTTAAGGAAATTAGTGAAGACAGGGGCCACATTTTGCAATGGCAAAACTACCTTTATTGTTAAGAATTAATTCTTAGTGATCCCACGATAAATACTTCTCAGTTGAATAGAATTCCATTCAGTTGTCAGCTTATTTTTGAGTAATTTCCCATTATCTTTAAGTCACTTTAAAAAAAGATACCTACAAAAGATGGAAGCTTTCAGGTTTCTAACGACCTCACTATCCAAAGATACACAGGGTTTGAAAGAGTGTGAGGCACTTTCTGTCACCTGCGCGTGACAGATAAAGCACGTTTGTGTCACCCGGACCCACCTAGGAACTCGGTGGGTCTGACTTGCTTCCTGAAGACGCACTAGTGCTGTGGGCTGATGCTCACCTCGGATTCTGCTTCAGTGGCCACTGGATAGGCTGCATCTAGATTTTTTTCTACCGGAATTAACCAGTGGAGAACCACGCTTTACGGTACGAGGCGCTCCTGCAGAATCTGGTACTGCATCGCAGCCGACATTTCATGCCTCCTCTGTCCTCATCCGCCTCCCACATGAAGGGGAACTAGATGATCACCCTCCTTCTGCGTGGATGAAGGTCACACTGTGACTCCAGCCACTGCTCCTGCTGCCGGGCCGCTCTAACGATGACTAATGTCCTACAGAGGAGCGTGGAGAACCTGCAGCGTCCACCTTTTTAATGAGATCAGGGTTCACTCCTAGGTCCTTATTTTCTCACTTTACACTTGTTCCCTTGGGCTCTCCTTCACTCTCATGGCTTTAGTTTCTGTCTGCATGAGAATAATTTGTAGTGTTGTCTTTCTCATCCTGACCTCTACTACCGACACTCCTCAGCCCCATGTGTCCCTTGTTTCTCACTCAACTGCTCACTCACTCGTTCATTTACTTATTCACTATTAAACCAATAGTCATCAGATGACAACTGCAGGCCCAGCATTGTCTGTCTGGACAGCTTACTTGCTAAGACAAGGTAACAGTTGATGTTGCTGAATCTCCTACACCCGCTTCCTCTGTCCTCGCCCCCTTTTCTCCTGTCACTAACACACTCCCTTGAGGTGAGCTTATTTACCCGCAGGGCTTCTCCTACTGTTTAAGATTTCTAAATCAGCCCATCCTTCCCCTGAGGCCAAGCCCACGTGTCCGTCTGTATCTGCACTGACCATTCTATAGGGCTACAGACAAACAAGCAGTCTCTTCCCTCTAAAGCTTCCTTTACCTTCAACAGTCCCTGAATCTATAAAAGGCATGAGCAATCACCCAGCTGTCTAAGCTGGAAACCTTGGGCTCATCCCAAATTAGTCTTCTCCTCCCTCCTTCACATTCCATCAGTCCCGAAGGTTCCATATCCCTGGTATCTCCTGTACTCATGTCTTCTTTCCATCCTCGCTCCTACTATTGGATTCAGAACTCCAAAGCCTCATAACTTCTTGCCTACACTACTGTAAATGACCTCTAAATATTCACTCCTTTCCTCTATTCTTCCCCTCTCCAATCATTCCTTCTTTTGAACAAGGACATAAGAAAGACCATATCAAGGCTGTCATTCAAACTCAGAGAAAGGACTCATAGGTTTCCTTCTAGTCAGTACAGAGGGTATGATGAAATCAGAGCACTGTGTCTGTCAGGTACCACAATCTATTCTGTGCTGACTAGAATACAAGAATGTAAGTCTCTTCAGTGCACAGATCATATTCTTACCCTGGGCTGAAGAAATAATCAGAAAATAATCAGATGAGAAAAAAGCCTGTGAAAAATGATCATGAACAACACAAATGTCGATATTTTTGCAGATCATCAGTAACCTAATCACTGCCTGGAGAGTCAAGGAGGTGAAGTAGATGGACCTCCCCTTCTCTGCCTGTTCCACAGTGTCTCTGGGTGAGCAGCTGCCACAGCTGGGGGCTTCATTTTTTTAGGGCTTATGAGTCCTCAGCCTATATTTTTTTCATTACATCATTCTTCCTTTAGGAACATTAGAAAAACATGTTTGTTTTCTCACTCTGTTCCCTAGACCATTTGTTATTTCACCTTTAGGTAAAATGCTCTCCACTTTCAAGAGTCTTCTGTACAACAAATGGATAAAGAAGATGTGGCACATATATACAATGGAATATTACTCAGCCATAAAAAGAAATGAAATTGAGTTATTTGTAGTGAGGTGGATGGACCTAGAGACTGTCATAGAGAATAAAGTAAGTCAGAAAGAGAAAAATAAATACCATATGCTAACACATATATATGGAATCTAAAAGGAAAAAAAAAGGGTTCTGAAGAACCTAGGGGAAGGACAGGAATAAAGACGCAGATGTAAAGAATGAACTTGAGGACACGGGGAGGGGGAAGGGTAAGCTGGGATGAAGTGAGAGAGTGGCATGTACATATATACACTACCACATGTAAAATAGATAGCTAGGGAGGGTGGGAGGGAGATGCAAGAGGGAGGGGATATGGGGATATATGTATACATATAGCTGATTCACTTTGTTATACAGCAGAAACTAACACAACATTGTAAAGCAATTCTACTCCAATAAAGATGTTAAAAAAAAAAAAGAGTCTTCTGTACTGAAAAAAAAAAAAAAAGGAAAAAAAATGCTCACATACTCGACCTGTAAGTCTGGAGAGCCATTCAGAAATGTGTTTTTTAAAAGAGTCAGCTTTGACATTTCTGGAAATAGGAACTCTTTTCTGAAAGTACTTATAAAGAAGGAAGTTATAAATGGTGGTACCACATCCAATTTAGAGGGTAACTTTCAAAAGTTCTGAGACTTTGAAAAAAATATTAATAGAGAATTTAAAGAGTATACTATCAAATAGTTTAAAGAAATATTAACTAATAATTTTAAAACAATATTAAAATATTAATAAATATGCTAAATAATCAAAGACCACCATTAAAATATTGATAAGGACCCAATGAGATAATTTACTTCACCAATACCATTGAGTGTTAATGCCACAAGTCTCTCTTTTTTATGATTTATGGCTAGTATTCTATATTACCCCTCTTTTTCTTTTTTTTTCTGCATTATGATGAGAACAGATAAATTTATAGTATAAAAGCCAGGAGGAACCTAGCACAGGACTTGTGCATTTTTGAATCCATAGCTGGGAAGGGACTGGATGAGTATATCACTGTTATATGTGTCATCATTATTAAGTCTGTTCTTATCAGAGCCACTGCTTTTTCCAAGCATTTAGGACACTATTTTAAAACAAAACTGGGGACTTCCCTGGTGTTCTAGTAGTTAAGAATCCACCTTCCAATGCAGTGGATGCAGGTTCGATCCCTGGTTGGAGAACTAAGATCCCACATGCCACAGGGCAACTAAGCCTGTGCGCCGCAACTACTGAGCCTGCGTGCCACAACTAGAGAGCCCACACGCCACAACTGCTGAGCCCGTGTGCCACAACTAGAGAGAAGCCCACGTGCTGCAAAGAGAGAAGCCTGGGTGCCGCAATGAAATATCCCGCATACCACAACGAAGATCCTGCGTGCTGCAACTAAGACCCAACGCAGCCAAATAAATAAATAAATAAAACTAACTAACTAAATAAATAAAACAAAATTGCCCCCACGTCTTTTAGGCTGACAAAGACTTGGTACAACTGACGTGCAAAAGCAATTGCCCTCTGTACGTTTACCATCCCTTGGATTAAAATCATGTAAAACCCCAGATTGCCTGAGTCAAAGGCAATGTTACATGAACACTTTCTCATTCTCAATTACTGCAGAAGAAAGAGTAGACAGATTTTACTGTGAAATAGAAGAGTTTGTTCAGTTGGTATGTTTATGGTTTTGGATTGATCTGCTTCACCTGGGTGGGGTACAGGAGCAATGAAGAGTGTAGTTTATGCAGGAACAAAAGAAATACTGTTTCCTTAAAATAGTTAAAAGGAAAGTTTTCACCCAGAGATGACTTCTCAGGTGAGCTATTATGTTGTGTGGACTACAGAGAGAGATCTCCACTCATTATTCTTCATAATCCTTTACATTTTACAGAAAGAGCCATAAAAGCTCTTTTTGGCTTTATTTCATCCAATATGTTTTTTGGGGTGGAAGTGTATCAGTAAATAATTGCATAGTTTTCCTACTTTTGCCTTATTTCAAAAGTCTCAATTCCAAAGAGTCAAAGCCTCATGGTGAGTAAGTTTCTGGAAATTTACTAGCTCTCTGCCTGTGACTGAGGTTCAAGTCACCACAGCTGCCAGTCATGCCCACATGTTCTCCAGATCCTCGTCTGTTATCTCCAGCTGGGGAACAAGCCCCTGGGTCTGGCTCCTTCTCTCCTTCTTCTCTGCTCACTTCTTCTTTTTTTTTTTTTTTTTTAAAGTATATGTATTATTTTACATTTTTATTTATTTATTTATTTCTGGCTGTGTTGGGTCTTCGTTTCTGTGCGAGGGCTTTCTCCAGTTGTGGCAAGCGGGGGCCACTCTTCATCGCGGTGTGCAGGCCTCTCACTATCGTGGCCCCTCTTTTTGTGGGGCACAGGCTCCAGACGCGCAGGCTCAGTAGTTGTGGCTCACGGGCCCAGTTGCTCCGCGGCATGTGGGATCTTCCCAGACCAGGGCTCGAACCCATGTCCCCTGCATCGGCAGGCAGATTCTCAACCACTGCGCCACCAGGGAAGCCCTCTGCTCACTTCTAATTCACTCAGAACCCGCTCAGCTGGCCCAGGCCCAGCAGATGTCCTGGAAACAAATGACCGGCCAGCTTGTACTTCTGAGCATGGCTTCCCTGGAGTCCCTTTTTGGGATGTTCTATTACTACTCTAAGACTCAATCCTGACTACTCACCCAGAAACTGGTTGTCAGGCTGCAGCAGACCTCCAGCTTGAATTATTTCCCTCCTACTTTCTGAGATTTCAACTTTTCATTTACCCACACCAGGAGGCTTGTCTGTCAGTCCATCGCTAGGACCACTATGCCTCTGTTTATCACCAGCAGACTCAATCTAGATAGCTGTCTGATAAAGGCCCCTTCCACACAAATTGTCTTAGCATTTATAAAAATAAATAAATATTTTTTGAGCACTTACTATGTATCTGGCTCCAAGTGTTCATCTCTCTGCACCTCGGAGTTTTAGAAGTAGAGTTATTTTAGGGCATAATTCCTAAAGTGAAACAGCCTGACTAATTGGCTGGGGTAAGACTGCTTCAAAACCAAATCATATTTGATGAGGGTTGGCCAGAGAGAGGCTAATTTCTTCCCAAACACCCTGATCTACAAAGCATTCTGGGCAAGGGCTTCATTTCATCATAGTCTACTCCCCTCCACGTGATTAAAATATTTCTAGGGAAATTAAAATTTTTTTAGTTCTTTGAATGTCCAGTAGCAGATCTTGGTTTCCATACCTGCAGCCACACTGCACAAATCCTGGGGGCACCGTTCACGTAAGACAGTGCTTCTCAAACATCTCTGACAAATGACCATTAAAAAGAAGAGTCTAATCCACCAAGAGCGAACACTTGAAAAAATGATTAGAAAACTAAAATAAAAAAATACAAGCCCCAATTAAAAAAAAATTGCTTCAACAGACATAAAATTACTTGAGTTAGTTTGCTATAAAAGTTTTAAATGCTTACTTTCAGTTTCTTACATCTTTTTTTGAGCACTGGTGACTACAGTTTCTGGATGATACTGATCCATGGGCTCTACTTTGAGTAGCGCCCACAGGTCTAGGACATAGATTCTATGTGAATGGTGCCCCCTAGCATTGTCCGGTGTCGAGGTCCTTCCTGGCCCCAGGCATTTTGAGTTTAACTGTCAGAGAACAGCAAGAGGAAGTGTACTATGTATTGAAAAAAAAAAAAAAAAAGAAGGGGTAGCAAGAACTTCTCTCAGAGACTTTGGTATGGTAGGTAAATGAATTGGTCATAGACAAAATACAAGGCATTGCTGTCTGTATTTAAACTTTATACCTTTCACCAACTTAAAGCTGGAACTTCACATCCATGCTCATTAGTGATCCGATGCCACTGCCAGGGAATGAGACCTTTTTCAGTTAATTCAGATATTTTGGCCAAAGTCCAATTTGGGTAATTGCTTCTGCCTACATGAATGTCTCCCACCACTGAAATTATACTTCCCCCGTTAAACTACTGTGTAATATCACATTCTGCCTTTGACTAGCTTCCATTATAAACTTTAGAGGTAACTACCTTTTCCTGCCAGGTAAAACAACTTAAAAAAAAAACAAAAACCTTGTGTGTGTGTATGTGTCTTCCTCTGAGAGGTTTACAAACATACGAATGGCTTCCCAAGGGAAAAAGTGTTAACTAAATGTACAGTCAGGATGATACTTTTATCAGAACAGGAATTTCACTGGATGTTTACACAACAAGGCTGTAGGATGAGAGAACTGAGTGTTCCATAAATAAGGAGATGCAAATGCCAATAATTGCAGGGCCTGGAGAGGCATGGTCAAATGCATGGGTTTTAAAGTCAGACTTTAGTTTGATTATAGATATTTTGTGGGACAGCATTATTAAAAAGAGAGACTTTAAAGATCTTTAAGAAAAGTTTAGGGCATAAGTCTATTTAAGGCTTCCACCTCTCTGCACAATTTTGGTGTTCTTATTCTTTTCTTGTAGAGTTGGTGTAAAAAGGGCTATAAAAGCATAACTCTCTGAATATTCATTTAAAAATAAAAAAAGACTTCTTAGCTACTTTTTTCTTTTTTCTAAATCTAATTCCACATTGTTGCCAGAGCCATTTTCCTAACACATGTTCATCATATAATTCCCTGAGGAAGCATCTACATTTATTCATCATTTCCCATCAGAGCAAGTCTCGACTCTCTTGCTGGGTCAGTAAGGCCCTACAGGCTTTGTCTCTACTTCACTGACCCAACATTATCTCCCATTACTTCCCAGCATGAACTTTCACTGGAGCTGGGCTGATCCCAAAGAATCCCTCCAAGTGGCCGCCGCCGGCTTTCTCATCTCTAAGCTCTCATGGCTCACAAAGCTATTGAGTGTGCGAGGTCCCTTCCGCCTTTCGCCACCTTTTAACATTAAATCTTTGTCCACCTTCAGTCTCACCTTCAGCTTCTTCTTTTCCTAAAATCCTCTTGCTTTTATTTGTATCACAGGATTTATATTTTAAGTAAATATACACGCTCTTCTATTATTTCTTGGTTGCTCTGTGTGTATTAACTCCATCTCCTTAGTGAAATGAGGTAGTCTTCACGGGTAGATACCGCTTTCTCTTTCACGGGATGTGCGAAGCCCGACTAATCCTCCCTCCACATCCCACTTGGCACTCCCCCGGCTCCACTGCTCCCTGTGGAAGGTGTGCCAAAGAAGCACTGCAACAACTTCTTACTCAGGGGCTTTGAAAAATCCTTAAGAAGAAGCGTCACTAGTCACCGAGAATACCTAGATCAGAGGCTGGCCAACTTGGTTGGTAAATGGCCAAATTGCCAGGTAATAAATATTTCAGGCTTTGCAGGCTACATGGTCTTTGTTGTTACGACTCAACTCTGCCACCTTAGCAGGAAAGTGGTAATAGACACTACATAAACAAATGAGTGTATCTATGTTCCAACAAAATTTTATGGGCGTTGAAATTTGAATTTCATATAATTTTCACATGTCAAAAATAGTATTCTTATTTTGACATTTTTTAACATTTAAAAATGCAAAAACTGGATTTAATGAAACTTACTGTAGTGATGGCTTTGCAATATATACATATATAAAATCACAATGTTGTACATCTTAAAGTCACACAATGTTATATGGCAATTATACCTCAATAAAGCTGGAAAAAATTCAAAAGCTATTCTTAGCTCAAGAGGCATACAGAAGCAGATGGTGGGCCGAATTTGGCTGGTGGGTCATAGTTTGCTGACTCCTGGCCTAGATCTTTGTTTCTACAGTTGCGCTTCTTAGACCACCTGCATCAGAATCACCTTGGGCCCAGAGTTTATAGACATTATAAATTCTGGACCCAGTGAAGCAGAATTTCTGAGCACGTTAAAGATACTAACAAAGAGCTATGAATTGCCACCTCCAGAACGGCTGTTTTAGTTTTTTGAGTTAGTACTGGGGAGCCAGTGAGCGAAGTTCTAACAGGAAGGGGCAATGACAGAACAGGATCCTTAGGAATCGATTTTGTAAGACTTTCAACCAAAGGGGAGAACATCAACAACAGAGACTGAATGCTTTTAATCGGCATTTTAGAATATTTTCAGATGCAGAAAATTTAAAACCTGGGAATTCTGAGTGTTTACATTTAAAATACATGTTATTCAGAATATCAGTAGATGAGGCAAATCTTTAACTTGAACTCAGTAAAAACAGAAGTGTATTCATGAGGAAGAAAAGAAACTCACACTCCTTATTACATATAATGTGTACGAGATTAAAATGTAAAAAGAAAACAATCTCTATGCCCCAAATGAAAGCCTCTGTAGCTGAGGCCTTTGTTATTCATGGCAAATTCAGGAGAAATGATTTATTTATTTATAAGCAACCAGTTCTGAAGGGTAGATATAATGGATTTCTCAAGGCTCTGTATAAACTCACTTAATACACTGGATTTTAAAAAAGCATCTTCTAGGAAGAAGAACCATCTAGAATGCTGTGCCCGTAGGGGACCTTTGCCAGTGCCAATCAATTGAGGCTAGAACATGACCCTTCCGAGAAGAACATGCCTGGTAGTTTCTGATCTACCACACAGACCACCGTCACCTGTATTTTGCAAATTATCCCCAAATTCTAAAGGAAAGGAGTGGAACAGGGGAACAAATAGGGGCTCGACTCTAACTTCCAACACTGGCCAATATTTAGCGACTAGCTCTTCTGCGTCAGGCACTGCGTGTGACAAGTGCTTTATGTGGATTTTCTTGTTTAATCCTCACAACAAACACACGAGTTGCTACATTTTACAGGTGAGAAAACCAAGCTTTGGAGATCTTAAAGGAACATGTCCAAGATCACACAAGTCAAGTTAAGACCCACATTTGAGCTCAGGGCCTGTGCTCCAAACCACTATACTGGGTTACCTCCCAACACCATTGCACTGAAAGGAAACCAGGCTTTGGTGGGGTTTCCTTCACTCTAGCTGGGGAAGAAACCGGAGGCGGGGCTCTGTGCAGACTGTGGACCAGTGGCTGAGCCACCTGTCGAAGAGGCCAGTGGTCTGGCGTGGCCTTGTGCTAGGTCAGGCGGAGGTAACCCTACTATCCTGCTAGGACAGCTCCAGATCACCCTGCCAATGAGTGGCACGATGTTTTTTCCTTTTATATGTTTGTTTGAGAACCAGTGAGCCAGGCTCCTAACAGGAAGAGACAATGACAAAGCAGGCTCCTTGGGAATAAACCTCTTATAAGAACTCGACCCAAAGAGGGGGACATCCACAGGGGCCACACTGCCATCTTCTTTAGAGAGGGTGCCTGGATTCTGAGAGAAGTGGACAGGACATCAAAAGAAAGCTGGGATTCCAGACACAGATTTAGAGGAGACCCACCATTCTGAGCTGAGGGATCCATCAATACCTAGTGAACAGGGATTGGCGACCCACAGAAAAACCATTATTTGCACGTGGCTGTATTTAATGTGCCTAAATTAACTGCTTGTAAACTGCATACCCTTGAATCAACACATACTTTTTTTCTGGTCCTTATTAATTTCCGAAGTTGAGGAATGCCTTTAAGTTTGGTTCAGGGGAATAGCACTGGGACGAATGAGACCAAACACCGTGCACGTCTTCTCATGCCTGACGAGGTAGAGCTGCTAAGTTCTCCCTAACAGCTGAGAGTGCTGTTTTGAATTAAAGTACTTTCAGACATTTTGGAGTTAACAGTACCATGCTACTCTTTTGATATAACAATGACAATTTAAAGTCTAACTATGTGTGGTATGTAGAGCCATTTCGTAGCATAACATAAGATTTTCAAAGGGCAGGAGTGATAAGCACAATTTCTGATCACTGTCTTTAGGAACAAGGTTTTATTTCTCTGTTACAGTTAATGTTGTTTAAGCATTTTACAAGAGGTGGATATGAGTTTCTTTTGCTAGTACTTTTTATTAACACATGCAACTTATAAACAACTTTTATGTTACATATGTGAACTAATCTTCACATTTTTCATCTGTCAATCAAATTACTGTTTTTAATCAATAATTTCCCAAACTTCTGGAGTAAATTTAAATTCTAGGTTCTCAAGCAAAAAATATCAAAAAGGGTCTTCTTATTCATTAAGACTTTCAGGGGCAGCTTGGGTAAAACAGAGGAGCAATTGGGAGGGCCCTGGTCCCTCCTTCTGATGCCAGCACACATTCTAGGCATCTCTTGGTTTGTGTGAGAACCCTCAAGCATGACTTTGCTTTTCCTTGCCTGGCTGTCTCAGGAGTACACCTGCTCACCGTTTCCTTCTGCGCTTTCCCCAGGCAGTCTTTCAGTGTGTCAAGACATGTGCCTCACGAGGGTCATTAACCGATTTTCATAAACTCCTGCAGTTCAGAGACATTTGTTGAAGTAAGCTCTCTTAGGAGCCTTAGGGGAGGTCTTTATTAATTTGGTGTATATCTCTTCCATTAAATTAGGAGATTCTGTCACCAGGCCAGGATCAACCATTCCACAGACCTAACTGTGTATTTGAGGATGCAAACTTTAATTTGAATATGAATCACCTGGGAGATATTATTAAAATGCAGAATATGAGTCAGTAGGTTTGAGGTGGGATGCAAAATTACCTGGTCTTGGGCTTCCCTGGTGGCACAGTGGTTAAGAATCTGCCTGCCAATGCAGGGGACATGGGTTCGAGCCCTGGTCTGGGAAGATCCCACATGCCACGGAGCAACTAAGCCCGTGAGCCACAACTACTGAGCCTGCGCGTCTAGAGCCTGTGCTCCACAACAAGAGAAGCCACGACAATGAGAAGCCCGCACACCGCAATGAAGAGTAGCCCCCACTCGCCGCATCTAGAGAAAGCCTGCGCACAGGAATGAAGACCCAACACAGCCAAAAATAAATAAATAAAATTATAAAAAAAATAAAAAATAAAAAAAAATTACCTGGTCTCAGTGGTAATGAGGATGGCGGTCCTCATCCACATTCTGAGGAGCAAGGTGATGCTCTCAGGTTAGCTGAGAAGGCAGCAAGCTCCGCCAGCAGCAGAAAAGAAGAGAACCAAGGCAACAAGGGCAGAGAAGATCCCTGGTTATGGGAGTTGGGATAATCTTCAAAAGAGATACTACTACTTGGAACTTTGAATGAGACTTTTGGACATGTGTGCCTATCCTTCAAAGCAGTGTGTTTTAGCATTCCTGGCCTCTGGGTGCTAAATGCCAGTAAGAGCCCAGTTGTTATGACAACTAATGAAGAAAAGTAGCCTTAATAACAAACAGAAATTCAAGTCATGTATTCCTGAGGTTAAAATTAAAACTAAGAAACAGATTCTTAATGTCTTTTTTTTTTTAATGACTTCTTTTTTTTTTTTGATGTGGACCATTTTCAAAGTCCTTATTGAATTTGTTACAATATTGCTTCTGCTTCATGTTTTGCCTTCTTGGCCACAAGGCATGTGGGATCCTAGCTCCCCAACCAGGGATCGAACCCACACCCCCTGCATTGGAAGGCAAAGTCGCAACCACTGGACCGCCAGAGACGTCCCAAATTCTTAATGTCTTATTCCATCAGACAATCACTGTAACACTTTTATGTATCCTTAAAGGTTTACTGAACAAATATGGTGACTTCTTCCACTGTATGTTACTGGCTCTCTCTTCAAATAGCCTTCCTCAAGTTGCTAACTGGGGATGACAAAGTCCTCCTTCCTTCTGCTCCCCTGAGGCATCCTTGATCCTCTCCCCTTTGTTGAACACAGAACAATTCTTCGAAGGGTCCTTAGGCTGAGGAAAGCCTATAATTTGGATTATGTTGAGAACCAGTGTGATGGAAGTCCAGCTAGCTATTGACTGATAAGTACTTGCTTTCTTTGAGCCTGCAATGCAGGTCTTATAAATAAAATTTAAAATGAGTTTTATTTCAAACTCTGATCCTGACGCCTTTTTTTTTCATAATATAACCTGAAAATGACCCTGTACAAATACACCACTGGAGACAGGAGAGGATGAGACAGACTTCAACCTTTGTTGGAAGGTGATCCACAAGAGAAAATCCACATAGGAGAAAAGGAGGAAACAAGAAATCGTGTATTATTAAGGTATACTGTTAGGAAGTATGTAGCTTCAAACAAAACTGGCAAGCAAACTCATGAACTTAATAGACTTTTCTGACAAGGGCATATTTGCTAAATAGCTTAATGGTATTAGCTAAATGCTAATAGATGGACATGTGGAAGTAATGTCATATTGCTTGTATCTTCTGTTAAAAGGGTGATCCTTAGTTTATGAAAAAATAGAAGTTAAAGTATGATTGTGTTGCTGGATTTGTATCTATATTTAGAATTGTATTATAATTAGGCTAACAGCAGAGTTTTAATCCATAAGAATAGTATACTAAATGTACTCATTTTGCACAATATATGTGAGCAAGGCTGTCTGGAGCAATAAATTGTCCTCTTGACTATGCCAGGAAAATGATGCATGGGCCCTTAACAGAGATCAACTGATCAGCTGGTGGATGAGCAGTCCATTTATAATTGGTTAAAGGGTACAGGATCTTTCAACCTGGAAGGTACAATGTGTCCTTCTGGGATTCTCCTGATAAATTCCTAAGAGGAATAATGGCAACTCCAATGCCATGACTTAACAGAAAATCTTGACTTGCTGTATTTAGAGGGTTTCCTGGGGAAATGTAGGAGGCTGGGAGAGTCATCCTGGAAGAAGTAACATCTGATCTGAATTCTCAAGGGTAAATAGGAGTTTGAAAAAAAAAAAAACATAAAAGAGAAGGGATCTTTCATGTAGGAAAAAATAATTTCCTATGACGATGAAGTATAAAACAATAGTTTCATGTTGCTAGGAGAATATAAATTCCATGAAGCCAGGGATTTTAAATCTGTTTTGTACAGTGCTGTATGATAGAATTTCAAATGGTGCCTGAAACATGGTAGATGCTATTTGTGGAATGAAGAACGTGACATGAAGCTAAAGAGGTTGGTATGGACCAAATGATGAAGGATTTGTGTATAAGATAAAGAATTGGTCTTGGTTCTCTAGAGGTCATGGAGAAGCACAGGAGGGCATTAAGAGGGGACATAAAACCATAAAAGTCGATAAGATCATGTAGGTGGCTGTGGTAGTATTGAGGCTATAGAGTTATAAAAGAGTTAAAAGCAACAAAATCTGGGAAATCTCAGTTTTTGAGGGATGGACAAAGAAACAGGATTCATTAAAGGAGTCTGAGAAGAAACAAAGAATTGGAAGACAGCTAGAAGAGGTTGGTGTCCTGGAAGCTGGGGGGAGCGGGGAGAGATTCTGGAAGAAATGAGAAGTATTCATCTGACAAATAGGAAGCCACTGTTAACATTAGAGCATTTTTGGTAGCAAGATGGGGATGGAAGCCAGAAAGCAGTAGGTCAAGAGGTACAGGGAAGGTGAGAAAGCACAGATGTTAAGTAAAGCCGATTTCTCCAAGAATAATGGTCTTAAATGATTTTTGGAATAAGGTGGGATATATGTAGACACATACCTGGATGATATTTCAAGAAAATTATCTCAGAATGAAAGAAAAGAGAGAGCCATGGCTGGAGGGTAATGTAGAATTAAGAAAAGGTTCTTTATGGGAGAAAATATTTGCAAATGAAGCAACTGACAAAGGATTAATCTCCAAAATATACAAGCAGCTCATGCAGCTCAATATCAAAAAAAAAAAAAAACCAAACAACCCAATCCAAAAATGGGCAGAAGACCTAAATCAACATTTCTCCAAAGAAGATATACAGATTGCCAACAAACACATGAAAGGATGCTCAATATCACTAATCATTAGAGAAATGCAAATCAAAACTACAATGAGGTATCAACTCACACCGGTTAGAATGGCCATCATCAAAAAATCTACAAACAATAAATGCTGGAGAGGGTGTGGAGAAAAGGGAACCCTCTCGCACTGTTGGCAGGAATGTAAATTGATACAGCTACTATGGAGAACAGTATGGAGGTTCCTTAAAAAACTAAAAATAGAACTACCATATGACCCAGCAATCCCACTACTGGGCATATACCCTGAGAAAACCATAATTCAAGAAGAGTCATGTACCACAATGTTCATTGCAGCTCTATTTAGAATAGCCAGGACATGAAAGCAACCTAAGTGTCCATCAACAGATGAATGGATAAAGAAGATGTGGCACATATATACAATGGAATATTACTCGGCCATAAAAAGAAATGAAATTGAGTTATTTGTAGTGAGGTGGATGGACCTAGAGACTGTCATACCGAGTGAAGTAAGTCAGAAAGAGAAAAATAAATACTGTATGCTAACACATATATATAGAATCTAAAAAAAAAAAAAGGTTCTGAAGAACCTAGAGGCAGGACAGGAATAAAGACTTAGATGTAGAGAATGGACTTGAGGACACGGGGAGGGGGAAGGGTAAGCTGGGACGAAGTGAGAGAGTGGCATGGACAGATATACACTACCAAATGTAAAATAGATAGCTAGTGGGAAGCAGCTGCATAGAGAGATCAGCTTGGTGCTTTGTGACCACCTAGAGGGGTGGGTTAGGGAGGGTGAGAGGGAGACGCAAGAGGGAGGGGATATGGGGATATATGTATACGTATAGCTGATTTATTTCGTTATACAGCAGAAACTAATACACCATTGTAAAGCAATTATACTCCAATAAAGATGCTAAAAAAAAAAAAAAGAAAAAAAGAAAAGGTTCTTCAAGTATGGGCTAAATTCCAGCAGGTATATAGGTTAAGGGTAAAGTGCCCAAAGAGAAAAAAGTTATAATAGTGTCCATGATAAAGGATATGAATGAAGCAGTTCCCTGAGTGGACAGCAGTGGCTTCCTTCAAAAGCAAGGTGAAGTTGGTGCCTTTGAATAGAGGACCTACAAGTTTTCCTTTGAATCCAGAGGTGAAGAAGAAAGGATGGGCCTATATAAGCTAGATTCTAAACCCTGAGAGAGAGGAACTTATCTATAAGCACTTGGGATGATGGATGTTAGGTTAGCTTCAGCTAAATGTGGATCTAATGAATGTATTTAATGGTATGAATGTTTTCATTTTCACTTGATTTTCTTTATATAGGAGTGGGGATTTATATGCCAGGAGGCAAGGTATTCCATGTGGGATTTAGTAGGCCCCAAAACTCACTTTAGATTGTTGGCATATGTGGTCTGGGTAGTTTTTTAACATATGAAAAATATACATAGCTAAAATGTAATATTCAGCCTAAATTTATAGCCATTTAGCTGAAATGGATTCATCTATGCTTCCCTCACTAAATTTTATTCCATATTTTAAGTGGAAGTGTCACTCTGGTGCAACTTTTCCCAATCTCCCAGTAGAAGATGCTTTGTAACATAAAACTGTTTCTGAAATGACATGTATTATAATGCTCATTAAAGCCCACTCCACTGGAAATGTAAAACTGATTTATCTAATGCGCTACAAAATTCTCCATAAATGTACCACACATTGTGAAATAATGTTAATTGGAAGGAGAAGCAAAACAATACATTTTCTTTAGATTTTAGGGCAATCAGCATAATTCCCATTAATGTGGTAATAATAACTGCAATTATTTTCCTTTGCTCTTTTGATAGAATTTATATTCATTAAAAGTCTATATTCATATTTTGAAATATGAAAAGATGAACATGACTTTATAATGTTCTATAGCAGGGTAATGCTGTAGGTGATTTCATTCATTTATTCAACAAGGAAGAGACTACATGCAGGTGCTGTGATTCAGCAGTCTTCACGACAAGATTTTCTAAGTTTACACCCGGAATTCTCTTGCACAGAACTTTAATTGCACTCAGTTCGCTTAACTTTCTGCTCTCATGCATAAGCAACTAGCACTCTAGGGACAGAGCACATTTTTGACATGATCAGCACAACTTCCTACATATGATTTATTACACTACAGTTGCAAATAGTGAGGAATGTGTGTATGTGTGTGTGTGTGTTTTGGTTATTAAGTTTTAAGATTTATAGAATCAGGGGAATTTGAAACTTACTTGGTAAGTTTATTGTATACTGGTCATTTTTAGATTTGAGTTTATAACTTTTTAAAAAAGTCTTAATGAAAAGACCCTAATGTTTTCTCCTCCCACATAAAAATAATTTGCATAAACTGATTGAACATATTTTACATCATAGTAAATGTTATCGTCTTTCTGTAGCTTCAGAATTGTTGGCTATAACCATCCTCACTTTTTCCTTCTTTCCTCTGACATTTCTCAAAATCCCACATTCTGCTACTGCCAAATTTTGTATGAGGGTAGTAAACTTTTGGTCTGTGAACTCAAAGGAAATTACCGTAGTGGATTAGAAGGAGGCAGGAAATATGTTTACAGATATCACATGAAAAACAAACTACTCTTTAAAGCTCCTTTCTCCTGGGGTCCCCAAGCAATGAATGCACAATTACAGCCAAATAAGCCCATGATTCAGAAACACTGAGAACTGTAGAGTTTCTGAGATGATATGGATATTATAGATTTTCAATTTATAAGCAGGGAGCTGGTGGCCAGAGAACTTAAGTGACACATTTAAAGTACTATGTGAATTAGTAGCACAGATTATACTAGAAACCTGGTATGCTGATTCTAGTTCCATTAGCTTCTCATCATCTAATGCCAGTAAGCCTGTATGTTTCTTCTGAGTGAAGACGTAGTATGACAGGTTTTACAGCCATATCACTCACGCAGTTGGTGGATTAATTTATAGGATTCATCTGTTGTTACCCATTAGCTTTAAAGTAAGCTCCTTAAGAACACGGGCTTATTTTGTTTACTGGATGCCCCCTTATTTAGAACAGCAACTGTGACACTTGTGAAATGAATAAAGAGGAAGAAAGACATTTAGGCAAAGGTTTGGTACATGAGCAAAGAGAAAACAGGGATGTTAACGTTGCTTTAAAAGCCTAGACAGGCACTTTCCTCATGGTGCAGGGGTTGAGAATCTGCCTGCCAATGCAGGGGACACGGGTTCGAGCCCTGATCCGCGAAGATCCCACATGCCGAAGAGCAACTAAGCCCGTGCACCACAACTACTGAGCCTGCGCTCTAGAGCCCAAGAGCCACAACTACTGAAGCCCATGTGCCTAGAGCCTGTGCTCCGCGACAAGAGAAGCCACCACAATGAGAAGCCCGCGCACCACAATGAAAAGTAGCCCCCGCTCGCCACAACTAGAGAAAGCCCGTGCGCAGCAACGAAGACCCAATGTACCATAAATAAATTAAAAAAAAAAAGCCTAGACAGGAGAAAAAGTTTTGTCCAGCTTTGTACACTCAGGTGCATTATTTGACTCACACATGCATGTTCCTAATTTTGTTTTATGACTGTCCTTCTCTTCCTAATGTCATAACAGAACAAATTAGTTTAATGAGTATACCTGCCAAGCTCTGAGGAAAAAGTAAGAAATAAGACACAGTCCTTGCATTTGAGGGAAACTGGCTAGTATTTTAAAAATCAGTAGTTTCTCTGATTTGGCATTTCTGTAAATCTCCATTAGAGCAATTATTTATATTTATACTGGTGAATGTGGGAATATAAATCTTAATACACCCTTTTTGTGCATGTAAGGCATCCTCAAATTAGTAAATAGGGTAAATAAAAGGTAGATACCAAATCGCAATAACTAAGTTATGTCTTGTCACATGTAGATTGGATTCACCATCTATAGAACTTCTGCCATTCTTCCATTTATATTTAGAAATGACCAACAGAGATATTTTTAAATAAAACAAATCGATATTATAAGTTGACTATTTAACTGATGTGTATGAAAGTGTGTGTGGGTTAGGGTACAGTGGGGTACTTTTTGGATGAAAGAGAGTCTGCAGTTTTTAAATTTGTATTTTTATAGCACTTGAACTTTATGATGACGAGTCGAAAAAGTCAATTGTCTCCAAGAATCTCCTGGGTACAATGAATGCCACTGCCTCCTTCATAAGCTTTAAAATGAAAGAGGTCTAAAATATTAAGAAGTATAACTGCCCCTCCTTTTGGAACCTACCACAGAACTAACTTCGACACAGAGCAAATAGGAATGCTAGTTCTTTTGGTGATAAGAAGTTGATCTCATATGAGTTGAAAGGCAGAAAGTAAAGATAATCTAGGGTAATTATGAAAGGAGAAAGTATACTTTCCTTCTTTAGAATATGTATAATATCACAGTACACGCAAATAAACACTCTACAGGTTCAAATATGAAAGAGGCTTTGTTTTCAAGTGACCAAAACACTGATGTTGACTTCTCCCCAGTTAGTCAGCCCCATCAAAAAATTTTTTTGAGTGTTTTCTCCAGTTGACTTGAAAGGTCATGTTAACCCAAAACATTTGATCCTGTTGCCAAATCCAGCGCTAAATTCTCAGCCCTATCTTACCCAGCGCTTGATACAATTATTCACACCTTCCATCTTGAAACATTTTCCTTTATAAGACTTCTCACAAGTCATGCTTTCTTAGCCTTTTGCTGCTCACTCCTCTTTATGACTCTAAAGTTGGAGGGTCCCAGGCCTCAGTCCTCAGAACGTTTCTCTTCTTTCCTTATGCTCATTCCCAAATGTTCTCATTCAGTCTCCATCTTTAAATACCCTCCACAAGCCAGCCATCACCACTTGGAAAGCTAAAAGGCATCCCAAGCTTGGCATGTCCCAGACTGGACTCTTGATTTCCCCTGAAGCCCCCCATGAGCATTTCCATCCATCATATTCAACTTGTCAGTAAATGGCGACTCTTTTCTTCCAGTTGCTTGGGTCAAAAACTTTACAGCCTTCGATTCCTTTCTTGAATACCCCACACCCCATCCATCAGCAAATCCTATGGCTTTTCCTTTGAGATATATTCAGAATCCTTTCTTATTGCCTCCACTCCTACCATCCTTCTCCAATCTCTTCATCTCTCACTTGGATTGCTGTGAAAGCCAACACACTTGTCTGCCTGTTTCCATCCCTGTCTACCCACAGTTTATTCTCAACACAGCCACCACAGTGAGTCTCTTAAAATCTTATATCACATCATTCCTCTGCTCAAACACTCCACAGGCTTCCCATTTCACTCAAAAGTAGAATCTGAAGTCCTTTCTATGGCCCATGGCTGCGTAAGACTCTACGTTATTTGCCTCCCTACAGCCCTAACAATCTGCCTGACCTCCTCTACTATCACATCTCTTCCCTACTCAGTCTCGGCCACAGGAGCTTCCTTGCTGTTGCTGGTCTACATCCAACACAGTCCTGCCTCAGACTCTTCCCTCTGCCTGGAATGCTCTTCCCCGGATAGCCACACGGGCTGGCTCCCTCGCTTTCTTTAGAGCCTCGCACAGATGTCTTTCCCTGACTACTCTTTCTAAAAGAGAACTGTCTTCCTTGCCTATCACTCTCCTTGCTTTTACTCTGCTTCTCAGTTTTTCTTCATTCTTATCCCTAACATATATTTCTTTGTGTATTACCTAATTTTCCCGCTAGGAGATAAGCTTCTTGAGGCAGGGACTTTGTTTGGATTACTGACATATTTCTAGCACCTAGACCAGTGCTAAGCACACAGTAGGTCCTCAACAAATACTTATTAAGTGAATAAATAAATCCTGCATATCTAAGCAAGAGCCATCAAAATTTTCTTTGCATAAAGTCGGGGGAAACTGGCATAATGTAAAACTCACTGATACTGTAGTCGGAAGACACAGATTTGAGTTCTGTTTTTGCTGCTTTTAAGTGGTGTGACAACACTACAAGTATTCCCACCATCCTGTCTCTCTCACACTAAGGGTCATCTGTGCAACAATGTCCTTGTTTGGTGTATAGCTTGTGACATCCATGACACTTTTCACATTATGATGAGGTACCTTGTCATTGATGTTTATTCATATTTCTTATATCTGGGGACCATAAATTGTCCATCCTTCTGTCTACACACACATTCATTGAACTTGGGCCAATTACTTAACACTGAGTCTAAGTTTCTTTACCCATGAAAACTGGGTTGAGGAGGGAAATGTGAGGAGACCCTGTGAACTTTAAAACATATACCAGTAGCTTGAGTGTACCTCAAAAGCCTGAAATGAGTTGTATTACAATATCATGTTACAAAAAAGATTTCATCTCACACTCTCACGTAATCGGTAGTTATATGTCCCTGATGTGCACATCAAGGTGCAGACAACATGTTAGAAATATCAAGGGCAGAGTATCTACTATATGTGTGACCCCAAACCATTCCCTTATTCCTGGACACACAAGAATACAACATGTCCCAGCCTCTTACAATTAATGGGGACTGAAACTGAGTTCTGGCCAACTAACTGTAGGAGGAAGTGATAAATACACCTCCCGGGGCTGCCCCATAGCCTCTTACATGATCCTCTATTCTTTTGTTTGCACTTTATGTGCCAGCTGGTTAGAGAGGACCCAGCTGGTGACTTCAAGGCCTTAGGGCATGGAGATCTTCCAGGGAGAAGCCTGGTTCCATGAGCCACTATGTGGAGGAGAGTTGCCCAGGAAATCTGCGATCCAGGAACATAAGCATTGGAAATCATATAAGTGAGAAACAGACTTATTGTGCTAAGCTTCTGAGACCCAGGGCATATGTGTTAATACGGCAGCCTGTAAGCCATGATCATTCACACCTCATGGTGTGGATTTGTTTTTTGTTTGCTGTGTCGTATACACTGTTTTTTCTTTTTTTTTTAAAATAATTTTTTTTTATCATTGCATTCTGAAAAATTTATTAATTTTTTATTTTATTTATTTTTGGCCGTGTTGGGTCTTTGCTGCTGCACATGGGCTTTCTCTAGTTGCAGAGAGCGGGGACTACTCTTTGTTGCGGTGTGCAGGCTTCTCATTGTGGAGCACAGGTTCTAGGCGCGCAGGCTTCAGTAGTTGTGGCTCATGGGCTCTAGAGCGCAGGCTCAGTAGTTGTGGCGCAGGGGCTTAGTTGTTCCGTGGCATGTGGGATCTTCCCGGAACAGGGCTCGAACCCATGCCCCTTGCATTGGCAGGCGGCTTCTTAACCACTGTGCCACCAGTGAAGTCCCATATATACTGTTTTCTGCTGATAACAAGTGGAACATTGGATTACATGATATTGATTGTGGAATATCCACTTTGATTTTCACCTAATCTCTGGATAACACTATTTTCAAATAACCAGTGCTGTTCTCTCTCTCAGAAATATTCCTGTAACAGATCCTTATTATTGGTGAGTACTGACTCTCTCTTATTTTAGATAAAATCTCTTTTGATGACCTCTTAAGTCTTTTGTTGTTGTGGTGGTTCTAAGTGCTTCTTTAAAAGTATCTTTTATAACTTTAACTAACTAGCTGCTTACATATTTCTCCAAACAAGTAGTGACATGAAATAAACACCAAAATATTTGGGGCAAAGGGGCATGATATTTGCAACTTAGTCTTAAATGGTTCAGAAACGCACATTCACCGATGCACACACATACACACATACACTCAGCAAATGGGGCAGAATGTTAATAGCAATGTGGCTAAGTGGTATTCAATGTTCTGTATTCTACACTCGGAATTTTTATGTGCATTTGAAACTACTTCTAAACCAAACAAATATTCTTTTAGAAAAAAATGTTAGCATTATTAAAAATGTCAGTACTTCTTATAGTTTTGCTTTTAACATTTTCTCTGTGCAGTTTAAAACTCATTATACAATATTTTTAATAATGTGCTTTTTGAAATTTTGAAACAGGAGTTCTCTACATAGACAGAATTCTGTGTCCATGATTTTTATGCTTTGCCCTCAAAGTTCTGATATAGTCTATGCTGCTTCGCAAATACTCTGAATTCTATTTGAATGTAAAACAAAGGGAAAATGTGCATTACTGATACTATTTATTATTATATTGTCAGCATGAGAAAGGAATATTCTGATCTAGTGAAAACTTTTGGTATCATGTTTTCTAGAAATAAGAAGAAAAAATTTCAAATATTAATCAACTGTAATTTATGGGAGGTTCACAAATTAAGTAGGGAACTTTGTTGCATTTTAATATAAATAATAGTACAATACATGACAAGGATTGATTAGTAGTCACGCTGGAGTTGCTTTATTCCAGACATCAAATAACAGCCTCCTTGGGTAGAAAGTATAATGATTCCCTATTCCATACTAGACTGAGCATCAGCCTACAAATTATTTATAAATAAACTAATATGTTTCTTGAACCACTGAAACAGAAGAACTATTAGCCAACCTAATCAAGAAAACAGCACCTATAAGACATGAGAATAATAGAGATATTCTTAGGTCAAGGGGAAAATGGAAGAAAATTAGAGGATACTTGATTCAATTCTATTTAAATACATTTGAAAACATGAATAAAGGAGACAATTTTGTAGGTTATAATATAAATTATAAAAACCAAGTCCAGCCAAGACAGAAACTCTAAGAAGATGAGTTACTATGGAAGAAATTGAGAAAGTTGTAAAACGTTATCCCTCCCCTTACCAAACCAAACCCACTAGAACTAGATAATTTCCAAGGTGTATTATATCATAACCTCAAGGAACAGATAACTTCAGTGTTACTTAAATCGTTTAGAGCAGAGAGAGAAGGAAAGCTACTGATTGCTTTTATGACACCAGCATAACTTTGAGCAAATCAAAACAAAACAAGATCCAAAAAAGAAAACTTGGGACCAATCTCATTTATTGATGTTGATGCAAAATTATATATAAACAAATAGAATCTAGGGACACCTTATAAGCATAATATAGTTTATTCCAGGAATGAAAGGATAGTTCAATAATAATAAAACTCTTAATGCGATTTATCACAGTGATAAATCAAAGGAGAAAATAATGATCATCTCCATAGATGCCTTTTTGGCTTTTGATAAAATTCATTACCCATTTTTGACAAAGATTCTTAATAAAATAGGAATTGAAGGGTACTTCCTTAACATGATAAATAAAAGTCAGTACTGTGTTTGTGTAAAATGAGACAGTTTCCATTTAAGCCAGGAATAAGACAGGAATTTCTATATTCCCCACTATTAATCAACAATGTTCAAGATATAACAGTCAAATGTATTAAATAAGACAAATCAGAGGTATGAAAATAGGAAGGGAGAAGGCAAAGTGACTGTAATTTGTAGGTGGTATGATTATATGCCCCCATATCCTATGAAACAAACTGAATAAAATATAAGAAACATTAAGATAACCCAGTAAAGTAGCTGGTGATAAAATTAATATTCAAGAATAAAACTCCATGGGGATAAGGAGATAAGTGACAAATACACAAAGGACATATTTATGTCAGCATTTATTGTTTTGTCACCCTCCAAAGGAATGTCAACTCCATGGGAAAAAGCATGTGCTTGATTTTGTTTATTGCTTTACCTCCAGTGCCAAAAAAATGCCTAGTACATAGTAGGCACTCAAGAGATGTTTGTTGAGGACCTCTCTGGTGACTCAGTGGTTAAGAATCAGCCTGCCAGTACAGGGGACATGGGTCTGAGCCCGGGTCCAGGAAGATTCCACATGCTGTGGAGCAACTAAGCCCCTGTGCCACAACTACTGAGCCTGCACTCTACAGCCCACAAGCCACAACTACTGAGCCTGTGTGCCACAACTACTGGAGCCCACACGCCTAGAGCCCATGCTCTGCAACAAGAGAAGCCACCGCAATGAGAAGCCTGCGCACTGCAACAAAGAGTAGCCCCCGCTCTCTGCAACTAGAGAAAAGTCCACGGGCAGCAAAAAAGACCCAATGCAGCCAAAAAAAAAAAATTAATTAATAAAAAATAAAAACAAGAAATATTTGTTGAAATAAGGAATAGAATCTATAATATAGATTTACTCTCTTGTGCAGATACATCACTTTTTAATAATAGATTAAAAATGAAAGCAACTAAAATATCCATTAGTTATGATTAAATGAGCTATTAAAAATAATGAGGTATATTTCTGAACTAATATATAAAGCCCTCTAAGATAAACTGTTAAGTTAAAAAAAGCAAGGCACTGGGCCATAATACAAGTCTCGACACATTTAAAAGGACTGAAATCACACAAAATACGTTCTCCTCCAAGGAAAAAATATTAGAAATCAACAGAAAAGTACTGGGAAATCCCACATGTTTGAAAAATAAACTCATTCCTAAGTAACCTATGGGTTAAAAAAGAAATCACAACAGAAATAAGAAGATATCTTGAGCTGAATAAAAAAGAAAACACACAATATAAAAATTTATGGAATTCAGCTAATGAATTGCTTACAGTGAAATTTATAGCTTTAAATGCTTTTATTAGAGAGAACTAGAGTCATTACTCTAAGCTTTCACCTCAGGATGACAGAAAAGGCAACGTAAATCAAACACAAAATAAGTAGAGAAGAGGAAATTACAAAGATCAAAGTAGAAATAATTGAAATAGAAAACAGAAAAACAATGAAGCCAAAAGTTGGTTCTTAAAAAGGAATTTTATAAAATTTTGTTAAAAATCTTATTCTAGGGCTTCTCTGGTGGCGCAGTGGTTGAGGGTCTGCCTGCCGGTGCGGGGGACACGGGTTCGAGCCCTGGCCTGGGAAGATCCCACATGCCGCGGAGCAACTAGGCCCATGAGCCACAATTACTGAGCCTGCGCGTCTGGAGCTCGTGCTCCGCAATGAGAGGCCGCAATAGTGAAAGGCCCGCGCACCGCGATGAAGAGTGGCCCCCGCTTGCCGCAACTGGAGAAAGCCCTCGCACAGAAACGAAGACCCAACACAGCCATAAATAAATAAATAAATAAATAATCATTTAAAAATAAACAAAAAAACCTTATTCTAACAAATTTGACAATTTAGATGAATTGTAAAAATTCCTAGATAAACATAAAATACCAAAACTGATTCAAGAAGAAACAGAAAATTAGAATAGACCTAAATCAAGAAAATAAATTTCATTAGTAACTAAAAATCATTCTATGAGTAAAAACCCAGCCTAGATGTCTTCATTGGTGAATTCTATCAGAACTTTTAAGGGGGAAATAATATCAATCTTACACAAACTCAGAAAATAGAGTGAGAGGGAGAGGCCAATATTATCCTGACAAAAAAGCCAGACAGACTACACGAAAAGAAAATTATAGCAAACTTCCGCCAACAGGTTCAAAAGTCTTAACAAAATATAAGCAAAGAGAATCTAGCAACATACAAAAAGAATTATACACCATGACCAAGTGGGGTTATCCCAGGAATGCAAAAGTAGTTTAATATTTAAAAATCATGTAAAGCACTGTATTAATGAAGGACAACACTACATGATCATCTCAATAGTTGCAGAAAAAAATTTGATGAAAGCCAAGACATATTGATTATTAAGATTCTCAACAATTTAAGAGTAGAAGGTTGGAATTTTCTCAACCTGATAAAAGGCATATGTTGGGCTGCACCCCGCAGGCCTACAAGGCCAGTGCTCGTCCAGCTTTATGACCTAAGAAACAGACTGGAGTCAGGAACAGAGACATCAGTGGTTTCACGGACTGGGGAGCGTACCCATCTGAAGCAAGGTTCTGGAGTGACACCCCACCGTGTGCAACGGGTGGTAGGCAGGATGCAGTGGGGTCTTTGCTTGGCGGGTGGGGGGAAGGGGAGATCACCAGTTATAGGGGAATTGATGTCAGGTGGGCTCATTAGTTACCAGGGAAACCAGCAGAGGGGCACGCCCCTCACCACCCCTTTGATAAGAACAATCACCAGCTGGGGCCTGGGGCAAGTACATAGGAAGGTCAGTCATGTGTGTAGGGTTTAGGTGAAGCAGGCACTGGTCGGGCAGGGGATGTCCAGAGAGCAAGAGAACAGCCATCTTGGGTGGCCTGATCATACACTCCACGCCTACATACCCGGCAAGACCCTTACAATCTTGGTCCGCCCTTCTTCTGAGATATCCCTGGGGTCACGTATGTAGGGGGCACCGCAACCAGATACCAAAGATACAATACAGACCACAGCAGCCAGAGAGGATCAAGAGTAAGCCACCTAGTACGCTCAGAACAGTCATTTGCCAGGATGTGGGCACATTTTGGAGCCAAGCGCTTAATGGGTCAACGTAAAGGGAGTCAGTAGCAGCAGTGCCCTGTCCAGTTATCAGGAAGGTAAGGCCACCCCCGGTTTTCAAAAACCCAGAGCCACCCCCCCCGCCACAGGGAGGGGTAGGCTCGGCTTTAAAACGAACATTCTGGTGGCCTAGCCAGGAGTCAGCAGTCACAGTAGAGGTCTGCCACCCCATGTTATGTTGGGTGCCTTTAGGGGTGGACCCATTAGGTCTTTCCAAACAAAAGACAGTTAATCCCACTAGTTGGACTTGGGTGTCCAGAAGCCAGCCTATTCTATTCCACCCAACATAGCCCAGTGGTGCTCATGGGCGGCCAGTTGTACAGGAATGTTTACTGTCAGGGGTCCTTCTGATGTATGGGCATGTGGGACAGGAAGATGGTGAGTCTTGTCCCCCATTGCCATAGTCAGAATAGCCGGGTCAATTTTTCATGAAAGTCCAGAGCAGTACAACAATGGTATCTCGCTGTAGACCCAGCAATTAACAGACTCATTTCGCAGTGAGGCTAGTGTTGTTACTCAGTCCTCGGATAAATCTCCTTCGCTCAGGCTAGGGACGAAATGTAAGACATCTAACAGGCACAACACAGAGCAGATCATGACCATTAAGCAAAATACGAGCAGAAACCACATCTGAGGTAATACCACACCCACCCGTGGTTTTTGTCCTGGTCTGCAATACAGTTCAAAAAACTCGAGTTTTCAGTAATACCACGTATACCATGGCCACCTAGTTTTACCCTGGATATCTGAACAACAGGTATTCCGTTTTGACTTTCAAATGCATTCCCTTCCTCAATGGCCAAAGCAGATGTACAATGCATGTCTGAAAGACCACAAAACAGGCTACCCTGGTCGATAAAATTTAAGTTAAACCGTGTATAAGCCTTCGGACTTCCCCATACTTCAATGTGTGCAGATTTTTCCATCATTTCCCCTTTCGATTGCAAATCTTTCAATAGAAAGTACTGATGAACAAAATATCCTTCCCTCGATGCTGGGTGCTAGCTCCTACCCCAGGTGCAGATCATGTCCCTAGGTGCCAGGCCTCCTTTATACTCCCCTAGTCATTCGCGTTGGGGGAGAACTAATCAGATCCCGTGAAAAGGCTCAGAGGGATGTTAATGGGGAAACACTTAATAGGCTATACATTTTCTCTCTTATACCCAACTGTCACACAAGCACTGAACATGTGCTTTTAGCAACAGACTTAAAGCAAGCAGTGTCACACTTCATGAGTAGTTATACTCTGAGACAACTTCACTAGATACTTTTCTTTCCATCCAGAACATCAGGGCAAAAGTATGGCTAGCACAACAACATTCACAAATACAAACCTCAATCAAAAGAACTAGAATTTAATACCCATTGAAACATAATATTGTTCTCTCTAAAATTAGCCCCATATCCACCAAACACAGCCAAATCAAGACTAATTTGTCTGCAAAACAAGTTTGGTCAATCGACCTTATAGTCTCCTCCAAACTGGCTGAGGGGGGCTCAGGAGCTCAGATTGAATTCCCAAAAGGTCTCTCAAGGCCAGGAAAGCCATGCCAAAGCCCTGCTATCAGGCTCTGCCTTGGTGGATTTTTCTCTTCTAGAAGTCCCCAGAATATTGAGATTCCTGCACATGTCAGGAGACAGTCTTTTCCATTTTCCTGATAAGGCTGCTCAGAACCCAGGAGTCTCCAATTTCTGGAGGGACCAGGCAGAGAGAAAAGGAAAATGCTTCAATTCTACCCACAGGTGTAGTTTACCAAACTGCTATAAATCATAACCAAATTAAGGGGAAGGGCTTCCTTATATCTGGAAAACACAGATCAAAACCAGTAACATTCCAGACAAAACCCATAAAAATTATAACCATATACACCAGTTCATTCAGTAACCAATCCTTTTTTTTAACTTTTCATGAAGCCATCAGGTCTTCCATTAGGATTCTTTAAGTTCTTACCCAGTTCAGCAGTATAATCTGAAATTTACCACGGACCTGTTATTGTCAAAAGGTCCTTCCTATGAATCTTCTTGAAGATGAGGCACTTTTGCAAAAGCACCAGAGTAAAACAATAACTCTATAAAAGACAAAAGACTTAAAAAGACACCTGATTAAGCACCTGATTACAATGTACTCAATAAAGAAACTTGTTTACAATAAATAAACAGAATTGTGACTGATTATAATCTTAACCCGTAAAAACCTTAATCTCTTGCAAAAACCAAGAAGCAAGTAACTGCATTTCTGATTGGAAAACTTTATGCATTAGTCTTCCTCTCCTAAGCAGGTAAAGGTAGGTAAACTGAGACCTGCTCAGCAATTAATGTTCCGATATTTTATCCTATTTGAAATGACCCTTGAATTCTCTTCTTTCAACTTGAGTTTCAAGTTACCAAAATCTGGAGAGACTATTTTAGATAGATATTCCCCAAACGTAATTATTTCTATAGAGAGAAATAATTTTAACTAAAAGCTCTTTTTTCTCCTTTACTCTTAGAGATCACAGATTAAAGTTCCAGAGAGGCTAGGTGGATCATTTGCATCTCAAAGGCACCAGAGAAACACAAAAGAGAAATTCCTTCTAGAAAGCTAGCTTAACCAATTACAAAAGGCTCACTTTGATACAAAAGCAGAGGCATTAGAAGCCCCTGTTCTCTAGGTCTCTTGGCAGCTCCCATTCATCAAGGACAACCACCATAGGACCCCATATACTAGTAGATAGCTACCCCAGGATTTCCCCAAGTTTTGGGCTCACCCCTGGAACTTTGGGGCCCCGCATGTTAGTGGACGGCCACCTCAGGACTACTCCCGCAACCTTCCATTCCCCATTCTGTATTTCCCTAGTCTCGGCGCTCACGGGAGTTTCCTCAGTCTCCTGGCTGGCTCCGCCAATTGTTGGGCTGTACCCTGCAAGCCTACAAGGCCTGTGCTTGCCCAGCTTTAAGACTGAAGAAAGAGCCCGGAGTCTGCAACAGAGACATCAATGGTTTAATGGATGGGGGAGCTTACACTCTGAAGCAGGGTCCTGAAGCAACACCTCACGGTCTTCTTCACTCACAGGGTCGGGGTGGGGGGAAGGGGAGGTTACCAGTTATAGGGGAATTGATGTCAGGTGGGCTCATTAGTTACCAGGGAAACCAGCAGAGGGGCACGCCCCTCACCACCCCTTTGATAAGAACAATCACCAGCTGGGGCCTGGGGCAAGTACGTAGGAAGGTCAGTCATGTGTGTAGGGTGTAGGTGAAGCAGGCACTGGTCGGGCAGGGGATGTCCAGAGAGCAAGAGAACAGCCATCTTGAGTGGCTTGATCATACAGCATATAAAAATTACATCAAAAAAATCATACTTAATGGTTAAAGGCTAATACCTTCCCACTAAAATTGGCAATAAGGCAAGGGTGTCCCCTCGTAATTATTTCCATTTGACATCATACTGGAGGTTCCAGCTAGTGTAATAAAGCACAGAAAAGGAATCAAAGACATACAGCTTGGAAAGAAAGAAATAAAGCTTTACTACTAGATGACATAATAGTCTATGTAGAAAATCTGATGGAATTTACAAAAAAAGAAAAAGCCCCCAGAACTGAGTGTAACAGGCTTACAGTGTACAAGATCAGAACCAAAAATCATATGTATTTCTATATATTAGCAATAAACAATCTGAAAATGGACAATGTTCCATTCACATTCACAATAACATCAAGAAGAATAAAATAGCTAGAAATAAGTTCAACAGAAGAAGTACAAGATCTCTACATTAAGAACTACAAACCATTGCTGAGAGAAATTAGAGATTCAAAATATATTTGCAAATCATTTATCTTCTAAAAGACTTGTAATCAGAATGTAAAAAGGACTTTTACAACTTAATAAGAAGACAACAAACAGCTTAATAAATATATAAATGGGCAAAATATTGAGTAGGCATGTCACCAAAGAAGATAATTAATGCTAATAAACATATGAATACATCCCATGGTAAACACATGAAAAAATTAGAGAAATGTGAATTAAAACCACAAAAAGGCATCATTATACAGGCACTAAAATGGCTATAATCAAAACGACTAGCTATACCAAGTATGGGCAACAATGGGCAGAAACTGGAAACCTCACACATTGCTAGTGGGAATGTAAAATGGTATAGCCATTTTGGAAAACATTCTAGCTACTTCTGAACAATTTAAATATGCACTTGTCATATAACCCAACTGGACCACTCTACTCCTATCTACTCAAGAAAAGTGAAAATATATGCACACACAAACACTTATATCCAAATGTTCACAGCAACGTTATTTATAAATGCCAAAACCTGGAAACAACTCAAATGTCCATCCACTGGTAAACGGATTAAAAAAAAAAAAAATGTGGTACCCATACAATGGAATACTACTCAGCTATAAAACGAAACAAACTACTCATACATGCACCTACATGGGTAGATCTCAACAGCATTATGTTAAGTAGATCTCAATGGCATTATGTCAAGTAAAAGACTACATACTGTATGATTCCATTTACAAAAATTTCTAGAAAGGCAAAACTATCCAGAAAGCATATTAGTGATTATCTGGGGGCTAAAGGAAGGGGGATGATGGATGTTCTAAGGACTATGGTGCTTGCTGCATAACTATATCATTTTAGCAAAACTGATTGAAGTATATACTTATAACTGGTGAATTCTATGATATGTAAATAATACCACAATGATGTTTCTTAAAGAATAAAACACACCCTAATAACCAAGATATTCAGAGCAAGACGTGTATGTGTAATATTCCATTTATGTTAAACATACTACATGTATTCATATACATGCTAGTTAAGGCTACAAAATTCATATACATGCTAGTTAAGGCTACAAAATTCATATACATGCTAGTTAAGGCTACAAAATTCATATACATGCTAGTTAAGGCTACAAAATTTCTAGAAGTGTGTGTATACAAACAATACATTTGCCTCTAGGAAAAGGACTGAAATCCTGGGAAAGGAGAGATAATTACTTTTCATTGTATACCTTCTGACACTATTTGTTTGAAAAAATTAAACCACATAATTACTTTATAAATAAAAAAGTCCTAGTAAATAATTTAAAACAACCATAATCCAGACACAAAGACCCAGGTGTATGAATTTGCTCTTGAAGATTTACGCTTATCTGAGTGAGGCCATAAGCACTTATGAGTAGCCTATAATAAGATAATCAAGGTGAATTTCATCACAAGAATATGGTGTTAGTTCCTATTAATTTCAGAGAGCTGACTACAAATTGTGGGAATCCGGGAAAACATAAGAGGATTTGACTAGAAATACTTTAAGCATTACAGGGTATTACATTCTGCAATTCTACACTAGCCACAAAATACAAACAAGTTCCTTGTCCCCAAACACAAACAAAATGCAAACAAAACTTTGAATACTCGATTTCTATATCTGTCTGCAAAAATACTGAATCACTATGCTGTACACCTGAAACTAACACAATATTGTAAATCAACTATACCTCAATAAAAACAAACAAACAAACAAACGAACAACAAAAAAAACTTTGAATACTTGGGGATTAAATGGGGGTGGGAGAGAGTAGAGGGAAAAGGAGCAAGAACGGGGTAGTCTAGCTGATAGCAGGCAAACAGAAATGTTTTCAGAAAAGGTACAAATGGCAATAATATAAATACATATTTTATATATATATATATATGAAAAAAGGATTTCAGAATATTTTTTTCTGCTACATCATGCCTTTAAAAAAGGTATTATATAGAAAAAGTGCCCAAACTTGTTTCTATGAATCACACAGTGGATACTGCAAAGTGATTTTCAGTTATACCATTTAATATCAAGAACCTGTTCCAAAGATTTGATTTTCAATTGCACATTAAGGAAGATATGGCTATTTAATTAAGGATATTTGTTTTAATCTTAAGCAACCGGTGAAATTAAAATACACTGTCAATATTTAATTATCAAGATTCAAGTGCTATTTTGTAATAATGCTTTAAGGTCACATTTAAGACTTCTGCTATCATATTAATTTCTTTTTTTTAAGAAAGGAACATAGTACTTTGTATAGAGTTGCTCATAAATGCCTAGTATTTGGTGTCCATTTTCACACAAAAATCAATAATGTAAATACTTCCTTGAAGGGAAAACACCTGCAGAGAGGGCCAAATACATCATAAAAGGTGCTTCTTTCAGCTTTGACTGCTTTCACTTGCATTTCAAACTGACAGGGCTTTCACCCTGTTTTTAGTTCTTTGAATAGATAGTCACATATGTGTGCCACACGTGTGCTCTTCACGCACAAGTTCCTCACAGTACTGACCCATCCCTGCTGTAGCTTTGGTGCTAATCTACACTCAATAGACATTTAATGAGCACCTATGTGGCCCATTATACTAAGAACATTCCATCAGGTTAGGTAGTATTATCATCCCAATATAACAGATGAGACATATGAAGCTCACGGACTAAGTGTCTTAAGTCCCCAAATTGGTAAGTAGAAAAACAGGACTTAGCCTGAGCCCTTTCATTTATACCCTGTTTTCAAGTATCCTCTCTATCTGTGACCCTTCCCTCCTTTCTCTCCCTACTTTCACTGATAACCAAGAGCACAGTAGCAAAGAAATGAAGCAGGTAGCCTCTGCTTAGCCCCATTCCCTTCCCCACAGAGCAGGTGGAAGGGAAGAAACACCTCTGGGGCTCAGAGCTCCTACCACAGTCCTCACCGCTCCCAGTTCCATACTTCACCTGGAACACCCAGCCCAGAACTTCAGCCCCAAGCCTGTTCCATAGCTTTCTTCCCAGGGCACAGAAGGCACTATGGGTAATTATTGATGGAGCATCCCTGTAGTGATAGAAGAAGTGTCCTGAGCAATGCTATTTACAACTCTGAAATGATTTTTCTATGGGGACACAGCTCCCATTGGTCCTTATGGGGATTATCAAGACTGTACTTGAGCTTGGAAGGAGTTGAACCGGCTTCCACATGCTAGCCTGCAATCTTATGCACAATTCAGAGTATGACTTCCTTGGGAAAGATCAGGTTTCTTAATTAAGTCAATGGAAACCAGTTTGAACCCTCCACAACTGAAACATTAATGAACTTTTGGAATACAACCCACTCATACTCGGGAATTCAACCTTTACCCTCTCAGTTCACAGCTATATATATATATATATATATATATTTTTTTTTTTTTTTTTTTTTTCCTCTTTGGTCGTGTCGCATGGCTTGCGGGATCTTAGTTCCCCAAACAGGGATTGAAACCACACCTTCAGCAGTGAAAGCTCGGAGTCCTAACCACTGGACCTCCAGGGAATTCCCCACAGCAATATATATTTGTAAGACTGAAAACACTATTTTTATTGTGCTTAATATAATATAGGAAAAGATACATTCTCAAAATTAAAAAGCACAGCTTCCTGGACTCATGTTTTTCTTTCTTACTTACTCTTTTACCTTCATTTTTTAAAGTATGATTTCACAGACTTGTGGTTGCCAAGGGGGAGGGGAGGTGGGGGAGGGATGGATTGGGAGTTTGGGATTAGCAGACACAAACTACTATATATAGAATGGATAAACAACAAGGTCCCACTGTATAGCACAGGGAACTATATTCAATATCCTGTGATAAACCATAATGGAAAAGAATGTGAAAAAGAATATACACACACACACACACACACACACACACACATATCTGAATCACTTTGCTGTACAGCAGAAATCAGTGCAACATTTGTAAATCAACTATACTCAATAAAGTTAAAAAAATAAAAATAAAAATTTTAAAAGTGCCATTTCATTCAACTCCAGAGAAACTTCCATTTTTTCGATATTATTGTAAAGGTTCTACTGTTTCACCTGCATACTGATTGCTGAGCCAGTGTTTATCTTACCTCCTCGATGGATAATCAAAGAAGTCTCGCTTCCAATGGGACAGTCCTTAAGTATATCCACTACTTCCGTATGGCTCAGGTTCTGTACATTCTGCTGGTTGATCTCAACAATGAGGTCGCCTTCACACAGGCCAGGGCATCCCTGAATGTCAAGTATTTGTTTCACCCGCTGTCCTGTAGGACTGTCTGCAATGGTGAAGCCAAAGCCCTGGGCACCTTTCACAATGGTTAAGGTCATAAGTTCAGCTTGGGTGGCCCCAGATGAAGCCATAGATACATTGTCGTCATGGACAGGTGGTGGATACGTGCTATCTAGCTGACCATCAGCTGGCATTGAGTGCAAAGTATGAGGCGGCCGATCTGTTATATCTGGAACCGACTGTGAGGTCCGAGAAATGTATTCCAAATATGTTTCATAGTTATGTCTTCCATTGACCATCACTGGAGGTGGCCTCTCCATTATTGCAAGGGGTGGCACCATGCTGTTAGCAGGATCTTCAGGATCAAAGGGCAAAGGGTAGCCACGACACAACACTAAGTTGACACTCTGACCAATAGGAACAGACTGGAAAAGTTTGACTACATCTGCATGAGTGTGTCCAAGGACACAAACTTCATTAATATAGACAATGACATCACCTGCAAGGGAAAAAAAGAAAGAGATTGACAACATGAGGTAAGTTCAATTAACGTTGACATAGAGAAATGGAATTATTTATGAGACTAGTGAAAGACGTGCTCTGTTTCTCAGTAAGCAGTGAGAAGATCAATTAGAATAGTATTTAAATTCCCTGTAGGTGACTCAAGGTTACAACAGGTCTGCCAACAAATATAGTGATTACATGCTGAAAAAAAATGCTATTTGGTTACTCCTGAAGTTCAGAAAAAACTTCATATTCAGAAAGAAAAGTTTAGAAGAATTTGTACCTTGAAGAAGCACACATTCTATGCTTCTTTTTCATCTTCAGGGCAATTCAGTTAATAGAATTTTCAAATTATTGAGAAGTGGTGGTCATAAGTTTTGGATGAAGAACAAAGGCAAGTATATGGGTTTTTTGCTCTCACTTGTCTGAGTCAACTGTCTTTTTTTTTCCTTTTTATGGAAGAGAAAAATATTTTGCCCATTTTATTTTCTCTCTCTATAGCAAAGTGTAATTGGAAAGGTTCCATGTATACACAAGTAAAGATCAAGAGGGCAGATTTGGGGATCAGGGATCTGGGTCCATATCCTGGCTCTACTACTTAGCAGATCTGTGTGACTGGGCAAGTGACTTACCTGCTTTGAGCCACAGTTCCTCATTTGTAAAGCTGCTGTGAGGGTGAAATGAGATGATGCAGGAAAAGGGCTTGGCACAATGCCTGACATACGGTGAGTGCTCAATAAACGTGGACCATTATCAATATTATTGTTGCTAAAATAGGAGGAAGGGGATGTGAGACCCTGGCTTTCAAACAGGAAGCTGCCAAAGACTCCTCCTCTGATCTTAGATAAAGTGATATTTCTGCAGATCTTTTCAAAAAAGGCATTTGTCCTTTCTCCACAATGAATTTAATCACAGAGTTACAGAAGTCCACTGATCAGAAGTTAACTTTATGTTATTAAAAATGTCCTGAAGGCAAATTATTCATTATAAAATATATCCAGAAAAACAATATTTCCTTCTTAAAATGCAGGGAAAACATGTTTGTTTGAGATATTGTTTAAAAAATTCAATTATGTATGAATAACAGTTTTATTTTTGGAGCACTGCTCTATCATGGATTGATATTTTTATCCTCAAAAACCGTAATATTTGAGAATTGAACTTGCAAATTGAGATTGTGCCTGACTATGCTGAAGAGTATATGAGATTAAAAGACATGTTTTCACAGATTGTCAAATGAGTAATTCAACAGATATCAGTCTATCAGGATAATTCTGAAATGGTTAGTGTAAATGGCTAGGGATTTCATTCTGAGACATCATTGCCCATCAAAATTGCAAATATCAAAAATGAAAAACAGAGTTGAATTTTCAGAGTTAAATAGTCTTCTGGCTTCTCTTAGTTGTCTGATACAAAATGATTTCTCCACTAAATATACTTTAAAAATAAATAATTCTATGAATAGAACATTGCTGAGTAAAATGCCCTTAACTACATACACTCAGCTAACACTCTTCCCAAATGCTAGAGAACTGCTTGAAAGTGCTAAAGATATAGACAGAAAAGCAAAAACAAACAAACAAAACAAAACAAAATAACATTTTCGGTGATCTAGGTTAGGTCTCATTCTGGAAAATGTCACAGACTATGTGATTGGTCAGATGGAACTTCACTCTTCAATTATGTCTATCAGAGAGGGTGCTGGTGTAATGGCTGGGACACTGGGCCATGACTCAGGACTGAATTGGGATGGGCATCCACTCTCTGCTACTGTGACTTCTCAACAGACTGTGGCAGTTGGGAATGCTTTGGCATCATTTTTAACTGGTTAAGGTCATGCCAGAGTCCCAGAGAAGTATCTGATCCAGACAAACTTTTCTTCTTCTCCTCCTTGCCCCTTCTATTTTTAAAGTTACTATATATATTTATACGCTGAAAGGTTGAAAGACTATAAATACTTGGGTACTACCATCCAGCTTAATGATTAGAACGTTGCTTATATCAGTTGAAGCCCCCTGGGTAGCACCCTCTCCCACTTGCCCTCCTTTACTGCCCTTTCCAAAGGTAAACATTGTCCCACATTTGAGGTTTGTTAGTCACACATACTTTACATTTTTATGACATATCTAGGTACACATAAACAAAAATCCTACATAGTTTAACCACTAAATAATATCCCTCAAAATATGTTTTTGCATATTTTAAACCTTTTGTAAATGGTATACATATTAATCTTCTGTAATATCTCTCAAAATGTATTTATGATACTTATCTCTTTTGATACATTTACCTCTAGTTCATTAATTTTCATTGCAATATAATATCTATTGGATGACTACATCATTATTTATTAATATTTATCCATTCTTTTGTTAATGGACACTGGGGTTCTTGTGAATTTGGGGCTATTAAAGATAACTCTGCTATGAACCTCTTTCTATGGCCCTCATGCACATATGGGAGAGTTTTTGTGAGGTATCTACCTTGGGGTAGAATTGCTGGACACAGGCCACTTGTGTCTTCAACTTTGATAGAAACGGGAAATGGCTGACAAAATAGGTCAAATCGGTTTACACTCCCCTTGGTATGGTATCAGAATTTTCATTGCTCCCCATCTGACACAACGCTTGACATTCTCAGACTTTTAATTTTCAATAATCTAATGGGTGTGATCATGGTTTTAATTTGCATTTCCCACATTGCTAGTGAAGGTAAGCATCTTTTCATATGTTTATTGGCCATTTGGGTTTTCTCTTTAGTACCTCTCCTTTCTCCGTTTTTCCTATTAGGTTAGTCTTCTGTTTTTAAACACACTATTTTTCTGCCCACCTCCATTCTTGATCCAACATCCTCTGTAGGTTTGGGAGGCTGCAAGGTATAGTAGACATTACATGGAATAGGGAACCAAACGTCTTTGGACTGATTCCCAGCTCCATCACTTACTAGCTGTGTGACTTTCAAAACTAACTTAAATCCTCTGTGACTCAGATTCTTCAGAAGTGATGAGGAACAATAATAATAGCAACTTAGTATGCTACAGGAAATAGCAAATGAGATCATACAGGTGAAAATGTCTGTAAGCTGTAAATTGTTATGCAAAGGATAATTGCTATTTCAGTAATTATTATCTGTCCTTGGTTATATCCGTCTATAAAATCAGGACAGTCCCACCAAGATATTCCCACCACAATCATAATTAAGGATGAATATGAGTTCCTGAGTGGGCAAGTAAAAGGCAGGAAAGTAACAAATGCCATTTTCCTCTACAGCTCTCCCTAACTTTAATCACAGTTAACAAACTCCCCAGCCCCCAAGCATGCTTTATTCTTCCTTCTGCTATGCCAGAAATTCATAGGAAAAAAGAACTAAGGGTAATGTTCAAAGCTCTCACGGTTCCCTGCCAGGTCTAAAGAGTAGTTATTTGAATTATAGTGATTAATGTTATCTATTTTAGTGAGTTTTAATGTGATCTTGCTATTTAGAAACAGAATGAGAACTATTTGTGATTCTTAGTAAGACTGCCTTCTAAAATTTATGGATATTTTCCAATCAGAGCAATTTTTCAAGTCATCAAGCAAGCAAGTGATAAAGGACCCTGCAATAATACCTTTGTGGAGCTACTCAGAAGGTTTCTGAATGTAAAAGATGAGGGGCCAGTTATCACAGGACAGAACTATCTAACAACTTGACACTACTTAACTGCTCACTTTAAAAGTAAATGGATGCCTAGGGCTTCCCTGGTGGTGTAGCGGTTAAGAATCCACCTACCAATTCAGGGGACATGGGTTCGATCCCTGACCCAGGAAGATCCCACATGCTGCGGAGCAACTAACCCCGTGCACCACAACTACTGAGCCTGTGCTCTAGAGCCCACGCTCTGCAACAAGAGAAGCCACGACAATGAGAAGCCTGTGCACCGCAATGAAGAGTAGCCCCTGCTCGCTGCAACTAGAGAAAGCCCGTGCACAGCAACGAAGACCCAACGCAGCCAAAAATTTTTTTGAAAAACAAATAAATAAATTTATTAAAAAAAAAAAAAAAGGAAATGGATGCCTAGATAATGTGTTATGCCAAAACTATTGTAGATGGAGACGTAAGCAAACATTTGCTTATTCAGAGGGAGAACTCATTGGGTAGGATATTTATAGACCATGCTGTATGAATGTCATTTACATGTTGTGAAGTAAAAATATGAGCCACCTGGTATGTGCCTTCTGATGGCGCCATGCCAAGTCCTGAGACAGACGGGGCTTACGAGCACAGAAACGGACGTCACGGGGAAAACCGGCTCTAGGTCTAACCCTGTTGGCCTACTTAAACAGGAGAATTGAAAAAGAGTCACTTGATCTCTCCATCTCTCAATTTATTCTTTTATAAAATGAGAATGAAAATATCTCCTCCATTTCCTCTTTCACAGGGCTACTGTGAGAATGAGACCATGCTTATGAAAACACTTTTAATTTTACCAAAGAAAGGTTCTCCATAAAAATAAGATGCTGCATTTCTTTTGAGAGCCTAGCACACGTTTTCATTGCCATATTGCCTGCAAGGTTACATTGTTTCCTATATGGCCATTCACTTTAGGACATATTGAGGCCAGATGGTTTTAGGGATATTGCCTTCAGGTCTATTGGTCAAATTTGGTGTTACTGATGAGCTTGGTGTCCCCAACAGGGCTGATCTCATAATGACCTGATTCCCAATTATGGGATTTCAAAGTGCAAGTGAAGGAGAGTGAGGCTGATGAAGCAGGAAGTGTAAACTGCTGGCCTGTATGAGAAAATGTTCTAAGGTAATTGGTTTCTTTCTTAGTCGTGGAAATCAAAATACAATATTGGATACCTCTTGGGTACTTCATCATTTTGGATAAAATAGAGCACTCTTTAGTAAAGCACTGATTGCTTAAAATGGAGTTATTTTTATACCTCTTTCCTCTGCTCCCACCTTCTTCGAGTCACTGTGGCTACAGAATCTTCCTTTTCAGCTGCTCTCACTTACCACCTGCTGTCTACCTTCCTTAAGCACCACCTTGGACCAGACTAGAATAATTCACTTCACACTCCATTCTCATCCTACTGCCTCCTCTATTAACTTCAAACTACTCAATCTTCAGACCTACTGCTTAACACTCTCTACCACTAGCCTTTCCAACTCATTTTTGTATTCACCCCCCCCAATAAGTTACCTTTCTTGGGAAGCTGGTATCTTTACTGTTCATAATTCATAACTTGATAACTTGCCTTTTTATTTGAATCCTGCTGTTCCTCTACCCTCAAGTGCACTTCTTTTCTATGTATAAATTCATTCCAGATAATTCATTTCTTTCCTGACCTCTTCAAAGATATCTTCCATTATTCCTACACAGATTGCTCCTGTCTCATGTTTGTGACTACAAACTCACCTCAAACTTTATTCCTTTGTGAGAGTTTTCTACCTGTTTCAAGTTTTTTCCGTAAAATATACAGAGTATCGTTACAATGCTGAGAACTTTTTAGGTATTTAGGATAAATTCTCATTAAATAAAGGATAGAAAGACTTAGGAAAAGAAAAACTGGATTGGATTTCACAGCTAAATTCACTGCTGTAAGTGTTTCTAACTTGTTTTTGCCAAGTCATATAGATTTTTGTTAAAAGAAAAAAAAAAAAAATCTCACTGACTACTCCCATCCCACCAATTACATGTATTTTACATTGAAAACTTACTATTTTTTGAGTTTCCTCTCCAGCTAATACAATTTGACTGCCCTTTCTTCTTTCTGAAGCTTGTGTTAGTTTGTGTTTTTTATAATAACAATATACGATTTTCTTATAACAGGCAATTTTATTATAATATTGAATATGCATTTTCCCTCTATTCTATAACCCCCAAAAACATAATAAATTTTGACATGTATTTTTGGGCATGTGCCACTCACCACTTCAATTAAATTGAAAATAACTGTTCTTGATAAAATGTGTTCCCCAAAGTGAAGCACTGTGGTATGTCAGATAGACAAATAAAATTAAAGCTGGGTCTCCTTGGGTTGTTCTTTGAGAAAGTCATTCACCAGTTTCATCATCTACAAAATGGGCTAACAATAGCTGTTCTATCTACCTTATAGGAAAGAGAATGATTTTCATCATTCTGTGAAAATGTTCAGCTATTATGATATTACATATATAAATATACATATTAAAAATTTTTAACAAACGACTGATAAAGATTAGAAAGTAAGAATATCCTAAGAAGGAGAAAGAATAAGTAGTTCAGTTTTTTAAAAAAGAAACTGCTGAATTTTATTAAATTATTTGGCAGTTTGCTTGCAGAAATTTGAGAGGACAGATAATGTTCATCCTTGTAGCTGAATACACTGTTTCCCAACAAGGAAGACTAGTGCCTCATGAAAGTATCCTTAAATTCCTCATTCCCTTCTGGAATAGAAGTACAGTGTGGTTAGGGTGGAGGGATCAGAAGGACAGAGCACGGGTGACTGTGTGGCAGGGGCTGTCCGGGCGCGTGGATGGAACGTAGAACATCCACACGTGAGGGTCTTGGCATATTCTCAACGATGTCACAAAGTGAGAAAGGTCTGATGATAAGTATCCCCCAGATAAATGGGCTGTTGCCTTGCTTTCTCAGTTCTCCTGATGAACTTGTTACAGGGTTCAATGCTTCTTATTGCCCCCAAGTTTTTCTTTATGACTAAATCTAATTTCTTTTGCTAAAAATCACTATTTCCTCAATTTCCATTCTCATAAAAGTGGAAGCATCCGTCTTTTGGAATAATTTAAAGCGGTTTCTAAAATTCCCAGATGGTCTCTTCAGAGTGCAAGTTATAAAAACAGCCATTAATTGGAGAAGATTCCATCTTGGAGGTTCTGGAACTTACCATCATTCTATTGACTTTAAACATCTGTCTTGCAAAGAGCATTATTGCAGACACCAACAAATTTTGCAGAAATGCAAAAACAAATACTTAGGTTATGGAAGGTATAGGAGGCAGGACAAAAGCCTTCATCAGGAGAATTTTAGTTTGTTAATTCTTATGTGCTACATTATAAATGACATTGTGAATGAAAATGAGGTGAATTGATCTGTAGCACTAAAATAAGATGTTTTAATCCTCTTTCTTTCTTTCTTTCTTTTTTTTTTTTTTACATTATAAAACCAAGTGTGGCATAATGGAGAGAGCACTGATTTAGGAGTCAGAAGGTTTATGTTTATGGCAGAAGGTTTATGCCACATATGACAATAATTAGTGGTGTCAATCTCTGGTCTTATCCCTCATTTGTTTATTAATTTATTCAGCAAAGATTTACTACCATGAGTCAGGCACCATGGCATAAAGAGAGAAGATTGAACCAGATGACTTCTAAGACATTTTCTTCACTCTGAAATTCTAACACTAAGGTCCTTGGATTCTACCTCTTAGCTATGTCTGCAATTGTTCCACCACCCTAGGTTGGGAACTTACCCATTGTATGAACTCCTGCAACAGTTCCTTAGCTGGTCTTCCTGATGTCATAGCAGGAAAGACTAGGGAAGGAGGAGAGGGAAGCCTAGCACATGGAATGACTCAGTGAGTCTGTGGGATTATGGGGTTACCTCATCTCACTCCATATTGACTAGGATTACATGAAGTTGCTAATAAGCCCCCTCTTCTGATCAGGATTGTCTCAGGAACCAGGAGAGTGTGACTATTCTGCAGTTCACAGGCATTAATTTCAGGGACTTTAAAGCACTGGGCACTGCCTTCCACCTGCCTCTCTGTCAACTCATTTTTCATACCCTACTCTTGATGTCCTTTCTACTTAATATCTTTCAATGCCTGCTCATAGAAAGAGAATAGAGTCCAGGTTCTCTAGCTCAGCATATAAGGCTCTCAGTCTACATTTTCACCACCTCTTGCCTCTTTCCAACCTACTCTGTGCTTTAGTTGGGCCATAGCCCAGAGCTATGTCCTACACATGCTACGTCCTTCCATCCTCTCACTCTTCCTATGCTTTGTCTCCACTAACAAACTCCTAGTTACCCTGTGAGACCAACTTCACCTTTTGGATCATCTTTCTGACCACCATTTATTGTTGAGACTTAATGACCTCTTCCTGTGTGTTACTCTTCCTGACATCTTAATTCTTCTACCCTTCTAACCACATTAACCACACCTAGAGTTTCTCTGACCATAGTGACTACCATTTTAATATATTTAATATTTATCTGGCATTTAACAAATTCTATTTTACCTGATCCTTCAAAAATCCATTTGAGGTTATTACCATTGTTACCTTTTTTTAATCATGTGGAAACTGAGCCTAGGAGAACTGAACCTTGGTAATTAGGTAAGATTTAGGAATTGAACCCAAGCTTTAACACAAATGTTAAGAATTTCAAACAGACCAGGACATATTTTGACCTGGGGACACTTTTGTGTCCCTCCAATCGTACCAATTGGCATGCTGGGTAAAATATCCTTAACTCCCAAATATGAAAATTGAGAGATAAACTGCAATATTCTTTTGATTACTCAAGTTAATAGAGGGAAGCAGTGAAGCAAATAATTGCAAACTGGGGAATCCACTGTAATCTCCCAGGCCACTTTCTGCAGTGCTCCAAAATAAGCTGTTTGGAAGAAGGCTTTGCGGATGCTGAGGCAGAGAGGTGACAGGGCACTGTAACCCACAGAACTCTGTAACCATCATAAGCTGTAGCATAAATTATTCCAATAGCTATGTGATTTGGGGCAAGAAATTTAACTTTTCTTGGTCTAGTTTCTTTTCATGCATGGAAAACTCAGAAAAGGTAGTTTCTAAGGTGCAGCTTTAAAAGTTCCTGTATCTGACGAGAATGTGGAAAGCCCTTCTATGGCACTCATACAAGGCATTGGGAAATTTCACTGGTGCCATTAAACAGATAAGGGACAGGCCTTTGGGGGCTTACCCCAAGGTTCCTTGATTTCTGACAAATAGCCAGTGATTCTAACACTCTTATCTATAGGCAAAAGGATACCAAGATATTGGCATGGCCCCTTATTTCTCAAAAGAATGAAAGGCTTCTTAATCATATTTTATAATTTCATCTGTGTGACCTGGTGCAGATGCCTAATTAAAAGCTTGGTTAAAAAAAATTATGTTTAATCAGCATGCATCCAACAATTACTCTCTGGCAGATGTGAATTAGGCTGACGATATATTTACATTTCTTTTGTGTTTGGCACTGAGTGGTAAGATATATTTAAATACTTGCATTTTACTTTGTTGGAAAGGAGGAAGAAAGAAATACATTCTAAGAGAATCTAAAGGCACTGATTATTTGCTGATCTGGCAGAGATGAAACAACACTTCAGATTAAAACTATAAGTAAAGCCACAAAAAGAAAGTACAAAAGACAGTTTTTGTTTCTTTTTTTCTTTTTTTTTTGCAAAACTCCGAAGAGCAGAGGCTTTCTAAATAGCTTCCTCACTTTAGGAATTCAATAGCATAAAATGGTCAGTGAATCTATTTTCCTAAAAGAATGCAACGACTTTTAAACAAAGACAAGAAAAAGAGACAGATATGTTATCAGAGGGACCCTATAAAATGAAAATAGGTTCCTGCATCTAAAGATACCTTTGGTCCACCAGAGACGGCCTGGTCCCACGTAATATCAAATTACATGGCAAAAGCTCTACCAGAGATCTCCATCTCAATGTTAAGACCCAGCTCCACTCAACGACCAGCAAGCTACAGTGCTGGACACGCTATGCCAAACAACTAGCAAGAAAGGAACACAATTCCACCCATTAGCAGAGAGGCTGCCTAAAATCAGAAGAATGTCACAGACATCCCAAAACACACCACTGGACGTGGTCCTGCCTACCAGAAAGACAAGATCCAGACTCATCCACTGGAACACAGGCACTACTCCCCTCCACCAGGAGGCCTACACAACCCACTGAACCAACCTTACCCACTAGGGCAGACACCAAAAACAACGGGAACTACAAACCTGCAGCCTGAGAAAAGGAGTCCCCAAACACAGTAAGTTAAGCAAAATGAGAAGACAGAGAAACACAAAACAGATGAAGCAGCAAGGTAAAAAGCCACCAGATGAAACAAATGAAGAGGAAATAGTCAGTCTACCTGAAAAACAGTTCAGAGTAATGATGGTAAAGATGATCCAAAATCTTGGAAATAGAATGGAGAAAATACAAGAAACATTTAACAAGGACCTAGAAGAACTAAAGAGCAAACAAACAATGATGAACAACACAATAAATGAAATTAAAACTTCTCTAGAAGGAATCAATAGCAGAATAACTGAGGCAGAAGAACGGATAAGTGACCTGGAAGATAAAATAGTGGAAATAACTACCTCAGAGCAGAATAAAGAAAAAGAATGAAAAGAATTGAGGACAGTCTCACAGACCTTTGGGACAACATTAAATGCACCAACATTCAAATTATAGGTGTCCCAGAAGAAGAAGAGAAAAAAAAAAGGGACTGAGAAAATATTTGAGGAGATTATAGTTGAAAAATTCCCTAATATGGGAAAGGAAATAGGCAATCAAGGACAGGAAGCACAAAGAGTCCCAAACAGGATAAATCCAAGAAGAAACACGCCAAGACACATATTAATCAAACTATCAAAAATTAAATTCAAAGAAAAAATATTAAAAGCAGCAAGGGAAAAACAACAAATAACACACAAGGGAATCCCCATAAGGTTAACAGCTGATCTTTCAGCAGAAACTCTGCAAGCCAGAAGGGAGTGGCAGGACATATTTAAAGTGATGAAGGGGAAAAAACTACAGCCAAGATTACTCTACCCAGCAAGGATCTCATTCAGATTCAACAGAGAAATTAAAACATTCACAGACAAGCAAAGGCTAAGAGAATTCAGCACCACCAAACCAGCTTTAAAACAAATGCTAAAGGAACTTCTCTTGGCAGGAAACACAAGAGAAGGAAAAGACCTACAATAACAAACCCAAAACAATTAAGAAAATGGTAATAGGAACCGACATGTTGATAATTACCTTAAATGTAAATGGATTAAACGCTCCAACTAAAAGACATAGACTGGCTGAATGGATACAAAAACAAGACCCGTATATATGCTGGCTACAAGAGACCCTCTTCAGACCTAGGGACACATACAGACTGAAAGTGAGAGGATGGAACAAGATATTCCATGCCAATGGAAATCAAAAGAAAGCTGGAGTAGCAATTCTCATATCAGACAAAATAGACTTTAAAATAAAGATTATTAAAAGAGACAAAGAAGGACACTACATAATGATCAAAGGATCAATCCAAGAAGAAGATAAAACAATTGTAAATATTTATGCACCCAACATAGGAACACCTCAATACATAAGGAAAATGCTAACATCCATAAAAGGGGAAATCGACAGTAACACAATCATAGTAGGGGACTTTAACACGCCACTTTCACCAGTGGACAGGTCATCCAAAATAAAAATAAATAAGGAAAAACAAGCTTTAAATGATACATTAAACAAGAGGGACTTAACTGATATTTATAGGACATTCCATCCAAACACAACAGAATACACATTCTTCTCAACTGCTCATGGAACATTCTCCAGGATAGATTATGTCTTGGGTCACAAATCAAGCCTTGGTAAATTTAAGAAAATTGAAATCGTATTAAGTATCTTTTCTGAGCACAAAGCCATGAGACTAGATATCAATTACAAGAAAAAATCTCTAAAAAATATAAACTCGTGGAGTCTAAACAATATGCTAATAAATAACCAAGCGATCACTGAAGAAAACAAGGAGGAAATCAAAAATTTCCTAGAAACAAATGACAATGGAAACACGACGACCCAAAACCTATGGGATGCAGCAAAAGCAGTTCTAAGAGCGAAGTTTATAGCAATACAATCCTACCTCAAGAAACAAGAAACACCTCAAATAAACAACCTAAACCAATTAGAGAAAGAAGAACAAAAAACCCCCAAAGTTAGCAGAAGGAAAGAAATCATAAAGATCAGAGCAGAAATAAATGAAAAAGAAATGAAGGAAACGATAGCAAAGATCAATAAAACTAAAAGCTGGTTCTTTGAGAAGATAAACAAAATTGATAAACCATTAGCCAGACTCATCAAGAAAAAAAGGGAGAAGACTCAAGTCAATAGAATTAGAAATGAAAAAGGAGAAGTAACAACTGATACTGCAGAAATACAAACAATCATGAGAGATTACTACAAGCAACTATAGGCCAACAAAATGGACAATATGGAAGAAATGGACAAATTCTTAGAAAAGTACAACCTTCCGAGACTGAACCAGGAAGAAATAGAAAATATAAACAGACTAATCACAAGCACTGAAATTGAAACTGTGATTAAAAATCTTCCAACAAACAAAAGCCCAGGACCAGATGGCTTCACAGGCGAATTCTATCAAACACTTAGAGAAGAGCTAACACCTATCATTCTCAAACTCTTCCAAAATATAACAGAGGGAGGAACACTCACAAACTCATTCTATGAGGCCACCATCACCCTGATACCAAAACCAGACAAAGATGTCACAAAATAAGAAAACTACAGACCAATATCACTGATGAACATAGATGCAAAATCCTCAACAAAATACTAGCAAACAGAATCCAACAGCACATTTAAAGGATCATACACCATGATCAAGTGGGGTTTAATCCAGGAATCAAGGATTCTTCAATATATGCAAATCAATCAATGTGATAAACCATATTCACAAATTGAAGGAGAAAAACCATATGATCATCTTAATAGATGCAGAAAAAGCTTTCGACAAAATTCAACACGCATTTATGATAAAAACTCTCCAGAAATTAGGCATAGAGGGAACTTACCTCAGTGTAATAAAGGCCATATATAACAAACCCACAGGCAACATCATTTTCAATAGTGAAAAACTGAAACCATTTCCACTAGATCAGGAAGAAGACAAGGTTGCCCACTCTCACTACTATTATTCAACATAGTTTTGGAAATTTTAGCCACAGCAATCAGAGAAGAAAAAGAAATAAAAGGAATCTTAATTGGAAAAGAAGAAGTAAAGCTTTCACTGTTTGCAGATGACATGATATTATACATAGAGAATCCTAAAGATGCTACCAAAAAACTGCTAGAGCTAACCAATGAATTTGGTAAAGTAGCAGGATACAAAATTAATGCACAGAAATCTCTTGCATGCCTATACACTAATGATGAAAAATCTGAAAGAGAAATTAAGGAAACACTCCCATTTACCATTGCAACAAAAAGAATAAAATAACTAGGAATAAACCTACCAAAGGAGACCAAAGACCTGTATGCAGAAAACTATAAGACACTGATAAAAGAAATTAAAGATGATACAAACAGATGGAGAGATATACCACGTTCTTGGATTGGAAGAATCAACATTGTGAAAATGACTATTCTACCCAAACCAATCCACAGATTCAATGCAATCCCTATCGAACTACCAATGGCATTTTCACAGAACTGGAAGAAAAAAACTCACAATTTGTATGGAATCACAAAAGACCCTAAATAGCCAAAGCAATCTTGAGAAAGAAAAATGGAGCTGGAGGAATCAGGCTCACAGACTCCAGAATATACTACAAAGCTACAGTAATCAAGGCAGTATGGTACTGGCACAAAAACAGAAATATAGATCAAGGGAACAGGATAGAAAGCCCAGAGTTAAACCCCACACATATTATTACCTTATATTTGATAATGGAGGCAAGAATATACAATGGAGAAAAGACAGTCTCTTCAATAAGTGGTGCTGGAAAAACTGGACAGCTACATGTAAAAGAATGAAATTAGAACACTCCCTATCACCACAGACAAAAATAAACTCAAAATGGATTAATGATCTAAATGTAAGGCCAGGCACTATAAAACTCTTAGAGGAACACATAGGCAGAACCCTCCACGACATAAATCACAGCAAGATCCTTTTTGACCCACCTCCTAGAGAAATGGAAATAAAAACAAAAATAAACAAATGGGACCTAATGCAACTTAAAAGCTCTTGCACAGCGAAAGAAACCATAAATAAACAAGACGAAAAGACAACGCTCAGAATGGGAGAAAATATTTACAAATGAAGCAAATGACATAGGATTTACCTCCAAAATTTACAAGCAGCTCATGCAACTCAATATCAAAAAAACAAACAACCCAATCCAAAAATGGGCAGAAGACCTAAATCAACATTTCTCCAAAGAAGATATACAGATTGCCAACAAACACATGAAAGGATGCTCAGCATCACTAATCATTAGAGAAATGCAAATGAAAACTGCAATGAAGTATCACCTCACACAGGTCAGAATGGCCATCATCCAAAAATCTACAAACAATAAATGCTGGAGAGGGTGTGGAGAAAAGGGAACCCTCTTGCACTGTTGTTGGGAATGTAAATTGATACAGCTACTATGGAGAACAGTATGGAGGTTCCTTAAAAAACTGAAAATAGAACTACCATACGACCCAGCAATCCCAATACTGGGCATATACCCTGAGAAAACCATAATTCAAAAAGAGTAAAAGCAATTTTACTCCAATAAAGATATTAAAAAAAATTCCTAAGTTACAGAAATATTAGAATTAAAGAGTTTATAAGAATGCCAGACATAAAAAAAAATGAAACAAAAGGCAATTGCATTTTTACATACCAGTAACAGAATACAGTCTAAAATACCTACCATTTACAAATTAAGTAATTAATTAATTAAATAGTGCCCTTATGTAAATCTAGCAGAGAAATGAAAATTTAAATGGAAGACATTAAAGTTTTTTTTAAATAAACGGGGAAAAAAAAAAAAAAGAGTCATGTACCACAATGTTCATTGCAGTGCTATTTACAACAGCCAGGACATGGAAGTAACCTCAGCGTCCAGAGACAGATGAATGGATAAAGAAGATGTGGCACATAAATACAATGGAATATTACTCAATCATAAAAAGAAAGAAAATTCAGTTATTTGTAGTGAGGTGGATGGACACAGACACTGTCATACAGGGTGAAGTCAGTAAGAAACAGAAAAACAAATATTGTACGCTAACACATATATATAGAATCTAAAAAAAAAAAAAAAAATTTCTGAAGAACCTAGGGGCAGGATAGGAATAAAGACACAGACGTAGAGAATGGACTTGAGGACACAGGGAGAGGAATGGGTAAGCTGGGACGAAGTGAGAGAGTGGCATGGACATATATACACTACCAAATGTAAAATAGCTAGCTAGTGTGAAGCAGCTGCATAGCACAGGGAGATCAGCTAGGTGCTCTGTGCCCACCTAGAGGGGTGTGGTAGGGAGGTTGGGAGGGAGACGCAAGAGGGAGGGGATATGGGGATATATGTGTATGTGTAGCTGATTCACTTTGTTATAAAGCAGAAATGAATACACCATTGTAAAGCAATTATACTCCAATAAAGATGTTAAAAAAAAATAAAGAGATCTTATGATTCCAGTAGAAGAAAATAAAACCAAAAGAATTTAAAATATCTTAAAACCCTGGCAGGACATGAAAGTTTATGAGAGCAAGACAAGAATGTATTCTAGAGTTTTCCTGTGTGTATGGACACACATGTGGGCAGATGCATCACAGAAATTTGCTCAACCACATACAACACCACATGAAAACCTGAGCTACAGTGGTACATGGGAAAGAGTCATCATTTTACATGGACAGTAAGTGATGTGCACATTTATTTTCAAAAAGCATTACCTGTATTCCTGAAGAAGAATGATTCTTTTTTGCATAAATGACTCCTCGGGCCCAATGTGGCATGATCCAGTGCCATCTTCTGAAGTAACTCCAACAGTGTATGGAGTGGGCTATAAAACCTCCCCTGAAATGATGGGGGACAGCTGGCTGGGGTGGAGCTGGAAATTGGTCATGGACATGCTTTCCAAGAGTTTATTCTACTCTACCTGAAACTGTCAGTTACCAGTCATTCTGACTGAGCAAGAAAAATGAATAACAAGGAGAGAGAGAAGAGAGAGATGAAAAGGACCGGAGCATCCACTTCATTTCAGACAGCAGCCTCCTGCCAAATGTGTGAAAATGTGTGTAACTCTGTGTGTGTGTTTGCTACCTGACCTACAACCTACATGCACTTTTAAGACAGGTAGAAGCAGTGTTTTTAGTCAGAGGAAAGAAGAATTTAGTTTTTGATAATGTGAAATCGACATAGAAAAGGGGGGAAAAAACCCTCTCTTTTTCAAGGCTCCAGATAACATTCTGTGAAGTTGTTTCCTTGAATTGTTTTTGAATAATATATACTATTTGCTTCAATGTGAGCTGGGTGCTGGTCTTGAGTATCCAGACTAAGGATGGGGGGATGTCTATTGTTGGGGCTCATTGGCGAAGGAAGCTCTCAACCCTGGATGGCTGTCACCCTATGTGGTATTTCTGGAAAGTGTTCTGGCTAGTGCTTCTACTGCAAGCCAATCAACAATCCTTAACTGGTAGTAAAACATATCAGGTTATGTTGATCTACTCCTTCACCCCCTTTGTGTGAAAAATTACAGAGCCCCTGCTGCCTTGCTGAAATGAAGGCTGCCAGGATATTTCTTCCATATGGATTTCTGAACTGGTGCAGCATTAAGTCGCTGAGCTTCATCAAATGGCTGGCAGAAAGAACAAATGTGCTGTGCTAAAAATGTGTCTGTTCACAGATGTAGAGAATGGACTTGAGGACACGGGGAGGGGGAAGGGTAAGCTGGGACGAAGTGAGAGAGTGGCATGGACATATATACACTACCAAGTGTAAAATAGATAGCTAGTGGGAAGCAGCCGCATAGCACAGGGAGATCAGCTAGGTGCTCTGTGACCACCTAGAGGGGTGGGATAGGGAGGGTGGGAGGGAGGTGCAAGAGGGAAGAGATATGGGGATATGTGTATATGTACAGCTGATTCACTTTGTTGTACGGCAGAAACTAACACACTATTGTAAAGCAATTATACGCCAATAAAGATGTTAAAAAAAATGTGTCTGTGTATTGCATACACACTGGTCCAAGGTTTGATGAGAGGGCCCTTCTAACTTGTTAAGAGGGAAACAGGCTTGGCAGATGTGAATCTTCACTGACAGACTTTGATCATTCAAACTTGGCCACTTTTATTTCCAATTTCAGTTTCTGAAAGAGCAATATTTTATACAAGTATCAAGAAGTCAGTCTGCTCATTGGGCCAAATACACCAAACACTGCCAATTAAAAATCCCACAAAACACATGGCAAAGGGAAAGAAAAAATTTTGTCTTGGCTGCACTGAAATTTTGGAATCTAGAGAAAGATAGTTATTATGTCTTTGATTTATGTGCAGATAAAGGGAGATCATATGACACCTTATAATATCAGACACCGAGAACTTCCTCCACAGGGCACATACTTTGCCACTACCCTCTCCATGCTCAACACTGTACATTGATGCTTTTGGGGATGAATAATGTTACTAGTCTAGGAGTTTCAGGAAGATATGTAGCAATTTCCCTGCAGACAATGGGAGATAATTCTATTCTCAGATACAACAGAAAAATGGAATAGAGAAAACAATCGTATCTCCTGCTGTTCCCAATGTTACAATTATTATACCATACTGAAGTCGACTGCAATATGTTACCAGAGAATCATCATCAAAGATTTTAAGTTGTCCTCTCCTCCACTACCACTAGAGAATATATATCTACATGAATATACATGCAAATAGATCCACGTTTATATGTTAATTTGCTTGTTTAAGGGTTACAATACATTTTGCATTCCAATCAAATATAGTTAATGACAGAGTCAGAAACAAAGAAAATTTCTAGCTTTCTGAAAGTAAATCTAGGCGCGGCTGCCCTCATGTACCGGCCAGCGCGTGCGCGTGCGGCCTGCGCAGCCTGCCCGGCTAGTGGCCTCGCGAGAGCAAGCCGTGTGGTTGACAGGGTCTTGGTGCTCCGGCTGGGTGTCAGGCCTGTGCCTCTGAGGTGGGAGAACCGAGTTCAGGACATTGGTCCACCATAGACCTCCCAGCTCCACGTAATATCAAACAGTGAAAGCTCTCCCAGAGATCTCCATCTCAACAATAAGACCCAGCTCCACTCAAAGACCAGCGAGCTACAGTGCTGGACACCCTAGGCCAAACAACTAGTAGGACAGGAACACAACCTCACCCATTAGCAGAGAGGCTGCCTAAAATAATAATAAGGTCACAGACACCTCAAAACACACCACCAGATGCAGTCTTGCCCACCAGAAAGACAAGATCCAGACTCATCCACTGGAACACAGGCACTACTCCCCTGCACCACGAACCCTACACAACCCACTGAGCCAACCTTAGCCACTGGGGGCAGACACCAAAAACAACAGGAACTACAAACCTGCAGCCTGAGAAAAGGAGACCCCAAACACAGTAAGTTAAGCAAAAATGAGAAGACAGAGAAACACACAACAGATGAAGCAGCAAGGTGAAAACCCACCAGACCAAACAAATGAAGAGGAAATAGACAGTCTACCTGAAAAAGAATTCAGAGTAATGATGGTAAAGATGATCCAAAATCTTGGAAATAGAATGGAGAAAATACAGGAAACATTTAACAAGGACCTAGAAGAATTAAAGAGCAAACAAACAATGATGAACAACACAATAAATGAAATTAAAACTTCTCTAGAAGGAATCAATAGCAGAATAACTGAGGCAGAAGAATGGATAAGTGACCTGGAAGATAAAATAGTGGAAATAACTATGTCAGAGCAGAATAAAGAAAAAAGAATGAAAAGAATTGAGGACAGTCTTAGAGCTCTCTGGGACAACATTAAATGTACCAACATTTGAATTATAGGGGTCCCAGAAGAAGAAGAGAAAAAGAAAGGGGTTGAGAAAATATTTGAAGAGATTATAGTTGAAAACTTCCCTAATATGGGAAAGGAAATAGTCAATCAAGTCCAGGAAGTGCAGAGAGTCCCATACAGGATAAATCCAAGGAGAAACACGCCAAGACACATATTAATCAGATTACAAAAATTAAATACAGGGCTTCCCTGGTGGCGCAGTGGTTGAGAATCTGCCTGCCAATGCAGGGGACACGGGTTCGAGCCCTGGTCTGGGAAGATCCCACATGCCGCGGAGCAACTCGGCCCGTGAGCCACAATTACTGAGCCTGCGCGTCTGGAGCCTGTGCTCAGCAACAAGAGGCCGTGATAGTGAGAGGCCTGCGCACCGCGATGAAGAGTGGCCCCCGCATCGTGATGAAGAGTGGCCCCCGCATCGTGATGAAGAGTGGCCCCCGCTTGCCACAACTAGAGAAAGCCCTCGCACAGAAACGAAGACCCAACACAGCCATACATGCATACATACATACATAAATAAAAAGAATGTAAGCAGACAAGAATAGCATTAAAAAAAATTAAATACAAAGAAAAAATATTAAAAGCAGCAAGGGAAAAACAACAAATAACATACAAGGGAATCCCCATAAGGTTAACAGCTGATCTTTCAGCAGAAACTCTGCAAGCCAGAAGGGAGTGGCAAGATATATTTAAAGTGATGAAAGGGAAAAACCTACAACCAAGATTACTCTACTCAGCAAGGATCTCATTCAGATTCGATGGAGAAATTAAAACCTTTACAGACAAGCAAAAGCTAAGAGAATTCAGCACCACCAAACCAGCTTTACAACAAATGCTAAAGGAACTTCTGTAGGCAGGAAACACAAGAGAAGGAAAAGATATACAAAAACAAATCCAAAACAATTAAGAAAATGGTAATAGGGAGATACATGTCAATAATTATCTTAAATGTAAATGGATTAAACGTTCCCACTAAGAGACACAGACTGGCTGAATGGATACAAAAACAAGACCCATATATATGATGCCTACAAGAGACCCTCTTCAGACCTAGGAACACATACAGACTGAAAGTGAGAGGATGGAACAAGATATTCCATGCCAATGGAAATCAAAAGAAAGCTGGAGTAGCAATTCTCATATCAGACAAAATAGACTTTAAAATAAAGATTATTAAAAGAGACAAAGAAGGACACTACATAATGATCAAAGGATCAATCCAAGAAGAAGATAAAACAATTGTAAATATATATGCACCCAACATAGGGGCACCTCAACACATAAGGCAAATGCTAACAGCCATAAAAGGGGAAATCGACAATAACACAGTGATAGTAGGGGACTTTAACACGCCACTTTCACCAATGGACAGATCATCCAAAATGAAAATAAATAAGGAAACACAAGCTTTAAATGATACATTAAAAAAGATGGACTTCATTGATATTTATAGGACATTCCATCCAAACACAAGAGAATACACTTTCTTCTCAAGTGCTCATGGAATATTTTCCAAGATAGATCATATCTTGGGTCACAAATTAAGCCTTAGTAAATTTAAGAAAAGTGAAATCATATCAAGTATCTTTTCTGAGCACAAAGCCATGAGACTCGATATCAATTACAAGAAAAAATCTGTAAAAAATACAAACACATGGAGGCTAAACCATATGCTACTAAATAACCAAGAGATCACTGAAGAAATCAAAGAGGAAATCAAAAACTACCTAGAAACAAATGACAATGAAAACACGATAACTCAAAACCTATGGGATGCAGCAAAAGCAGTTCTAACAGCGAAGACTATAGCAATACAATCCTACCTCAAGAAACAAGAAACACCTCAAATAAACAACCTAACCTTACACCTAAAGCAATTAGAGAAAGAAGAACAAAAAAAATACCCAGTTAGCAGAAGGAAAGAAACCATAAAGATCAGAGCAGAAATAAATGAAAAAGAAATGAAGGAAACGATAGCAAAGATCAATAAAACTAAAAGCTGGTTCTTTGAGAAGATAAACAAAATTGATAAACCATTAGCCAGACTCATCAAGAAAAGAAGAGAGAAGACTCAAATCAACAGAATTAGAAATGAAAAAGTAGAAGTAACAACTCACACTGCAAAAATACAAAGGATCATGAGAGAGTACTACAAGCAAGTATATGCCAATAAATTGGACAACCTGGAAGAAATGGACAAATTCTTTGAAAAGCACAACCTTCCGAGACTGAACCAGGAAGAAATAGAAAATATAAACAGATCAATCACAAGCAGTGAAATTGAGACTGTGATTAAAAATCTTCCAACAAACAAAAGCCCAGGACCAGATGGCTTCACAGGCAAATTCTATCAAACATTTAGAGAAAAGCTAACACCCATCCTTCTCAAACTCTTCCAAAATATAGCAGAGGGAGGAACACTTCCAAACTCATTCTACGAGGCCACCATCACCCTGATACCAAAACCAGACAAAGATGTCACAAAAAAAGAAAACTACAGGCCAATATCACTGATGAGCATAGATACAAAAATCTTAACAAAATACTAGCAAACAGAATCCAACAGCACATTTAAAGGATCATACACCATGATCAAGTGGGGTTTATCCCAGGAATCAAGGATTCTTCAATATACACAAGTCAATCAATGTGATAAACAAATTGAAGGAGAAAAACCATATGATCATCTCAATAGATGCAGAAAAAGCTTTCGACAAAATTCAACACCCATTTATGATAAAAACCCTCCAGAAGGTAGGCATAGAGGGAACTTACCTCAACATAATATAGGCCATATATGACAAACCCACAGGCAACATCATTTTCAATAGTGAAAAACTGAAACCATTTCCTCTACTATCAGGAACAAGACAAGGTCGTTCACTCTCACCACTACTGTTCAACATAGTTATGTAAGTTTTAGCCACAGCAATCAGAGAAGAAAAAGAAATAAAAGGAATCCTAATCGGAAAAGAAGTAAAGCTGTCACTGTTTGCAGATGATATGGTACTATACATAGAGAATCCTAAAGATGCTACCAGAAAACTACTAGAGCTAATCAATGAATTTGGTAAAGTAGCAGGATACAAAGTTAATGCACAGAAATCTCTTGCATTCCTTTACACTAGTGATGAAAAATCTGAAAGAGAAATTAAGGAAATACTCGCATTTACCACTGCAAGAAAAAGAATAAAATACCTAGGAATAAACCTACCCAAGGAGACCAAAGACCTGTATGCAGAAAACTATAAGACACTGATAAAAGAAATTAAAGATGATACAAACAAATGGAGAGATATACCACGTTCTTGGATTGGAAGAATCAACATTGTGAAAATGACTATTCTACCCAAACCAATCCACAGATTCAATGCAATCCCTATCAAACTACCAATGGCATTTTCACAGAACTGGAAGAAAAAAACTCACAATTTGTATGGAATCACAAAAGACCCTAAATAGCCAAAGCAATCTTGAGAAAGAAAAATGGAGCTGGAGGAATCAGGCTTCTAGACTTCAGACTATACTACAAAGCTACAGTAATCAAGGCAGTATGGTACTGGCACAAAAACAGAAATATAGATCAAGGGAACAGGATAGGAAGCCCAGAGATAAACCCACGCATATATGGTCACCTTATTTTTGGTAAAGGAGGCAAGAATATACAGTGGAGAAAAGACAGCCTCTTCAATTAGTGGTGCTGGGAAAACTGGACAGCTACATGTAAAAGAATGAAATTAGAACACTCCCTAACACCATACACAAAAATAAACTTAAAATGGATTAAAGACCTAAATGTAAGGCCAGGCACTGTAAAACTCTTAGAGGAACACATAGGCAGAACACTCTATGACATAAATCATAGCAAGATCCTAGACCCACCTCCTAGAGAAATGGAAATAAAAACAAAAATAAACAAATGGGACCAAATGAAACTTAAAAGCTTTTGCACAGCAAAGGAAACCGTAAACAAGACAAAAAGACAACTCTCAGAATGGGTGAAAATATCTGCAAATGAAGCAACTGACAAAGGATTAATCTCCAGAATTTACAAGCAGCTCATGCAGCTCAATATAAAAAAAAACCAACAACCCAATTCAAAAATGGGCAGAAGACCTAAACAGACATTTCTCCAAAGAAGATATACAGATTATCAACAAACACATGAAACGATGCTCAACATGACTAATCATTAGAGAAATGCAAATCAAATATACAATGAGATATCACCTCACACCGGTCAGAATGGCCATCATCAAAAAATCTACAAACAATAAATGCTGGAGAGGGTGTGGAGAAAAGGGAACCCTCTTGTACTGTTGGTGGGAATGTAAACTGATACAGCCACTATGGAGAACAGTATGGAGGTTCCTCAGAAAACTAAAAATAGAACTACCATACGACCCAGCAATCCCACTACTGGGCATATACCCTGAGAAAACCATAAATCAAAAAGAGTCATGTACCACAATGTTCATTGCAGCTCTATTTACAATAGCCAGGACATGGAAGCAACCTAAGTGTCCATTAACAGATGAATGGATAAAGAAGATATGGCACATATATACAATGGAATATTACTCAGCCATAAATAGAAACGAAATTGAGTTATTTGTAGTGAGGTGGATGGACCTAGAGACTGTCATACAGAGTGAAGTAAGTCAGAAAGAGAAAAATAAATACCGTATGCTAACACATATATATGGAAAAAAAAAAGTTTCTGAAGAACCTAGGGGCAGGACAGGAATAAAGACGCAGATGTAGAGAATGGACTTGAGGACACAGGGAGGGGGAAGGGGAAGCTGGGACGAAGTGAGAGAGTGGCATGGACTTATATATACTACCAAATGTAAAAGAGATAGCTAGTGGGAAGCAGCCGCATAGCACAGGGAGATCAGCTAGGTGCTCTGTGACCACCCAGAGGGGTGGGATAGGGAGGGTGGGAGGGAGACGCAAGAGGAGGGGATATGGTGATAAATGTATATGTATAGCTGATTCACTACGTTATAAAGCAGAAACTAACACACCATTGTAAAGCAATTATACTCCAATAAAGATGTTAAAAATAAATAAATAAAATATAAGTAAATCTAGTAAGAATTTTATAATTATAGTATTAGCACTTTATTTTTTTCAAGTTCCTGCAGATCACAGTAAAATGTAAGAATCATAACGATATAGTTACAGGTTAATCAATTGAAAGTGAAAGTTTTTCATAGTCTCTTGATTTTTTCTGGTTTAGATAATGCAAAACTGTCCATTAAATCTTTTCTACTGAATACAAACGCTGTTGGATGTTACAGGTCGAGGACCAAATTGGCTAATAACAACAATAGCTATTATTTATGTGCTACAAATGGTAAAACTGTATGCCAAGCACTCTGCCACGCATTTCAGAGATTTAATCTCTTTAATCCTTTAAAGAACCTGATGGAGAATATACTGTCCCATTTCATAGAAGTGATCATGGCTTAGAGAAGCCAAGTCTCACATTTGCAAAGTGGCAGAGCTGCCTTATCTCTAGTGTGTTTGGGGTTACTTTTAGGCTTGTCTTCTAACTACATGGATGTTTCGTTATATAAGTTTATGAAATTTCATGATTCATTTCATGTATTTACTTGGCACTTCTTAAGACACAGAGTAGAGTTAATCATTTGAAATTTTGTTTACCCTCACTTCACATTTTTGACCACCTGAATTGAATAGATATTTTGGCATAATGGAAACATACATGATATTTTATCATGATGTAACAGTCTTGTTTTTACTCACAAATCACCCAGTGACAGAATTACCTATATTTAAGTAGGCTTGTCAGCTTACCTAAGTGTTAAAGGGAGCAAATAAAAACAAAGACAAAATGATAAGCTACCAAAGAAGATCACTGGGGATGCAACATTGAGGTCATAAACATCTAACAAATCCAAGGAAGAAAAGAATGAAAATTATTGTAAGGTATTTTATAAGATGCTTACGCTTTGAACGTTTGGCTTGCATGAATTCTAGAAGGCAGAAGAACTACTAGGAAGAGGATTGTGTATCCCATTTAACTGAAATCACGGTGGATAATTTTAATGGACTCAAATATGGAAGGCCAATTAGTTCATTAGCTAACGGTAAAGGAATCAGTTTCCTTAGAATGTCCAGAACATTTGAAACAGAGATGTAGTATCATTTTTTTTTTTTGGTATGCTCTATTTCCAATATTAGTTACACAGACACGCTAGCTTTTCTACATAAACAATAATCAATGATGTGATTGTTACCCATTCCAGTATGAACTCTACTCATGAAACTGGCACAGAGGCAGCATAATGTCACACTTCACATCCCTAATTACTGGCCTATGGAAGCAAGAGATCTAAGGATTTAGCCAATGAATAATATAAAAATATAGTCAGCAGATCATAAATATGTATTACTACATCAAAAGTTTGCTAGCCAATTTTTCAATAATTCCTTCAGCATAAAATACTTGAGTCAGTATATTGGAAAAAAATTAATTAAAATTCAGACTTAGCTCCGAAAGGATAGGAAATTGAAACTATATCAAATATTTTATGCCATGAAATGTCTTTATCTAATTTTTGTCTTAGTTCCATTGTCTTTCCCTATAGGTTTGATTGCAGGTTCTTAAATTTATTCACCTACTAAACATGCAATTATCATTTTTAATATGACAAGGCATCTACCTGTTTTGTGAAGAAAGGATTAGAGCTAAGAGGCACACTTTTGTGATTTTTGCAAAGACAAGGGGAATACTAAAATAAACTTCAGTATCTATTTCACTTAATTTAAATATTTTTCCTTGTTCAGCCAAATTTTTCTCATGAAATTTTACTTTTTTTAAATCAGAAAAAACACACTAATACTTACTAATCTTAATAGTAACTTTACTGTGATTGATTGAATCAATACATGCAAAAGATAACTGTAGTTATGATCTATCTTGTATATTCTACGTATACAAAATATACAATAATGTCTTTATTTTCAATATCGAGAAACATGTTAATCTCGTAATATGTGAAAATGATCATGTTATTGGTGTGGGTGAAACTTTACTGTAGGAGAGAAGATAAATATTGATTTATTCTTGGTAAATTCTAGTAAAGGGGGAGGGGCACTTGCAGACACGGAGGTGAGGGGTTAGAGATACTAAGTTTGGAGTGATTAGTATAGAGGCCTAGGTCCTAAGCTTTCACTCTCAGATTGTTTTCTTATTTCTCTATGGATTTTCTATTTAAAATGATTTTTCAGCCTGAAGTTTTTATTAAGGAGTAATTAATTAGTTCTATTTTCACCAGTTTAACTACTTATCAGTTTTTAATCAGCATGAATCAACCAGTGTAACCCACATTAGGTTCATGTATTTTGACGCACCATACAATAATTCTGTTGTTTTAATATCCATTTAATAGATATTTATGGGGTTCCTATCATGTGCTCTGGAAAGGGCCCAGAAGATACAAAGATGAGTGAGACATAGTGCCTAACCTTAAAATATTATGAACTATATCTCAAACTAGCAAAGAAAACTAGCATATATTTATCATGGATAAGTACATGATTCCTTCTCAGTATTTCAGTGAAATATTAAAAATAACCGGTGCTCTTAAAAACACAATACAAGGGCTTCCCTGGTGGCGCAATGGTTAAGAGTCTGCCTGCCAATGCAGGGGACACGGGTTCGAGCCCTGGTCTGGGAAGATCCCACATGCCGCGGAGCAGCTGGGCCCGTGCGCCACAACTACTGAGCCTGCGTGTCTGGAGCCTGTGCTCCGCAATGGGAGAGGCCGCGACAGTGAGAGGCCCGCGCACCGCGATGAAGAGTGGTCCCCCCTCGCCGGAACTGGAGAAAGCCCTTGCACAAAAACAAAGACCCAACACAGCCATAAATAAATAAATAAATAAATTAAAAAAAAAAAAAAAAAAACACAATACAAAACAACGTAAAAAACAGAAAATGTTTACCCCTTTTCTTTGGAGTAATTTAGAAGATAGCTATCCTTATTTCTCATTTACCTAGTTGGCATCCAGTACAGCAATGGCACAGAGTAAGAGCTCAAGAATATTTGTTGAATGCAAAATTAGTAGCCCCGCAACATTTTAAGAAAGCATGAGCTAGCCAAAGAAGAGCTGTCCAAAGAGCTGCAAAAAGTTTTGGGAAATGGGTGTTAGCTAGGGAGGGGTACTCCCAGGGAAGAGAAGCCAGTGAAGGAGACAGGGAGAATGCGAAGTGGCCATTGATTTCACCAAGTGGGCGAACCCTAAAGACATTTCCAAGTTTCGTTTCAGTAGGCTACTGAGGGTAGAAATAATAGTATAGGAAATTGGAGAGACAGGGAGTAGTGAGGAAATGGATGCAGTGGTTGCCTACCTACTACGAAGAAGTCTGGTAGGGAAAGGCAGGAAATACATAGAAAAGTAACTAAAAGGAGGAGGCATCGGGCAGAGAAAAGAGGAGGAGAAAGTGGGAAAGAGAAACTTAAGATATTAGATAAGGATCAGAGGATGTGAATTTGAAAGTTTAGGTAGAATGGTAGCTTCAGAATGAAGAAAGAACATCCTCTATTTTTCTGACCCTAGAGGGGAAAAAAAGTAGAGTACAAGCAATAATAAAATTTTACCCTCACCTTCATTTATGAGGAAACTCGATTCATTATCTCAGCAAAGTAGGATGAGAGATGGTTATCTTGGGGAGCAGGGCAGTGATGGGAAATTATAGCCTCCCTCCCGAAAATCTTGCATTTAAAGATTTCTCAGTGTTCCATGCTGTCATCATACAGAATGCCATTAATTAGCTGGTGGTTTCATGGCACTGCTTTTCCTCAAGTCCAGGTTTGGGACTAGGAGAGAAACAATGTCTAGTGCACTGAGGTTGTCTGCCCCACTAATTCAGACAGGCAAAGCTTGTCATTCAAATATTTCAATAATTGCCCAAACTCCTCATCTTGGGTTTTGTATATCTGGATCTATATGATTTTTATAAACTCTCTTAAGGAATACAAACTAAAGAAGAGATTACTACTCAAACATGGATGTGGAAGATTTTTTTCTTTTCATAAGGAGACTACGATAGCTTTGTTTCAACTTGGCTAGGCTATCGTACTCAGTTATTCAGTTAAACACTAATCTTGGCATTGATTTTGTAGATGTGGTTAACATCTATAATCGGCTGACTTTAAGGAGATAATCCTTGATAATTTGGGTGGACATCATCCAATCAACTGAAAAAACTTTATCAGCAAAACTGAGGTTTCCCTGAGGAAAATACATTCTGTCTCAAGACTGAAGAATCAGTTCCTGTCCCAGAGTTTGAAGCCTGCCCGACTGCCCTAAGGATTTCCAATTTGTGAGGCACCAAGATTTTCGTAAGCAAATTCCTACCAGTTCTGTTTCTCTGGAGAACACTGATATAGAGATCAAAGCTCAAACTTAACTGAAAAGAGTAGTTCTGATCTCCTTTTCTGACACTACACAGTGCTGTCTATTTAAATTCATTTGTTAAACTTATTGAAGGAAAATGAAGACTAGAGTGGTGGCCATTGACTGGGGCAGGGAATATGTGACAGGGGAGGTGGTTTCACACAAATTTTCCCTCCTTTACTTATTTAATACAGCATAAATCCTGCATAAAATCACATTCTTTGATTTTAATCACAATTCATTAGTCCTGGGGTTATATCTCCTATTGACTCAAATTGTGGCATCAGATCTCTCAGTTAAACACATAGAAATACAGCTTATGTCTGAATAATTTAGATTAGATATAGTCTAAAAACATTTCCCTAGGGGCTGTTTTAAGCCACCCCGAGTAGACAAACTAGTATGCGTAAGTCTACTGCTCTGTAGGCAAGTGACACACCATGCTGTATACTGTGTGTGTGTATTTGTATTTAAATTCTTCTCTTGTTCTCTCTGTTTTAGATACAATCTTAGTTTACTCATCTGTTAAATGTTAAACATTTATTGCACTGTGGCATTGACACATTTATTTAATGCTGGGTTAAGCACCTGGTTATTTTTAGGTGAAAGGTAAAAAATAACTATTCTTCAGTTTTAGCATTCAGAAAAGGGTATATTTTTCATCAATTTCCCCTATTTATGTTCACTTTAACTGAGGTCTTTGGGGTTACTTTGCTGGAACAAATTTATTGTTTTTAGGCCAATTACAGATACTACAAACTATAGCAATAACCACTTTGGAATAGTCATGTATTCTATAGAAGACTCTGAGACATGATTTAATTGGTTATCTGAGTACAACTCAAGCTAGATCATGATTCTACAGAAGAATTTCATGGCTGTTCGCTCCCATGCAATCTGGAGGGTATTGCTTTCATGAATTTTAAAATATCCTTTCAGAGAAGCACAAAATTTAAAGTCATTTATTATAGACATTAAATGCTAATGAGAACATTTAAAAACAGTGGTCAGGCTACTCAGCCACCATTCACTTCATAATTTATAGGTATATTTTATTTCTTCAGGTTAATAAAGGATGTGTTTGACATATTATCGGACTGACCTTGCTTCTTGGCAAATGCTATCTGAAAGTCTCTAGAACTAATTCCATTGCCAGCCATTCTTTTCAAGGACAGCTTGTTATTATTCTCTTGGAAACAATTAACGGACTGTCGTACAGAATAACATGTACTTTGTCCTGAAATTCTTTATTGAAAAAGGTCCAGAAAACAAAGTGGTTTCAGACTTTGACTCTCGAGACTCTTAATTTTGGATAACTTTTTCTCTGTACTTAAATTTTAGAATCTTCAAATATTATGAAAACACATTGGCTAGGAAAATTATTTTAAAAGAAAATCCAGAGCATATCTTACGTTAAAGCTGGGATTCAGCCTAACCTGCTACATTATTTCTACTAATATCTACTTTGCCAGGCAATGGGATTTGATGCTCAGTTTGACATGAGCATCAAATCATAAAAGATACATTTTTGTTTAATATCTGGGACTTATTAAGGTTGAAAATCAAACAGAAGCATTATGGATTCTCCTTTTTGTATTTTTTTTTAGATCAACAAGTTTCGAAATCAACAGGACTTTCTAGCTAAATATCCTAATCCAGCTTTATCAAATCATTTTGTACTATTTTAGAATAAGATTTCATTTAGGTCACAAAATTCTGTTAAAGGAATTATTTAAAAATGAATTTATTTCCTACCTAATCAAGCACAGAGCTGAAGTAGGAATTGTGTACAGAAAATTATATATCCACAAAGTCTCCCTTTTCTAGAGCTTATAGTCTAAGGCAGGGGTCAGCAAACTTTTTTCTGGAAATGGCCAGACAGTAAATATCTTTTGTTTAATGGGCTATATGTCTCTGTAGCAACTGCTCAGCTCTGCCACTCTAGCACAAAACTAGTCATAGACAATGTGGAAAGGAATGCATTTGACTGTTCCAATAAAACTTTATATACAAAAACAGGCAGTGGACCAAATTTGTCCATGGGTCATAGTTTGCCAACCTTTGTCGTAAAGGAAGGTCATGGCAAGATAAGCAGCATTGCTTCACTGGCCTTTGGAAAGAATTTGGCATAAAGACTCCAGGTGGTATCAGAACTAGGACAGGGGATATTAAAGTAAGAGAGTATCAACCACGAAATGAGTTTTACATTTCTAGGACACTGATTATATTCTAAAGTTTTTCAAATACTATCAATAGTACTATACACAATTCATAGTTTATATAATACTTTCCCACATACCAGCTCTTATCGGGAAGATGATTGTGTCTATTGTATAGAAAAGATGAAGTGATTGCTGCTCAAAGCAATTAAGCCTGTTGTTTAACTGTACTAGACCCACATCTTCTGATTCCAAGTATTCCAGGTTTAAACTCTTGAAAGAACTCACAGTGCGAATTCTTTAAGAAATGAGAATGAATGGAAGAAATCTTAGAACATGAAAGCCAGGCAGGTGGCCCATTTTTAAAAAGGAGAAAATGTTTCTAGAAACTCCGAACAGGTAAATAAGATTTGTTACCCTTTTAGAACCGTGTTAGAAAAGTTATTCACGAGCACTGTGAAAAGAAATGAATAATTACTAGAAGCCAACATGGGATGACTAAAAATTAATCAATCTTAGTTAACCTTATTCCCTCTATGCTATAAGGCTATTAGAACAGTTCCATAGACATAGAGCATTTTGAGTTTAGCAAGACATTTAACAAAAAACTCTTGATGGAGGTAAGTTAGAGAAATATGACCTGGAAAATACCTCTGATAATTTATAGTTTTTCTTAAACTACTTTACTGAGGTATGATTGACATACAAAGAGCTTTACATATTTAATGTATACAACTTGATGAGTTTGGAGATGTGTACACCTGTGAACCCATCACCTCCATCATCACTATGCCATAATCCATCATCACTATGCCATAATACATATCCACCATCTCCAGAAGTTTCCTCTTTATTTACTATTCTTATGTACAGAAAATTATTTATTATTATTTTGTGATAGGAACATTTACCATAAGTTCTACTCTTGTAGTAAATTTTAAAGGATTCAACATAGCATTGTTACCTATAGGCTCTATGCTCTACAGTAGATCTCTAGGATTTATTTATCTTGTATAACTGAAACTTTGTATGCTCTGACTAATACCTCCCCTTTTCGCCCTCCCCCCAGTTCCTGGCAACAACCATTTATAGTTTTTTGAATAGCAGAACCCACATAAATTGATAAATGGATTAATGTCACGCCATTGGACTCTATGAGTAACTGCATTTAATGTACGTGTATGTATACACAGAATTAAAAAAAAATACCAATAGATCATACTTGAATGAATAACAAGAAAGTATGCCCATTAGATATGCAAATTATAAATCTGGGAGAAATGAATCAGGATTCAAAAGGATCTTAGACTGAAAAATAGACTGAAACCAGCAGATGAAATTTAATAGGTGTAAATGTTAAGAGTTGAGTTTAGATTTTAGAAAATGAAAAGGAATACTAAAAACTGACACCTGATGACTCCCTGAAGGATGTCAGGTATAGGTTACCAGGAAGGAGATTTTGATTCAATTTAAGGAAGACCCTTTAGTAGTGATGGCTCTGCCATAATGGGGCGAACCATCTCACTTGGGGAGTGGTGGGAAGACAATGGGCTTCAGAGCTTTAGAGCAGTGCTTCCCAACTTTAATGTGCCTATAAATCACCTGTTAAAAATTGTTAAAAAGCAATTCTTGATCCAGTCGGTCTGGAGTGGGACTTGAGATTCTGTATTTCTAACAAGCTCCAGAGATGCCATTATTGTGGTCCATGACTGTCCACAAGTGTGGCAAGGCTTTAAGGAATGGAATTAGGAGTCCTACATACCTGGTTCCACCACTTAACTGCTGGGTGTCCTTGGAACTTATTGAATGTCTCAATCGAATCTAACCTGTTTAAATGGAGATAATAATACCTATATCTCATAGGACTCTTAGGAGGATTAAACAACATTTTATATGTTGGCACATAGTGAGCATTAAATAAATACACATTTCCTTTCGCCCTTCACTTCCTCATCATCAGATATATTTGAACTGAGGTAGGATGATCCTCTTAGGAATTCTGAAACAGATTCCTGCATTTTGCACGTCTCTTATGGACAATATGTTATAAATTGGAAAAGCTGAAGTTCAGTGGCTCTTTCCTATTCTTTCCTGGATTTAAAGTAGATGTATACATATTTGGTATCTACCATTAACCACCACCTCCCTCAGTACCCACAAATTTGTTTTTGTGAAGGGGGTATTTGTGTGTGGGTCATAGGGTGATGAGCCTTGGGTTTAACTAAAGGAGGAATTTTCTTCTCCCCAAAGGAGATAGCTGCTCCAAATCACATCTACTACCTACTCCTGCAGCATCAGGGAGCTCTTCCAAATCTCCCAGGACACTATCCTGGGCATTACTACACTTTGCCCTGCCCTAGAGAGCACTGTGCTTCCAGCTGAAATTCTCAGCTCTCCCAGAAGCAACTCTGAAGCCTGCAAACTCACCATCTTTCAGCTGGTGTTTAAGGACTGCTGTTGGGTTTGATGACTCCTTCATGTGCCCTATGTGAGGTGAGTCTTATGCTTTTCAGTTTTTAATCTCCTTGTTGATAGTAGTTAAGCACTGTCTCTTTCAGTTAATGACAGCTCCTGCCCTTGGAACCAATAGAGCAAGAATTTTTTCTGCACTGTGTCTGTGTTCACTTAAACTATAACTGCAGCATCGATGGGAGGGAACACTCTGGACATGGGTATGGGCGCGCACATGAGCCAGTGCACGCGCGCACACCCACAAACACACACACACAGACACTATGACTTTCTCCCCACTCAGAGGGATCTGCACAAGGGACCATGGGTCAGGCTCCTTTCTGCTGGCTCATGCCTATCAGTTTAGGTTCATCGGTTCCTACCTGGCTTCTCTCTTCTTCAGGTCCTAGCTGCAGCTAAGATGCCCTGAGGGTCATTTAATTTAGGATATAATTCACCTGGTTGCTGCAGTTTTAAGCGTGATATTCAGCCTGGACTCTCTTGCCAACTAAATGTACTTTTAAAGAGCCAATTTCTAGCTCTCTTTTGACATTTTAAAACTGAAAAATAGCCAATTCTATTTTAAAATAATTAGAGAACTGTGCAGTTTTATTCTTAAGTTGCTATCCAATCTAGGCGGCTCTATCCATGGGAACTTTTGACAAATACACATTTATTCCTGTGTCCCCTTCTCTCTGCTCCCCCCCATCCCTGACTGGGCCAAGCAAAGTGCAGTTCATCTTCTGAGAATCGTTTGTTTTCTGTCTGGAGAAGCTGGTCATGCTTATTTGGCCAGAAGTCAATAAAATAAATTTATCAGTATCTAGCTGATCTTCTGAAGTAGTATATTCTCTTCATATATTCTTTCCCCAGTTGATTCAAACATGATTTTTCAGGCAAAAGGGAATAAAAAGTTCACTGAGCTATGAAGCAGATCACTAGCTCAGTACATGAGTTCTACTTTCACTCCAATCGTGGTTTGGTCATCAGTGGAGAAATGTGGCTGCTCATCCCCAAAATGGGAGCAGAATCAACCACTGGTGTGTCCATTAACTAAGGGATCTACCGCCCCCCAAAACTATTACTGCTTAAGCTAATGGCCAGGAAATTCCCTGGGCAAAATCATGTTCTGAATTACGCTCCAAAAATAAGTGTAGAAAATACACACGAAGATTAAAATGATTTACAATTTTAAAAAGCATACTTTACAGTTTAAATTCTGATAGATATGGGCAGATGCCGGAGGATAAACACGTTTTGGCCAACTGGCTGTGGACCCTCTAAATGGCTTAATAGCCTGCAAGTAACTCGGACAATTTCCAAAATAGCTTCTATGAGCCAGGGCAAAATAAACTCACTGAAACCACTATTTCAGTACATGAAACTACACAAAGATGTTTAGTGAAACTTGCACTCCAATAAGTACCGAAACCTTATAAATTAGAAACTGTTAGCCACAGGGCAGACAGACTGGATGAGGCATCCAAAGAAATCTAGGTCTATTCTTAGAACTCCTTTGTATTCCTAGATTTTTGGTCAACAAGTTACATAACTTTAGTGAATTATTTTACCTCTCTGAGTCTCCATTTCAATAAGTGAAGAGCACAATTTTTGAATGCATACTATCTGCCAGTCATTTTGCTGGCACTGGGGATAATACAAATAGATGATGCTTATTTTATTCATGTTATGTGCCCAGCTATGTGCCAGGCTTTGTGAAGAACCTTTAATATAAATTATCTGATTTCATCCTCACAGAAACCCTATGCAGAGGATACGGTCACTGTTACTGGAAATAATACTGTTATGTGCTTGTTTGGGAGATGGGGAAACCAAAGCACAGAGAGGTGAGTACCTTGCCCATGGTCACCACAGCCTGTACTTCTAACCATTATGTTTAAGTGATTTCCTGTCTTCTAAGCCGAACCCTGCCTCCTAAACTTTAATGTGCTTACAAATCACTTGGGGAGCTTGTTAAAATGCAGTGTCTTTTTTTTGTTCTTTTCTTTTGTACATGGACAAGAATGTTTATAACAGCTATATTCATAATACACAGATTGAGGCATAGTCATGTGATGGAATATTATTCAGAAATATGAAATGATAAATTACTGATATGTACAACAATATAGATACATTTATATATTTAGATTCCATTGACAGGAAGTTCCAGACCAGGCAAATCTCATCTATGGTGACCGAAGACCACGATTTGCCTATGTGGGATGCAGATTGCCTGTACGGGGACACAGAACACTGGGAGGAGGAAAATATTTAATATCTTGACTTTGGTGGCCTCATATGGGTGTATTTCTTTAGACAGATCAAACTGCACATTCTAGTTATGTGCATTTCACTCTCTATAAATTTTATCTCAATTTAAAAGTAAGTGGGGAACATGGTGCATTTTTTAAAGACAAAAATATTTCCTTTTAAAATTTAAATTGTATTATTACTATCAGCCAAAAATATATCAAGCCTTAAATAAGCTTTTTTCTTTTACGCCACACTGCCAAATCAAAAGTATGTTGTTTTTGTTGTTAAAATATGCTCCATCTCCAGGGTAGCCATACTTTAGTAAAATGTTGACCTTAAATTTCAAGTACTTTTAAAAAATACTGGAAATTCTAAGCATAAGCAACCAAAAAAAAAAAAAAAAAAAGGTTACTATGTGGGAGAATATGTTAATTAGCTTGACTGTAGTAATCTATTCGTATATATATAGTTATATATATATGACTTGAATTGTTTATATATATATATTACAGAACATCATATTGTACACCTTAAATATATACAGTACTATTTAAAATAATTTTTATAAGACTTAAGATAAAATGCAGTTTCTGATCAGGACATCTGGAGTGAAGTCCAAGATTCTGCATTTCTGACAAACTCTCAGGTTCATGGGTCATAGTCTGAGTAGCAAGGTTCCAGTTCTGCAGTCCACTCCCTAGCTTGCAGATTAGAAATACTTGGACAGCTGTTAAAAATTTCTAAGTCCAGGTCACAACTCATGTCAATTAAATCAGAATTTCTGGGGCTGGAACTCAAGCATGGATTCATTTTTTAAAAAGACCCCTAAGTAATTCCAATACACTGTTGCTCTCAAAATCAATTTAGTAGTCAACATGAATGTTAAAAATAATGGAATATAGTACATTGCATTAGTAAACTAAGTACTCTGAAACTTTTTATATCAGTTTTTGTGTGTGTGTATATGTACGTCTGCGTATGTGTGTGATTGTGTACTGAGTTCTTGGTGTAACATGTATTCCTTATTGTGGTCAAGGTAAAAAAAAAAAAAGAAAGCCACTCTGTATACTAAAAGGAATACAATTTCTTTTTTTCTCTCCTTCTTTCTTCCTCCCTCTTTATCCCCATATTTTAAAAGGATTTAAGGGAGATTTCAAACATCCAAGCTTCATTAAGATATTATCCTTGTCCACAAGAAGTTTAACATCTACTAGGGAGCCAGATATTTTACAATACAAAAGGGTAGGTGCTATACAGAATATATGATGAGATGTCTTGGGAGTATATAAGGAAGGTCACAAATTACTATCTAAAGAATTCAGGGAAGGTGTCATAGTAGAATTGACATGTTGCTTGTGTCATTAATAGGAATCTGGCAAAGAGAAAGAATCTGGCAGAGGGAAAGGAATTCCGAGGCGAGGTATTCTTTCTACCTGGTGCAAAGTCAAGGCATGGTCTGGGCTTCACTTGCAGGATTAGTGTAAACCTGGAGATGATGACTATTATGAAAATCTGTGTTGAGGTGAAGCATCCTGGGAGTTCTAGGGGAAGTATTTATAGGAAAGCTATATGCTGGAATGGCCAAGAGGAAGGTGAGAAGCCAGAGCTCAGAGATGGAGAAGAAGAACCAAGAATTGGTTCTAAAGGAACAAGAAGATAAGGAGGGAACTAGAATAAGAATCATGGGGTCAGGAAGAAATGCAATCAGGAATTGGTGATGAAGAGAAGTATGAAATTGTTGACATGACTGGTTTAGAATAAGTAGCAGGGAGACTTCCCTGGTGGAGCAGTGGTTAAGAATCCAACTGCCGGGGGCTTCCCTGGTGGCGCAGTGGTTGAGAATCTGCCTGCCAATGCAGGGGACACGGGTTTGAGCCCTGGTCTGGGAAGATCCCACATGCCGCGGAGCAACTAAGCCCGTGAGCCACAATTACTGAGCCTGCGCGTCTGGAGTCTGTGCTCCGCAACAAGAGAGGCCGCGATAATGAGAGGCCCGCACACCGTGATGAAGAGTGGCCCCCACTTGCCACAACTAGAGAAAGCCCTCGCACAGAAATGAAGACCCAACCCAGCCATAAATTAATAAATAAATAAATAAATAAAAATTTAAAATTATTAAAAAAAAAAAAGAATCCAACTGCCAATGTAGGGGACATGGGTTCGAGCCCTGGTCTGGGAAGATCCCACATGCCGCAGAGCAGCTAAGCCCGTGCGCCACAACTACTGAAGCCCGCGCACCTACAGTCTGTGCTCCACAACAAGAGAAGCCACCGCAATGAAGAGAAGCCCCTGCTCGCTGCAACTAGAGAAAGCCCACATACAGCAACGAAGACCCAACACAGCCAAACATAAATAAATAAATAAATAAATTTTTAAAAAATGAAAGAATAAGGAGCAGGCACAATTCATGAACATCAGAGCTTATATGGGTTTTATACCCAAGTAGACAGGTTTCATGAAAGGGAAGCTGACAGAGTTCAATGTAGGTGGAATGAAATTACTGCCATATAAGGCTGCAGTGGTACACTGGGACTTTATAGTGGAATATACTGTATTCCAAGCTAAGGAATTGTTTTGTCTGTTTTATAAATCCTGAGAGATTTATAGGAGGGAAGTGGCATGATCAGTTTTTTTTTAAAGATAAGTCTGGAGGTAAAGTTAGGGTTTGACTGCAGCTTAGAATGGCTAGTGCATTGATTGGGGTAACAGAAAATGAGGTCCTGAACCAAGCTAAGAAAGGAGCAGTTTTCTGAAGAGGAATTGTCAAAGCTTATTGAATATGGAGTTAAGACAGAAGGAGAAGTTTTGGGAACCAATGTTTAGGTTCTAGTTTGAGAAATGGGGCCTGCAATCATGCTATTAGGCCAGACTGAGAATTCAGGAAGCAGAGAAGTTGTGGAGAGGGGCAGGATGAATGTAAGGTGTTTGTGAGGTGGAGGGTCTAGTCAGCACCTAGTAGAAATATTGGGTCTAATGGAGGAGAAGCATATCAAGTAGACCAAGAAAGGATGAAGAGGCTGGGACAGACAATCTCTAAGACTTGAGGTCAAGCCTACCATATTCTACAGGCAGCATGACAGGGCGTGGTTAAAACAGCAATGAGAAGTTTTAACTTTCAAAAATTTGTGTTTCTAAGTCATAAAGGGAACCTGCATAAATGACTAGTAACAAATTAAAGTAGTTCTCAAAAGTAACCTGAATGAACTTTCACCAATATATTTCCTAAGCCTATAAGGCAGGATTGTAATGTAGACTACAGCTATATAGTTTCTTCCTGTTAATCATACAGGCTAGAATAGTAATTTTGGTTTCACAGCAATCATTTAAAAGTGTTATTTTATTTTTTACAGAGAATGTTTTGTGTGTGTGTGTGTGTGTGCATGCATGACTGTTATGTTTTATTATATAACATAGAAGCTAATCTCTCTTAAATAGAGTGACTACTAATTGACAATTTTGATAGATTCAGCATCAAAAAAGCATCAGTAATCTACAGTATTTTCACAGTTTGCAGATTTGAGGTGAGTTGTTTAAAACATCTTGCTATCAGGATGTGCTCTAGACTTAACAAAGGTATCCAAATTATTTAGATAAAAGAAAGAGAAGAAACTACTATAAATACTATCTTCCTTTCCTTAAAATAAATGTGCAAAATAAATCCAAGTGGCTCAATTTTCAGTGGGGGTTTATTGTCCCAAATGAATGAAGCCACTAAATAAACAGAAGAGGAAACAGTGCCAGGACTGTAAATCCAGCAATGCTTTGTTCATTTCATGAGATGGATAATTTCAGTGGGAATCCTTCTACCATGAGACAGGCAAATTCAGTACATAAATTTAACATTACAATTGTAATAATAGTCTACACGAAAAATAATGTTTAAATAATAAAATCATGCCTTGCTCCAGATTTAATCCATTATTCATATTTTCCCATTAAACATCAATATAAACAGAATAATGTTAATTCGGAATTAATTATGTACTGTTTAAGTTCTATGTGATAACACACACATCTCTCTTTTTAATGCTTTCTCTTTTCCCAGGTTCCATGCTTTAATTCTCTGCAATATTTGTCATTTTCTCTATGTTTTATTAGTATGTTGTAAATATTTCAATTATGCATCATTCTTACCACACTGTACTTTAACACTTGTGTTTCCCTCACTAGACAGTGAACTTCCAGGGGTGAAGATTCTGTGCCATTATTGCTTAATTAACCAATAGAACAAGCATAGTACCTTGGAGATAGAATTTTAAGAGAAAGATTTTATTTTTAATATATTCTAAGAAAGGAGGGGGGCATCAAAATAGTCATCAAGGAAAAAATAGGAACATTGTTAGGTGTTCTCATCCTAGTTTCATTATTTAGCATGATTTGTATTTTGATTTCCATATGAGGGCCATTATCTTTTCAATGCCTAGGAACTCCAAAGTTGTTAATTCTGTCCTGTGTTTCTTATTCATTTTCATATCAGAGTCTAATACTATAAGGAACCAATAATGTTTGTTGGATGAATAAACTTCACATTTGGAAATACTTTTTGCCTAAGGCATAAGATCTTAGGACAAGTTTGGAAACACTTAGCAAATACAGTCTTTCTCTTTTTAACTTAGTGTGCACTGAAATCTTGCCACAATGTCATCAATCAGCTAACCAACCAAGCAGGCAGCCCACCAAACAAACAACCAACCAACCAACCAACCAACCAACCAATATGTATTTATTGAGCCTCTATTATGTGCTCAGTACCATGCTAAGCATTAGAAGGAGCATAAGGCATGGTTCCCCTGATTAAGGAACTTACACTCTTTGGTTATATGGTAATCAAACTTAAAAGGTTGAATTGAATTTAATGAAGTTCTTTTGGTACTTTAATTACTGAGACCAATGAATGGATATTTTGTTCCAAATACTGCATTATAGTAAACAAGGCTCTGGGATAATATTTCTGCATGGGATACATGTATTTTCAACTATTCTAGCTCATTAGAATAGAATACACTATTATTTTTAAAGAAGGCAGTCACCCATTTTTTCTGTTGAATATCTTTTGTCAAAGATAAAATAATAACCTTCATGTTACTTTGTCTTTCTACCTATACCTCTCTATTCCCTCTCTATGACTTGTAGTTTTTGTACAATACTTTAATATTTATGTAAGTACAGTTGATCATGCTATTTAATAATGCAACAATTGCTCAGGGATGGTATCCATGCTGCTGGTTAGAGAAAGTATCAGAAAGATCATGTTGATAAATCTGACTTTATTATTTCTTTCTCCAGCTGCTTCCACTTTTGATCTGTAAGTCCTTGTGTACTTTGACGATAATCATAAGATCGACTAGACTCTGTGAATACATCCATATGTGCCTCTATTTGTCTCTTAGGCCAATGTAGGGAAGAAAACTATAAATTTGGTGTCTGAATGTTCATCCATTGAAGGCAAGATAGCCTCTATCCAAGTTAAGAGAATCTCCATGACCACTGAAGGTGTGAGGTCTTATTCAACTTCTTTGGCATCATGTCACATGGTTGATCACTATCTCCCTCAAGAAATTTCTTCCCTTGGTTTCCAGGACACCACGTTCTCCTGGTTTTCAGTCTTACTGATCGCTCCTTCTAGTGTTTTAGTCTGTATCCTTTTTCTGGAACTTTTTCTCTTCTCTGTTATACTTATTTCATAGATGATCTCATCCAATCTCGTGTATTTCAACATCACCCATATGTCAATTACTCTCCCCCAAATCTATATCTCCAGGCACAATCTCTCCTAAAAACTTCAGGCTCAATTATTTACTCAATACCAGAAGGTCCCATAAGTCATCTCAAACTTAATATGTATAAAACTGCTTATCCCTGAGTCTTCAATTCTCAGTAATTGAAACCACCATCCAGGACAAAAACTTCGGAGCCATCTTTGATCTCTCCTCCTTTCTCACTCTCAATGTCCAAAAATCCATCCAGTCATGGCTACCTCCAAAATATGTACTTAACCTACCCTCCTCTCACCACCACCACTGCTACTACCCTAGTCCCAGGAATCATGATCTCTTTTCTGGACTACTCTAGTAGTACCCTAACTGGTCTCTCTGCTTTGCCCTTTTCTGCTGACAGTCTCTTCTCAGCACAGGAGCCAGATCAAGGTTTAAAAACTATAAATCTTATTACTTTATTCTTCTGCTAAATGGTTATTCATCATGTTTAGAACAAAATCCAGGAGTTTTACTGTGGCCCACAGGGTCCTCCATGTCCAGCCTCTGCTCTCTCCCCAGCCCCGTAACCTTGATCTATGTCCCCTAGCTACACTGGCCTCCTTGCTCTTCCTCATCAGACCAAGCACAGTGCATCCTGAGGTCCTTAGAAGTTTCTGTTCCTTCTGCATGGTATGCCTTGCCTCATTTCATTGAGGTCTCTGTTGAAATGTCCTGGCCTCAGCCCTTCCTTGAGTGTTCTATTCCCTAATTCTGCTTTATTTGTCTTCACAGCACTTCTAACTGATATACTATTAAGGATGGATTTGTTTCCTTATATTCTCTCTCTCTCACTAAAATATTCCATGAAGCAGGGACTTAATTTACTGGGGTATGCTTTATGCCTAGAATAGTGTTTTACATACAAATATTTTTTTCAGTCAATAAATTGAGCTAAGCAGAATAGCATTTATCAAAGCAGGAAGCACTTCTGTCTTTTTTGTCTGTCTCTTTCTTCTCCCAAATTGAGCGACTTCTGGTGGTTTTGGAAATACTTGCTTAGACCTCAGAGGGAAGTTGGTATTTGCAAGTGAACACGTGATATTTGTAGAATGAATACCTACCTCCCCAAATGGGCCAGTACAGGAGTTGCTGAGCAGCCACAAACAGCCCAGTCAGCTTGGGAAGGGCTCACCTGGCCCAGCACAGAGAGGTAGATTGAGGTAAGGAGCAGTATTCCACCAGTGCCGTGGAGGAGAGGAAGTGAGCTCTGGCAGTTATAAGCATGGAAGGCTAGGCAGCTTGGGCTAGTTCCTTAATCTCTCTCAACCATAGTTTTCTCATCCATTAAAGGAGGCTTGTGACAAACCTCCCATGCAGAAGAATTACAAATAACAAATGTGGCTGTGTAAGGTGGGGGAGCATAATTCTCCACTTGGTAAGTGTGCAGTGCATAAAATGAGTTCTTTCGAAAGACTGCAGTATGAAAAGAAGGGGAAATAATACTTTTCTGGTGGAGAAATCTGACAAACAAGACATTAGCCAGGTGATAAAGATTCACATCAACAAGTGATGTCGCGTTGATAGTATATACTTTTGATATGATATGATAAGAATGGTGTTTTACTTCTGTGGTCTTTCTCAAAAAAATCCATAACCCCAGTATAACCATGAGAAAAACCTCAGATGAATCCCAACTGAGGAACATTCTACACAATACCTGACCAGTATTCCTCAAAACTGTCAAGATCCTCAAAAATAAGGAAAGTCTAAATACTACCACAGCCAAGAGGAGCCTAAGGAGGCATGGCATGATGACTAAAGGTCATGTGGTGTCCTGGATACACACCCAGGACATTCCTTTCCTGGGACAGGAGAAAACAAAACAAAACAAACCATAAGGTAAAAACTAAGGAAATGTGACTAAAGTATAGACTTTAGTTAATAATACCGTATCACTATTGGCTTATAAAATGTACCAGATGTGCCATACTAGCAATAAGATGTTAACAGTAAGGAAAATTCAGTGTTGGGTATATGGGAACTATCTCCACAATTTTTCTGTAAATCTAAAACTGTCTCACAATAATAATAATAATAAAAAGCTTATTAACAAAAAAGAGAAGGCTCACTGTGATGATTAAAGTGAAATAATGTATGGTAAGTTCTAAACCCTTAATACATATCATAACTTTTAATTGGTTGCTCACTTAAAGAATTAGTTATACTTAAATTTATCACAGTAGCACCCATTATGAAACAATGTTGCTCATAGTAGCAAAAAATGTTGCTATTCAGTAGGAACGGTATGGCTAAGTAAGATAAGAAATATCACATAATCATGAAAACTGTGGCTGTAAACATTGTAGGACATCATGGAAAATGCTCCTGATACAATGCTTAGTTTTAAGTGGATACAAAATTACATATACAATATGATGATGGCAGTTACAAAATAATTGGAAAGAAGCACATGAAAATGCTAACAGGGAATATGAAAGGTGGGTGTATTATAGGTGATTCCTCTCATTCTGTGTTCTTATTTTTCTATAATGTGGGTATAGTATTTTAAACAGCAAAAATAAATTTAATACAATTCAAAGGTACATAAAAACAACAGTATTTAATCAAAAAGGGTAGCAACTTTGCACTTTAGTATATTCATCACAAAGTGACAAATTTTTCTTTTACATCAGGGATCTTTATCAGAGTGGTCTGTGGACTTGGATGAGAAAAAAAATTCATCTTTATTTTCAGTTATTTCTAACAGAAATATAGCATTTCCTTCAATAATACATGTTTGCAACAAACAACAGTAGCATAGCAGAAGCTATGACTCTGTTACCCATAGAAATCACAGATAGTTTCATATTTTATTTTATGCATTTAGAAATATTATTCCAAGAAGGATCTACAGGCTTCACTATATGTACTGCCAAAGACAATCAAGGATCAAAAAGTTTAGGGACTTCTGATTGAAAAAAAGGTTGAAAGTAACACCATAAATAATGTGAAATTTCATGTTGTACCTATCTATGAATTTTTATATGCACAACAAGAGAGCTTAGGAGACGTCCTTTACAGTCTGTGGTGGCACAGGTCATTAATATCAAGCTTATTCATAGGTAGAAAATCAATACTCTACTGATCAAAAACATCAAAAATGGGGGAGGGGGAAGTTGATATGAATAAGCTATTTTCTATACTTTCCACATTTAAACCATGGTGGATACAGAGCTGTGATTTAGCATCAAGAGAAGAATTAATTCCCCAGGGAACAAGGCAAAAATATTTTACATGGAAATGTCACAAACCTGAGAGTAACTGCCTTACAAACCTTCTATCTGTTCTGCTATGCATTTACAGGTTTTCTTCACTAAAAGCATATTATCTAAGGCCACTTGGAAAAGAATAACAAAATTTAACTTCCTGCTTTTTGAATGGTTTTTGCCTGATCTCAGTTGGGAAGTGTGCTTATCACAAATAATCAAAGATGACGATGATGATGATGATGGCAACTAAAATTTATTGTGTCAGGCACTGGACTAATCACTTCATATGTATTAAATCTCATTAATTCTTGTAAGGTAGGAATTAGTCTCTTAGAAAGTTTGATAATATCATACAATGTTTCTGTCTATATTCACTATACTTGCATTAGATCTCAAGGATTTACTTACTAATCATTGCAAGTTTGTACCCTTAAACAACAACTGTTCTGAGTAGCTTAGTAAATAGAGGATCAGTCATTTTAAATGTGATGGTCCAGGGTTCAAGTCATTAGGGCATTAACTTCAGCTTTGTGTTGGTGGTACAGCAGTGAGCATAGCTGTCTTCCACTTTATATCCAGATGCTGAACATAGCAGTCTATGCAAAAGTTCTCATTTGTCTAGTAAATGCCTTCATCCCATTCTTAAAACAGAGGAGAAATTTTCAGAGAGCAGTTTTTAATATACTTAATTTCATCCCCAAACATCTAGGGAACTTAATTTGGTCACCAAGTCTTTCAGTGTGGTGAATATTTCACATTTTTATGTCTCAATCTGGTGGCCAGGTGACCTGAAAAATACTTCATACAGAACAGATGCTATTTGAGATCAAGCTGTAGTTGACTTTTAGTGTACTTTCTGCCCTCTCCATTCTGGGCTCCACAAAACCACAGTGGTTGTCTTTAGTGTAAACTAATGTAACCAACTTCAGTTGGGTTCTCATTGCTGCTATCCATCCATCCATCCATCCATCCATCCATCCATCCATCCATCCATCCATGCATCCATCCATCCATCCATCCATCCATCCATCCATCCATCCATGCATCCATCCATCCATCCATCCATCCATCCATCCATCCATCCATCCATCCATCCATCCATCCATCCATCCATCCATCTCAGGCACTGTCCAATGTGCTGAGGACACAAGCATGAAAGATAAAATCCCTCTCTTCAAGGAACTCAGTGGGACACAGACAAATAAGCAGGCAATCCTAAGCGTGTGGAGGTGGCGATAAGATAGGAAAAGCCCTGACTTAGACCAAAGAGACTGGGAGTAGAAGACTTTCTGGTGGAAGTAATGTTTGAACTGAGTTTTGAAGGATAAATAGGGCTTGACTTTGGCAAAGAGCACCCCCCCCTCCTCCTCCTACGTCATCTGGATGGTGTTAAAGCACCAGAAACTCACCGTGTTCAAAATAATAATTATCATCATCCCTCTTCATGACCCCTCTCCACCTCCACATATTTATAGTTCCTTCAAATGAAGGAATTGGGGCTGTCTTTAACAACCTCATCCTCCAAATTCAGTCATCTGTAAAGCACTGTGCAGACAGCATTCTCTCTCATATTACTCTTAGCCTTTCAGTCACTTTTCTTTTTCAAGTCCATCTTAGATTTGTAATCTTAACTCCTGCAATTTTCCAGTTGATGTGGAATTGCTTGGTAAATGGTAAAACATCATGCAAATGTTAGTGGTTTTTAGTCTAAATCACACTAATTCTCTTGGTGATCTGATCTACTTCCATGGTTTTAAATACCACCTATACACTGATAAATTCCAAATTTATATTTCTAGCTGTGACCTTTCTCTTGAGATTCACACTAAAAATCCCACTGTCTACTCAATATCTCCACTTGGATATCTAAAAGGCATTTCAAATGTATGAGCTTCAAAACTAACTCTCCATTTCTAACACTCCTCCCTTTGCCCAACTTGCTCCTTTCATAGTCTGCCCCATCTCAGTTGATGACAACTCCATCTACACAGTCTAACTCCTTGAATTCCTCCTTGATATCTTTTTACCATATCCATCTATTCCATTAGCAAATCCTGTTAACTCTACCTTCAAAAGCCATCTGGAATCTACATCTCCACTGCTCTCACACCAGTCTAAACTACTTGGTACTGCCTTCCTACCTGTCTATCTCTTTCTGCTTTGCTATAGTCTATTCTCCACCCTGTAGCCTGGTAATGTTTTACAGAAGTAAGTCAAAGTGTGTCACCACTCTGCTAAAAACAAAACAAAACCCTCTGTAGCTTCCCTTTTCACTCAGAATAAAATCCAGATCCTTAGCAGGACTCACGCTATCTTTCTCACATATTCTATCACTCTCCTCTTTAGCTTTTTCTGCTCCAGCCAGGATATTCCTGCCTTTGCCCCCGCTGTTCCCTCTGCTTGGGAAACTCTTTTCTCAGATAGTTATGTGACTTGCTCCTTCCTTTTATTCAGGTTTTTATTCAGATGCCACTTCCTTAGAGAGGTCTTCCCCAGCCTCCGCATAAAACAGCAGCACATCATTCACTTAACCACCTTAACCCTAATTTATTTTTCATTATGTTTTTTCATACTGCAAATATCTTTTGAATGTGCTAGGTACTGTCCTAGGTGCTGAGAGTATAACACTAAACAAAATAGGCAAAAATCCCTTTCTTTCATGGAGCTTACTTTCCAGTGTGGAGAGAGTCAATAAACAAATTAAATAGCATGCCAGATGAAAATAGGTTGTATGGTGAAAATCAAAGCAGGGAAGCGAGATAGGATGTGTTGGGGGAGAGTGGTGGTTACTGCTTAATAAGAAAGTCTTCACTGAGAGAGGGCTATTTGAATAGAGGTCTGAAGGAGGTGAGGGAAGAGAGCCTTGTGAATGTGTTGAAAATGAGTGTTCTGGATATAGAGAATGGCAAATGCAAACCCCTGAAGCAAGATCTTGCTTGATGAGTTCCAGGAGAACATCAGTAAGGAGAACAAGGTAGCTTGAAAAGGGCAGCACTTCTCACTACTTCCATTATATTATAGATCTATTTTTTTTTCTATTGCTTATCTCTCTCCTTCAGAATGTTGGCTCCATTAGTGCATGAGCCAACATTTTGTTTTTAACTACTTTATCCCAAGAGTCCAAAACTGAACCTTGTTCATAGTACAGATTGAGTATATATTTATTGAATGAATTGTCATGCACTATAGAAAAAACCGGCTATTCATAATCCTTTAACATGCTCCATGCTTTTTAGCTTTTCTTGTCTTGTTTATGTCCTCCATCTAGAATGCACCTCTGCCTTTTAAAAGACTATCCTTTAAGACACAACTCCAATGATACTGCTTTAATGAAACCCTGCCTGGTCGGCCATCAGCTAAATGCCATTTTTCCCTTTTCTGATGATTCTTTGTATTGTCATCACTGTTGAACAGAAAGCTCCATGGGACAGTGAGCATGACTTTGAGTCTCCAGGGTAGAGCACCGTGTGTAGCCTGGTGGCTAATCATATGTGCCAGGTGCTCAGTAAACAGTGAGATAAATGAGTGTCTGTTGAAGGAAGTGAGTTACTTCATGATTTACCTTATCCAGTCAAAACTGCTATTATGTTCTATGGTAGTTTACAAAGTAACTCAAGATCCTTAGATGTTGGTCAGCATCACAGAATTTGAAACTCCTTTTCTGAATAGCAGAGTAACTATAAGCACCAACCTCCTTTAAAGGGAGGAATCAAGGCAAAGGGAATCCTTCTAAATGGTGTCCCCTTTGCATTCTCCATGGCACTGTATACATGGGAGAGTGACCGGATCCTTTTCTTTGTCATTCAGTCCATGGTTTCCTCCCCTACTCCCTCTATTTTTAAGCATTCCAGATTGGTAATGCTGTTATTTCAAAACTAAGAGAATCGTGACTTTTAGGCTAAAACACTGCTTTAAATCGGCAATACATTGCTGATTGTTTACAAATAAATGTAATATAAAGAAAGAACCAATATTTGTTGGTATCAAAAAACAATATGGCTTAACTTTTGCTTACCATCCATCACCTTAAATGACCTGGCTTTTCAGAGGACTGACAGTTAGGCAGAAAAATCACATTTTGGACAAACTGAATGAGAAAGTGTGAAAATACCTATTGCAAATGGACTGATGTGGTAACAAAGAAAAGACCGTGTATATTTGTTGAACAAAGAGGAAGTGGAAACAAAAAATTTCACAATTTGTATGGAAACAAAAAAGACCCCAAATAGCCAAAGCAATCTTGAGAAAGAAAAATGGAGCTGGAGGTATCAGGCTCCCAGACTTCAGACTATACTACAAAGCTACAGTAATCAAGACAGTATGGTACTGGCACAAAAACAGAAATATAGATCAATGGAACAGGATAGAAAGCCCAGAGATAACCCCACGCACATATGGTCACCTTATCTTTGATAAAGGAGGCAAGAATATACAATGGAGAAAAGATAGCCTCTTCAATAAGTGGTGCTGGGAAAACTGGACAGCTACATGTAAAAGAATGAAATTAGAACACTACCTAACACCATACACAAAAAAAAACCCCTCAAAGGCCAGGCACTATAAAACTCTTAGAGGAAAACATAGGCAGAACACTCCACGACATAAATCACAGCAAGATCCTTTTTGACCCACCTCCTAGAGAAATGGAAATAAAACCAAAAATAAACAAATGGGACCTAATGCAACTTAAAAGCTTTTGCACAGCAAAGGAAACCATAAATAAGACAAAAAGACAACCCTCAGAATGGGAGAAAATATTTGCAAATGAAGTAACTGACAAAGGATTAATCTCCAAAATATATAAGCAGCTCATGCAGCTCAATATCAAAAAAACAAACAACTCAATCCAAAAATGGGCAGAAGACCTAAATAGACATTTCTCCAAAGAAGATATACAGATTGCCAACAAATACATGAAAGGATGCTCAACATCACTAATCATTAGAGAAATGCAAATCAGACTACATTACAAATATAAGAATCAAAACTACAATGAGGTATCACCTCACACCGGTCAGAATGGCCATCATCAAAAAATCTACAAACAATAAATGCTGGAGAGGGTGTGGAGAAAAGGGAACCCTCTTGCACCGTTGGTGGGAATGTAAATTGATACAGCCACTATGGAGAACAGTATGGAGGTTCCTTAAAAAACTAAAAATAGAACTACCATACGACCCAGCAATCCCACTACTGGGCATACACCCTGAGAGAACCATAATTCAAAAAGAGTCATGTACCACAATGTTCATTGCAGCTCTATTTACAATAGCCAGGACATGGAAACAACCTAAGTGTCCAGAGACAGATGAATGGATAAAGAAGATGTGGCACATATATACAATGGAATATTACTCAGCCATAAAGAGAAACAAAACTGAGTTATTTGTAGTGAGGTGGATGGACCTAGAGACTGTCATACAGAGTGAAGTAAGTCAGAAAGAGAAAAACAAATACCATATGCTAACACATATATGTGGAATCTAAAAAAAAATGGTTCTGAAGAACCTAGGGGCAAGACAGGGATAAAGATGCAGAGGTAGAGAATGGACTTGAGGACATGGGGAGGGGGAAGGGTAAGCTGGGATGAAGTGAGAGAGTGGCATGGACATATATACACTACCAAATGTAAAATAGATAGCTAGTGAGAAGCAGCCGCATAGCACAGGGAGATCAGCTCAGTGCTTTGTGTCCACCTAGAGGGGTGGGATAGGGAGGGTGGGAGGGAGATGCAAGAGGGAAGAGATATGGGCATGTATGTATATGTATAGCTGATTCACTTTGTTATACAGCAGAAACTAACACACAATTGTAAAGCAATTATACTGCAATAAAGTTGTTAAAAAAAAAAAAGAGGAAGTGGATGTGCTAATGTAGTTCCACTTCACTGTTACTAAAGACTTGAAAGGCTTCTCCTCAGTTAATTGAAAGGCCAATTAGCAGGCTTTTCTAAGGGCAAGCAAGCCCAAGTCAGATTTTCTTTTATTTCCTCATCCAAACCCTTCTCTCCCTCTAATCATCAGTAATGTTAATGATGAACTCAAGCAAAGTATGTCTCATGGTGGAATATGGGTTGCATTGTCTACTTTTCCTACAGGGTGGCATTTAAAATAACAGCACTTTGATAAGCTCATTGTTTCTCCAATTTAAATCCATTTTAACTTGGCTACTGCTTCACTAATTGACACTGGTTTCTTGTCCACATTCCAACTATGGGCAGAAATAAAGTGCTATCTACATTGTTCTTTCCTTTGAGACTGTCATCAAGTCATTTAAATAAAAGACATACTGCCAAATATTAATGAAGCTTATTAGAAAAATGCTATGATGCAGAAGATCCCTAGGATATAAAATTATGGTTTTATGCACTAATTTCGGTACCAAATGACTGCATTTGTTTTTTTTTTTTTTTTTACTGAAATGCTCAATGATGCTCTAAATATTGGAAGTTCTGAGAAAGTGGAACGAGTGAGCTATGCATTTGCCACTTAGTCACATGTTCACAGTGGCCTTTTCTATTGGTTATTAAGGCCAGTTCTATCTTGAATCAACAATTCAGTTCAGGCTCCTGAAAGTCATTGGTATGGTTTGTTTTTTTGTTTGTTTGTTTTTCAAACTCACATTTTTATTTAATAGACTCTGAAATATCACACTATAGCTTTGAGTGAAATAGTACAGGAATCATAATGGTTTAAGTTTTACAAAATTACATTTCAGCAGCAGCTTCACGGGAGTTGTTTCATAAAATTAAAGACTGGGGCTTGAATAAATAAGAAAAACCCACCTGGAAAGCAAACAATGACCCAGACTAAAGTCGTCTGTCGTGACTATCCGAGAATTGTGCTTTCTGGGTTTCGAAGAGCTAGCTACTCTATTAACGTCAAGACTTGCAAAATTCCGCCTTATAAACATGGTTGGGAGGGGAGGCTATTAGTATGCCTAAAAAATGCTCCCAGGAACAGGAACCTCAAAACCAGGCCTTGTTGAAACCGTGAGCCTGAACCGGCTTTGTGGGGATCTTTCACTTCTGGGGAGCTATGAGATAAGTAATCATCATAACGGGAACTATGGTGGCAGAAGAATCATATCATTTGATTCTCATCACCATAGGGCCTGGGGCAAAAGCTCAAAGTCCTGTCTCTGGAGGAGGATGTTAGAAAGGGCCAAGGACCGCTGCTGTTAGTTGCCCTGTAATTTTCAGGGTCAGCACCACACGGTGGCTGAGGATACAGCTCTCATCAGCCACAATGTGGGTTTGGTGAACTAACTTGAGCTAGGTCCCGAAGTTACCTGTACTGCCATTCCAGAGTGGAGACCAACATTTACTGGGTGGGGTGGAGACTGGGGGCAGAAACCACACTGCTCCAGAGCAGCAGAGATGGCTACTCAGTGGGGTTTGTACGGAGTTGGTAACAGGAAATTTTCTATTGAAGTGGATGACAAGTGGGAATCCCTTTGACTTTGGTGATTATAGGCATCAGTCACCAAGTTTTAACCTGGGAAAGGCATTCATGGGTTAGTTGGTGCTCCTGGGCAACGTTCAAGCCTGAACTCAACTCCTGGCTACTGCCCAGGTACCTGTTCTGCAGAAAAGTCTGGATTCCTCAAATCCAATCCAAAGTCACTGCTTGAAGTGAGCTTCCTGTGCCAGACACTAAGTCAGATGGTTTCCATCAACACACATAATCGTAGGCATGCTCTCTCCAGGTCCTGAGGAGGGCGTGGCTGTGCTGTGACGTGGGGGACGTGAAAGGGAAAGCCCAGAGTAGTGCATAGTTAGTCTTCCTGGACCTGGCCCTTGAGCTGGGCCACTGCTTAATGTGCCTGGGCCACCTCCGCTGCCAGGGCCTTCAGCCCTGCTGCAAGCTTGTCCAGGGCAGCTTTCTTGAAGTAATCTCACTCTCCAGAAGTGGTGCTTCCTATTCGGACATCCGCAGATCCCACTTCAATCGTGTGTTGGAAGTCCACGGACAGGCCCATGTTTGGCTCCACCCGGTTGGTAGGGATGCTCAGTTTCCTGCACAGCTCTTCCCGGAGGGGCAGTAACACCTGGAAGTCTGGGTCTGGTCCTTGACTAAGATCGTGCCCAAAGCTCCCGATGGTCATCAGCACCACGAACTCCAGGCTGGGGCACTTGGTGTTTATATGTTCCACCACGGCCACCATGGGGCAGGCCATGTTTGCTCTCCTCTCCGCTGGTGTTAATCTGGTCCATAACCTTTAACCTTTCGGGAGAACCTTTTTTCTGCCACGCACTGTTCACTTGTCTGCCAGCTTCACAGAATCCGCTGTTTCCAGCATGAAGAGATTGGGGACAGCCATCAATTTGTTGACATTTTGTTTCTGTAGATGGCCAATGAAGTGCCATTTGATCTCAGGACACGAAGACAGAATTTTAGGATTTGATGCTTTTTCAAGCAGTTCCTGAACATAGTTCTCCCCGAAAGTGCGCTGCTGGTGACTGTAGGCCTCGATCACCATGTCTGCAGGTTTGGTTTTGCTGACTGCTACTAGCCGGGGCTGGATGGCTGGGAGTTCCCGCGGCTGCCCCGCCACCGCCTGCTGCACGCGCTTGTTCACTGCCCTCAGGGCGAACCCATCCCACAGCTCCGCAACATGCTGCCTTCTCTCCACATCCCCCAGGGACTAATGTCCTGGTATGGTTTTAAGAATAATGTTTACATAAGACAGGCAGTGTAATAGCCAATGCCAAGTAATCTGCAACTGAGAAATTTTTGAATAATTTCACCAAAGAGTTTTAAATCCTACTTAAAACAGTCAAGTGAATAGAGAGATACATACATTCAATCCAGGATCAAATGTTTTAACTATCATTAGCATTCTTTCCAGAGCATTAACTATATCTAGGAAAATTTTGCTTCATCTTCATAATTTCTATAATCAGTAGGCAATGTCAGTTGAGCTATCTGAATATTAATCCCACATATAGAAAAGAAAGGGAGAATTTACACCTAAAACTCAGTCATATGTTCATCTTTGTCAACTCTATAATTTTAGACTATTTTATATTCAAAGGACAACATTTGTAAAATAAAGGCAATTTTATTTATGCTTGTAAAAGTATTTTATATATTTTCACCTATATTACTGTTATATAAGCTGTTAATTATGAAGACAGTTATTAAAAAATGAGAAATGGCTTCTGATCCTTTGGCTAATGAACTTAAGTAAAGGCAGATACCTTTTAGTACTAAAGTGATAATATTATTTATTCATTTCTAGACAGTATACTCCTGTTTTGCCAAGCAGTGATAAGATAGTGCATGAGGTTTAGATGTATAGATTATCTATTGTGAAACCCAAGTTGTATTAGATGTGGTTCTATATACAGTAATTTAGAATTATTCCAGCCTATATGGTAGGTTATTCACTCATTCACTCAGCATTCATTAGGCTCTATTACCAGGTTTTAAAAATGTAGTAAGTTGTTAAAAAATGATTATTGACGTCTTTCAAATTATGCAATGGAACTTGACACAAAGGCAAGTTCTGTCTCCATCTCTTCCTGGCGTATGATCTCTGGTACGCTGCTTAGCCTTACCTCTGTTTTTAATTCTGTAAAATGGGTTAATATCAACACCTTTTTCATTGAATTAGTGTGAAAAACAAATGAAATATTTTATGTCAAAATATTTTGTAAAGTGTAATATAGATAAGAAATGTCAGTTATTATCATTATTGTAATTATACTATTATTGGCTCTTTTGTATGATATGTTTGAGTTTACTGAAACATTTTTATGATCCTTCCTTCTTACTTTATTAATCTTCTATAAAAATAATAAAATATTTATACTTCTCAGGTTTTATTTGAGTTTCCAGTTTATAAACTTAAATTTTCAATACGTATTTTAAAAGCAACATCAGCTCTACAATTTCCAATTATTTAACAATTATTGGTATAGTTAGATTTTTGGATTCTAACTTCTTGAGTATAAGAACAGTGGGTGGAATATGACATACTGAACGTGGTGTTTATAAGATATTATTTGGTTGGAATAAAGATACTGGGAGTAGAGATATGGATGACTAGTTCATGTGTAAGATGGCAAGGATCTGGACCAAGCAGAGCATTGGAAAGCAACAAAATTCAGTGAATTCAAACTAAATTACAAGGGAAAATCTGACAAGCTAAATAATAAGCTTAATGTAGACAGTGAAAGAAAAATGTTAAATTACCATGTAATGTTGATTACCTGGAGAATGGTAATATCAGTGATAGAAAGAGGGCATTTGAAAGGATAAGCCATGTTGAGAAGGAAATATGGCCCAAGAAACTGACTTCTGTTTTGGCCATGCTGGTGTTTGAAGTGTTGTTGATGGAATATTTTGTTGATCATATCTTAAAAGCAGTTTAAAATATGGAAACACAAATCAAAGATGAAGATGTAGTTTTAAGTGTGATGAAATGATAGCAAATAATGATCATGGCTAGTAACAAATGACTTATTTATGTTATGTTATGACTGATGACAAATGACTTATGTTACTTATGTTATGACAAGGGTTATTTTAAATGCTTTCTACATGCTAACTCTAATTTTCACATCAAATAGTATCTCCAGTTTGCTGATGAGAAACCTGAGGTACAGAGAGGCTAAATAACTTGCCTTATGTTACACAGCTAATAAGTAGCTAAGCCAGAATGAGAATGGATGAGCTCTTCCAGGAAACAAAATAGAAAAAGAAAAACAAAAGATGGAATGAAAGGCAATTCCCATGGGCAGTGGGAAAATGAGAAAGAAGGAAACCAGATTCCAGGAGCAACTAGAAAAGTAGGAAAAGAAGGTCAGCTGAGCCTTGTCACAGAACAAGGCAAGGCAGAGTTTCAAGGAGGAGGGTGTGGTCTACAATGTTAAGTACTTCTGAGAGTTAAAGAGCAATGAACTCCCAGCAAAGCCTCTGGATTTGGGAGTGCTGATGAGACAGAAGCTTGGGTAGAGTGGTGGCTTCAGAAGCCAAACTACAGAAGATCAAGGAGATGGATATGAAGAGAGGGAAGTAGTAGGTAAAGAATAATTTTTCATAATTGCCTATGAAAGATTGTGACAGAATGATAGTATAAAGAAACTAAAGGGACAACTGAAGTTTTTAAAATTAGAACGTCATCTGATGCATGAGAATGTTTCAATGTAGTAAAGAAAGAGGCAAAGATGAGGACACATAGTATCTTTTCTAGACCATAACTCCAGGTCAATAAAGGTAGAAAACCTTCTTAAGTGCTCATACGCTGATAACACATTTAGGCTTCTTTTTCTTCTTTTTAATTAAAAAAAAAGTCAGTATGCAAACTCTTGGTACTTTTCAAAAATTCTTAATTTGTTAAAGGATCAGAGGGGGCCTATTAATACAAACACAGTATTCCATGAAATGGGTATATATATATATATATATATATATATATATATATATAGGCAAGCAAAGCAAATTTAGTTGAAATGGAATTTTGGGAGAAAACCTCACCCAAGAAGTTGCAAGTTTTATTTTCAAATGCTAATGTTTTTCTTAAATTAAAAATTAGGGGCATTTCAGTTTGCAGGGCAGAAGTTGAGACACAAATGTAGAGAATGGTCATATGGACACCAAGGGGGGAAAACTGCGGTGAGGTGGGGATGGTGGTGTGCTGGATTGGGCAATTGGGATTGACATGTATACACTGATGTGTATGAAACTGATGCCTAATAAGAACCTGCAGTATAAAAAAACAAACAAAACAACTAATACTAAACTTTCATTGGGTTATTTGTATGGAAATATGTTAATATAAATGTTTCAGACATTACATGAAATTTCTAAAAATCTTATATTTGTATTTGTATGGAAATATGTATGGAAATATGTTAATATAAATGTTTCAGACATTACATGAAATTTCTAAAAATCTTATATTTGTATTTGTATGGAAATATGTATGGAAATATGTTAATATAAATGTTTCAGACATTACATGAAATTTCTAAAAATCTTATATGTTCTGGTATAATGTTATAAGTAATAATCCTAGTTATTACTTTAAAATGTATATCTCAGAAATAACTAATTTTCTTGTCAACTGCATTATTATGAACTTTCATCAAATCTTTAACCGTGGTCATTTTTAAGTCTTTTGTCATTTACAGACAGTTCTGGGTGTACTCTGATGATTTTGCAAATATGTTCCTATAAAAGGGTTTCATCTTCAAGAAATTCATGGAAAAGACTCTGACAAGTACAGGTTTCTGGTAACTGACTGTACTGCTGAACTGAATGAATAAGCATTTTCAGAACTCTAATGAAAAACTGATGAACTCATAAAAGTGCTAACAAAAGATCAAGATGAAAAAAAAATTAATTACATGGGACTGAGTGAACTGATGAGGATGAGTATAATTTTTGTGACTTTCTGTCTGAATTTAAAAAAAAAAAAAAATCCCACAAGGACTCAGAGGCAAAGAATATACAAATCAATTTTCACTGCAAAGTAAAGGAGCTGTTACAGTGGAGGATTACTGGACTGAATGTCAATATTATGACATAGTATGAGTGTGTTTCATGTTTGGTAATTGCAATCATTGTTGCTTTTGTTGTGGTCATCCATGTACAATGCTTGGTGTCAGTCTATTTATGTCTTGTAAAAATAAAATACAGTGTGTGTGTGTGTGTGAATAAAAAAAAAAAAAAAAAAAAAAAATTAGGGGCATTTAATTTGCATATAGAAATACTAAGGTCCAGAATGAAATTTAGGCAGGTAAATTTTAGCTACCCCCAAAAGTACTATGAAAATTATTCAATCATGTAGGACAAATAGCCTTGGTTATACTTTGGCTAGTGAAGGGCCAATTACAAGACAAGGAAACGGACACAAGGCTTAATAACATAAAAAATTCAAGTTCTATCTATGTGGTTGTCAATTTAAAACATCAAATATGGATTTTCCAACTTGAATAATAAAGAATAGAAACTCAGTTACTAACACAAACAAAATAATAAAATCAAAATATGTATGAAAAAAGTTATAAATAGAAAAAAAGACATAAAATTACTTTTTTGATATAAAGAAATATATCAAATGAATTGTTTGTGAATTGTCATGCACAATGTTCGTGAATTGTCATGCACAATGTTTGTGAATTGTCATGCACAATGGCCAGTAGGGCATTATTTGTTTACTTTTCTGCATTTAAGGCTGTAACCACATATGTTAAGCAACACTTTTTTTTTTTTTTTTCCGGAGGCAAAAGAAATCATACACCTATTTGCTATTGTGTCGATTTAAATACTCCTGATACTAAAATGATTTTTTAGAATGACTTTAAAAAATTATTGCATTTATGACCTAAAATTACAGAAAGTTATGGGACTAGGAGCTCTGGAGACATGAGTTAGCATGGAGACACGTGTCAACCTATACTAAGTTAACCCATACTAAGATACTGTTCACTTTTTTTTTTTTTTTATTTTTTAAAATAAATTTATTTATTTATTTTTGGCTGTGTTGGGTCTTCGTTTCTGTGCGAGGGCTTTCTCCAGTTGCAGCGAGCGGGGGCCTCTCTTCATCGCGGTGCGCGGGCCTCTCACTGTCGTGGCCTCTCCCGTTGTGGAGCACAAGCTCCAGACGCGCAAGCTCAGTAGTTGTGGCTCACGGGCTTAGTTGCTCCGCGGCATGTGGGATCTTCCCAGACCAGGGCTCGAACCCGTGTCCTCTGCATTGGCAGGCAGATTCTTAACCACTGCGCCACCAGGGAAGCCAAGATACTGTTCACTTTGAAAGGCCTCTCCTCCATTTGTCTTAGAAAGATTAATTAAACTTAATGTTTCTGTACTATTTATCATTCAGCTGAAGCCTTGGTGCATGATACATAGTGCAATGATAGATTGATTTTATAACTGATTCTTCTTCAAATAATACTGTAGTGAACCCACACTGCCTTAAATGGCATTAGTCCAGTAGAAGACTTTAACAGTAGCTCAAGAGCCACCTACTATGTTCTCAGAATGAATATTATTGCTATGGACGTTTTGTTAGATAGGATGCATTTTACAATGACATATTAATAGGATGCCATGCAGATTAAGTATTTATAATGCCTCTTTATTGCTTTTTCATGACTTCCAAAGATATAAAAATGATGCCTTACAGCTCCCCAGAGGAGGTTAAAAGAAAATAAGTTATATTATGGAATTAAGAAGGCACACTAATGTAGCACGTTCATTTTCTATAAAAATAACTTATGTCTTGGCCTTGGTTCAGGACTCACCTATCAAAATAAGAAGTATCTTGGAAGTAGCAGCTCTGATTATCTTATATGTTTGTGTGGTGGTGATGGGAGAGAGAAGAGGCACGATGGACACAGAAGAAGAGTGGAACTTTGTAGGACAAAGAACTTGCTGCGGAATTATTATATTATCAAGAAAGGAAGTGGGCACAGAAAAAAGAAGCTGAGTATGAAGACGGACATCAGTTATAATACAAATTTCTCACCGCTAGCCCTGGGCAACATGATCCATAACTTTGAACGTTTAGAACTGGCTCCATCAGTAACAGTTTATCAGTGTTAACAAGGGGCATGTCCACACATGGCCTCGTGGCCTCTGAGTTGACTGTTTTTCAGTCTATTGCCCTTTGCTTTGTAACTTTAACCATCATTCTTTTCTCAATCAATTATAGTGACTGTGTAGTGTGTCCAAGTCATGCTCCAGGATAATTAAATGTTTAATGTTGGTGTTTTTTAGCTATGTAGTTCCTTGTGTATATATTTATTAGAAACTATAAAATTAGTTGACTTTGCCTTTGGTGGTACTTATATTTTGATTCTATTAGATTGTATTCAACTTATTGTGGCTGTTTCTATCAGAGGATAGGACATTGATTCCCAGAGTTGATTGTCAGGCATACTGCTTTATCACGGATGAACTTTATCCAGTTTGCTGATTTGGGAATTCTATCTAAAGGCCATAGTTTTATACTGTTATTAGACCAACATTTGCAATTTTGTGGCTCACAATTGTCCATTTATATTATTTTAGAGCTGGAGAGGACCTATGACATAATCTAATTTACCATCATAGTTTTGGACAGAGGATACTGAGGCAAGAAAGTAAGAAGTTATTTTCCCAAGTTTCCTAGCCAACTGTTCTGGTTACCATTTTGTGTTGTCTCTCACTTGGAATTAAGTGTTTGCATTTTGATTTCACACAACTAAGTGACATCATTAAATAATATGACCTAGTATTAAGTGAGAGACATCATCTGGACATTTGTGGGCTAGAGGGCTAATGCACATCCAAAATGAATCATGTTAACTGGCATATACTTGGCAGGGTTGCATATTTTGCCATTTTCCCAGAAAAAAGAGTTGATGATAGAGTTCACATACCCTGTTATTCCTTTTATTTCTTACAAGCACTGCTGTCTATAGAATTTAGTCATGCTATTCACACTGGGTTCTTCCTTGGAGGGTTTCAAACATTGATCAGAGGTATTATTACCAGCCCATTGAGCGCAACCGAATCACATAGTTCCTTGCTCACATACACACACCAGTAATTATAGGCCTAGAGAAGACTGGACATTGTGCCAGAAGCTCGTTTTAAAGGATATTATCATTCTCAGCCAATTAGCTCAGACTCTATTATATTCAGAATTGCAACTGTTCCAACAAGGATTAAATGTACATTAAGATGCTAATAAATTAAGTCTTCAAAATTAGAGATTTTTTTCTGTTCTGCTTCTACCTCATTTCTGTCCCATTTCATTTTAGTAGGTTTTAAACTTTAGAATTAGTTTGCAGGTATACAAACATGTTCTTCCTTTTGTGGAAGGAGTTATGGTCATTTTTTCTCCCTATTTCTTTCTTCTTCTCCTTCTTTCTTAGTACTGATTTTGCTTTGCTTCAACAGTTTCTTACACTTCCCTTGGCTCACTCCAAAACACATTCTTCTTTTAAACCTTTCCCATGATGGAAGCTTTGCTATTTCCACAATCAGTCAGAGAAGATATTTCACTGCATCGTAAGTCTTTGAGTTGGGTACTTCCACAGATATGTCCCAGGATGTCCACTGGGAAGTTTCTTAGGTATCCATCTGTCATGAGTGATAGAGAATTATCTACAATACTTTGTTATTTTTTTTTTTAGTTTTCAAAATCAATATTTATTATGAAGGTTTTACAGTTGTGTTAATAAATATACATACATAATTCAATTAATATATTAAGCACATAAGATTTCACTAGAATATTTAACTATATGTAAAATAGATGCTCAGAAATTGACAATAAATTCAATTTACATTTCTTGTTCATATCACTAACAGATAGTCTCTTTTACAGTGTCTCTTTGTCCCCTATAGCTATTACTTCGGATGGAAGTGTTTTCAGATACAAAGTTGTCTCTTTTCCCTTACATTTTCCAAGGCGCACAGCAAGCAATGAATAAAAGCTTGTGTATTCCTTCTCTTTCACCAAATTTTAGCCCAGTAATGAAACTGGGTGTGTAGAAATAAAAATTCATCTTTTACATCGCATTTTAGTGTTGAAACAGATGCAATTAGTTCCTGTCCTTCTTCCATTTACATTGAGGGGATTAGAGAAGAAGCTCTTTAAACATTCTGAGATCCTTATGTTGGTTTCTACATGAATTTCAAGTGGTGTTAATAGTATTTTCAGAAAGGGTGCTTTACTTACTAGCTGAGAAGAAAATGAACTCTGTAACCCTTTGGGTATATATGATAAAACAGAGTTGCTAAAAGAATTTTCTATTATTAACCTATCAAACTCTTACAGAATCTACCTATCAATGGGAAATGGGCAATTTTGTTTTCTTTGCCTTTGCCTCAGCAGATACTGTCAATTAAGCTAAATAAACCTCCAGAAGAAGCCATGGTAAAGTTAGTTGCAAACCAAGAGGGATTCAACTATAAAGAAAAAAACATGAAACTCTTTTTATTAAGAATTTGAGCAGAACTTAAATTCTAACCTCAGAGTGAGTAGCTACTGCTAAATCCCTACAGGTTTTATAAACTATATTGAACAGCAGATGAGCAATCCGGGATTCTGGCCACAGAACTGATAAACTCTGAATCCTGGAGCTTTGTTGTGTGTTTTTTCTTTCTTTCTTTACTTAAAAACTAGATAAATTAATACTTTCCCTACTCTTGTTTCACCCATGATTCTCCAAGGAATACTGAGTTACCTTTCCTTAAACAGTTTTGAGACACTCATAAAAGTTCAACATATGAATTATTTGCTTTGCTTTTTTTCCCAAATGGCATAATACATATTGTTTTTTGCTTCTACAGACTGTCAGTTCTTTTGGAATTGAACAGTGCTGCATAAAACAACTACTGCATATTGATTTTTTTCTTTTACATCTATTCAGGCTGATTTTCCATTCGATAGATTAGTGGCTTAGCCATCACACCCTTGTAAAAAGAAGAACTCTTTTTGAGTATCACCCTCTGCAGGGAAATTTTCACTCTAGTGAGCTTTCAGAAGATGTATTGTTACACCCTGCTGAGCCAGAACAGGAGACTATGGATGATTAAATACCAACAGTGTATTGTTTCCATACTAAACACAGAAATTAGCCATTGGCCTCCACCTAATGATTCTATAATCTAATTAGACAGATTGACAACACCCAGAAGGGAAAAGATAAGAATGCACATCAGCGTAGTAAGTTAAAATGGAGAAAGTGGCATGTTAAGATGTTTGAGAATGTAAAATCACTGTAACACTAACTTATAATTGAAGCACTGTTTTGCAGTTTTCAAAATATTTTTATAGTCACTATCTCATCTATCTTATACTATGATGCCAGCGATTTACTGGACAAGGATATCAGATATATACTTGGGTGTTAGATTATGATGAACAGAGTATGATGCAAATTCTCAGTACTGAACTGTAATGATCCTCTTCCTGTAATTAATTTTTCTCTGAGGACCTCATTCCTCACTTCAACATCTTAGCTATGTGAGCAAAGGGCATTCAGACATTTCCTTCGAGTAAAAGAGACATCATATGCTTGGATTGATGTAAAAACTTCAAAGATGTTTCTACATCCTACGTAGAAGTGAATTCTCTTGGGATCACTTCTTGAGTTACACTACATTCCTTTTTGTGTCCCAGGCTTGAAACCAAACCAGGAGGCAGTCTGGAATTAGGAGCCTCAGAGATCTGCCTTGGGATTCTACTTCATTGCACCTTAGTCTAACTAGTTAGGTCAATTCTACGTATACATAGATTTCTTTTCACAGAACATAGTTTCATTTGAACTGTAATGATCACGTGAAATCTTCTTAGGGCTCTAAGATCTGTGTTTAGATAACTTGGCTATCTAAATGACATACTTGAAAACAATTACTTCATAGGCCTTCTTGTTCCAAGAAGTTTTGAAACACCTTTAATTCGGTACTTCTTAATAACAAAAGATATCATTTATTGATAAAAAATGTGAAACTGCTGCAAGATATATTTGCTGGCTTCCTCCCAGCAAAACACTGGGGTATGTGGCAAGGAAAAAAAAACATGCTATTATAAAATATCATGCATTCTGTGCGTTGACCTTGAAGCTGTCTTTTTAACCAGCCAGACAGAGGTATATAAGATACGCAGACAGGGTATATGTTACAAGTGTGTGTGTTACACACACAACACATATAACACACAGAGTTAGCAGCGGTGGTGGTGGGGGGGTGAGAGGAAGGGAGGGCAGGTAGAGGAGGAGCACATGATACCACACCTGAGAGATGGTGACTTTATGAGCCATACGGTTTAACCTCCAGCCAGAGCAGAAACACCTGAGAAGTGATCATTTAGACTCGGATTAAACCTCCAATTCTAGGGAGCTGACTACTCTCCTGGAAGGAAGTAGCACAGTGGTCAAGAAGGGGTTGAATCTCAGCCTTACTATGTACTGATGATGTGAGCTTGGCTAGTTTCTTAACTTTTCTGGACTTAAGCTTCCTTATTTACAAAATAAGAATAATTGTATCTACACCACAGGGTTATTGTAGAGATTAAATCAGATATTATATTTTAAGAGTTTGGCACAGTGACATGAAACTCTCAGTGAATGAATATTGTTATTAGTTAGACAACCCATTCCGTTGTAGGGTAGCTCTGTCATTAAGCTATTTTAAAAAATAAGTCAAAATCTGTCTCTGTATAACTTTCACCCATTTGTGGTTGTTCTCCCATCTGGAAAAACCTAGAAGAATCTGATGGAAAACAAGGCTGCTCCTTCTTCCTTTGGGCAGCTATTCAGTGTCTGGAGCACTGTGCATTCTCTGTGTTGTAGACTTTGGCATGTAATTCTTCCCCTCTCCCATCCCACTGAGTTGCTAACAGTGTAGACTTTGCTGGCAATATAAAATCAATCCTACTGCTACCACTTCTTCCTGAAAAGGAATCAAAAAGGGAGTCATAAAATAAAACTCAACAAAGAAAATATACATTGTGGAATTGAGAACTTAGTTGTCTTCGATGAGAGTTTATAGATGTTGAACTTTATGGACATAAACCTTACATAGAAGCCTTGTTCACGTGTTACCTAACTTAGCCTCATTCCTCATGCCTTATGAGTTATTAAAACGTTAGCTTAAACCCTCCAAACTTGTTTCTCCTTCTGTATTAAAGGTGCCGCAGTCCACTTAGTTGCTCAAGCATGAAACCCAAACAAGCAAACATACATGACTCTTCACTCATCTCATCTCTCAGACAAGAAGAACACTGATTCCACTGTCCAGATATTTGCCACTTCATTTCCTCTTTCTCCTCCCATGGTTGCTAGAGCTGAGATTCCAAAAGATGGATGCCCAGCACACAGCAGCCTGGCAGCAAAGGCCCCGAGGCACTGAGTGCCAGGACCTCACTCTCTTCCTGCCTTCTGACCGCCAGCTGCTTCTTCCCTCTCTCTGAGCCCAACTGGGAGCTCTAGGGGAACGGAGCCCGTTGGTGGAGTCCATACAGGGAACTAGAGGAGGTGGGTTTGGAGTGGAAAATGGAAGAGATCCTGCACATTTCTTAGCTTCTCTTCTGACTCCTGTTTCTCTACAGTGCATACTTTATACAGACTCTGGAGTTAACTTTCTAAAAATGCACATTTGATCAGGGTGCTCCTCTACTTATCACCCCTCCATGCCTCCTAAGCACGTTTTATAGTTTCCTTCCACATGAAGCTCCTGGCAGCCTTCCACCTCAACTTCTGTTGCATCTTCCACCTCTGTTGCCTCCTAGGTTTAAGGGCATAACAAACAGCCCAGGGTTTTGCATGTCCCCCAGATTTGGGTTTATACGCTGGGCTCCTACCTGGCACAGCTCCTGGCTCATAGTAAAAGCTCCCATCTGTGCCTGCGGAATGAATGGATGTCTGCACTTTTGCACACAGTACTCCCCGTACCTGGCATGCTTGATAAATTCATAATCTCCCTTCAGGTCTCTGAATCACGCTTCCTCTGTGAAATCTTCCCTGGACTCTCCCCACACCCTCTCCTCCTGCGAGAGACTTATTCCTCTGTTCTCCCTAAGCAGTCTGTACACATCCCTTTTAGTATTTATCTCCAGGTGCCACTTGAAATTGTTCACATGCTTCAGTTACTTTACCAGACTATATGTTCCTTAATGGCAGAGGCTGTCTCATTCATCCACGGGCCCCCAGGACCTGAAAGGATGGCTGATGCATGGTGGGCACACGGCCTGTTTACTGAACAGCATCATCTATGGCATGGGGGTGGGTAAACGTATAAAGTAATTTTTTTCTACAGTTACTATTTTCATGCCCCTGGGAAAATCCGTAACTTTTAGTCACTTTTGGCTATCATGTGTCCAGTCTCATTAACGCCTCAGCTTCCTAAACTTGATTTAAATCTCTTTTGCTCCTACCGTCCGCATGGGTTTTCCTGGGACCCTGACAGCTTTGAGGTAGGGGAGGCATGGTCTGCCTCTGGGGCACTGCCTCCTCCTTGACTCTTCAAGGTCTAGTTTTTCCAGTGTGTTATGTGCAGAGAGGAGGGTTTCTTTATTTAACTCTGCGATGGCATTCTTTTTTGGCATAGGTTGTGGCTGTTTGTCTAGTGAAAGAGAAATGGCCACTGAAGTGGCAGGTACCCGGTGGCTGGCTCTCTTATGGAATCGATCTGTGGATTCATCCTAGGGTCAGTGCAATATTTGGCTCAAGCTTGACCTCTTTCATTTCCATGGTGCCCAGCCTGCACTGCCCAGCCTATTGATGCTGGGTTTCCTTGCCCAGCAGGCAGCTCTCTTGAGTGGTACATGGAAGATAGCGGGCTCCAGTGAAGGTCTCTTCCCCACGGTCACTTCGACCACAGAAAACTCGCACAGCCTTGCCATGCCAGATACTTGCCATGTCTTCTCTCTCTCTATCCTGCCACCCCCCCCCCCCACCCAATTCACTTCTCTTCTCTTCTGACTGGCAAAGGAAGCAAGTCCACTGCCTGAGCAGATGTCTAATGTGGAAACCAAACCACCAACTCCCCTTCCTTTAGGCAACCCCATTTTCAACGAGTGATGCCCTTAGGGCCTCCCCTTCACTTGGATGGAGATAGGGAAAGGGAGCACCCCTCTCTTTCTCATGGGCACCACTGGATTACCTCTTAACACAAACGCTGCATCCCACATAAGAGAGACTACCCTGGAGATTCTCTTTTCCCCTCTCCAGCTTCTGTTTATACAGACTAGGGTGAGAGTGGAGGGGCTGATTGTGGTGGGGTCATTCCACAGCAACCTTAAGGGAGGCTGACAGGCCCTCGAGCCAGCTCTGTGAAGAGTACCACTCAACATCCCGTTATAAAATTTGTTCAATAAATGAATGAGCAGGGCTTCCCTGGTGGTGCAGTGGTTAACAATCCGCCTGCCAATGCAGGGGACGTGGGTTCGAGTCTTGGTCCGGGAGGATCCCACAAGCCGCGGAGCAACTAAGCCCGTGCGCCACAACTACTGAGCCTGCGCTCTAGAGCCCGTACTCCACAACAAGAGAAGCCACTGCAATGAGAAGCCCGCGCACTGCAACAAAGAGTAGCCCCCGCTCGCCGCAACTAGAGAAAGCCCGCGCACAGCAACGAAGACCCAACTCGGCCAAAAATAAATAAATAAATTTATATATATATAAAAAAAAGAATGAGCAAATGGATATATCTATTTTGAATAATTCTTAATAGAGGGGAATATTGTTGCTGTGCAATGAGGTGCTAGGTGGATTTTGAAACAGAACAAGATGAGTCAGTGATAGAAATCCAATGGAAAGCCCTGGACTTCTGTCTCAGGGCTCAGTTGCCAGCTTGCCATCTTTGTACAACCTCCCCTTGTCTCAGCACGGTGTATGTTCATAACATTAATTAGTTTTGCTGCTGCACACATCAATAAGAGACCAGGAGAATTACCACCAAAAAAATCAGTCTTGTACTTTTCAGAATTTGCAACGCTGAATAGGGAGGAAAATGTCATTTCTGCCAGAGGCACAGCATCTTGCTCTGCTCTTACGTAAACTCACTGTCAGGCAATCCCAGAAACTGCCTCCACTTGCCTCTGGGCAAAATGTCTCCTTTTCATAGAAAAATGTCACCTTTTCTCTAGGAAATGGCAGGTAGTTATTTTTTTTCCAAAGGAAAAATGACCTTTGCATTATGTTAAAAAAAATGCTCAAGGACTCGGCTTTGATGAAAAACACTGAAAACAATTCCATATCTTTAAATTTGTACTTGAGGTTTTACTTTGTAAATTCTGAGATTACACCTGTCACCACCGATGTAGCCTGTAAGCGAATGTCAATGACCAGAAAGTCCTGGCACCTTGTTTTCCAGGAACGTTCCCTGCACACAGGATGGATTCTTGTAAACCCGGCTCTTGGCTCTTGCTGCATCTAACGCCTCCCCCCCAGCCCACTCCTACCACACATACCGCACACACACACACACACAAACACCACACCGCACAAACACACCCCCCCACACATACACACTTTAATCTCATTACTGTAACACTTCAAAGCTTTTATGTGCTAATCCAGGATTACAGTTTTATACAAGTCCATGAGAAACTGCTCTGAAAAAATGCCAGTGCTGCGATATAGTTTGTCTATCACCATGCTTAAAAGTATATTTACATATACACACTACTATATATAGAACAGATAATCAACAAGGACCTACTGTATAGCACAGGGAACTCTACTCAATATTCTGTAATAACCTATATGGGAAAAATATCTGAAAAAGAATGGATATATGTATATGTATAACTGAGTCACTTTGCTGTACACCTGAAACTAACACAACATTGTAAATCACCTATACTCCTATACAAAATAAAAATTTAATTTAAAAAGTATATTAAGCGCTTCATAATAAATTTAGAGATGTGACAATCTAAGTCATTTTTTTTTAATGGCAAAAATTTTCATTCTGTTATGAGAAATAGAAGAAAATATATCCAGTATTCTTTTTTTTTTTCCGGTGAGAAAATAGGAAAGAAAAACAAGAAAGAAGCAAGAGGAGTGAAAATTTCAGAACACAACACTTTAAAACAAAGAGAGAGGGAATACAAAGGTGTTGATACGGAGAAAGACAGTTCTAGGTTATTAATCTTGCTTTCACAAAACAAAGTTCCCACTTCTTTTGTCAATATCTCATATACGTGGTGAAATGTTTTCCGTTCTGACAATAGTTTTCACCATTAAGAAATGCAAAATTCACCTTACAGAGTAGGATTTTCGAACAAAGTAGTAAATCAGATGATGACGCAAGATTTACCGTGTGTGCTCTTGTCAGTTCATGCAAATCCTCAGCTGGAGCATGTGAGAGGCACATAATTACACTGGATACAGGAATAAGGTTTCTGCAGCTGTAGCAGTTTTGATATTTGCAGACTCCAGCACACTCCATCTCTAATTTCACTGGCAGCTTGTAAGAACCAGCAGAATTACACTTATAAACAAAGGTCTGCATGGTAATTTATCTCCTATTGACTTCAGTGACGTCTTCTGGTTTAGAATGCTAAGAGATTCATAATTATGAACTAGATCTAAGACTTAGCTGATGAAGCAATGAAAGACATATTTCTTGCCTCTTTTTCTCACATTGCACATATATCTGTAGATGATGATATATATGTGTGTGTATCTATAATCAAACTCTTCACTGAGCATTTACAAGCCTACGTGACAATCTGTAGGAATATGCACCAACACCCTATATAGCTATTTAATTCAGGGAGTATTATCCTCTCAACAGAAACATTTACCTTGCCTTAAACATTTTCCAACTATCTTACCCTCCTTAGACTTTTCTTTTTATTTGTTGTGATTCAGGATTGACATGCTTTTATTTTCAAAGGGGTTATAATATCAAAAAATGAGGACCAGGCTTCCCTGGTGGCGCAGTGGTTGAGAATCTGCCTGCCAATGCAGGGGACACGGGTTCGAGCCCTGGTCTGGGAAGATCCCACATGCCGCGGAGCAACTAGGCCCGTGAGCCACAATTACTGAGCCTGCGCGTCTGGAGCCTGTGCTCCGCAACAAGAGAGGCCGCGATAGTGAGAGGCCCGCACACTGCGATGAAGAGTGGCCCCCGCTTGCCACAACTAGAGAAAGCCCTCGCGCAGAAACGAAGACCCAACACAGCTAAAAATTAATTAATTAATTAACTAATTAAAAAAAAATGAGGACCCATCATTAAACAAATGAAGATTAAGTTACTGACTTTTCTAAAAGTGTCTAGCAGATGGCTTAGAATCCAATGCATACCTAAAAGGCACCCAGCCTAATTGTCAGTGGCATGTGCACACATAAGAAGTTGAAGGTCCTATGTCAGCTGCCAGTCTATCAACAGCATAAGGGTCATCAACATGGCACCACGTTTCTGAAATTTTTCTGATTATCTCCTTTAAATCAAAAACTATTTAAAGAGGCAAGAGTTGTTTTGTTAAGTGTTCAATGCAGAATCATTTTACTCCCAGGGTCCAAAGGGGGAAAGCCTAAGCTGCTCATAGATATTTTCATGTATCTATCATTCCCAGAATGCTAAGGCTTCCTTCAAATTTGTGGAAAAGAGTCTCATAGATATATTAATAATTGCCACTAATTTTGAGTGATTCCATATGTTGTGTCCTATTCTAAGTACTTTAAATGTAAATAATTCGTCTAATGAACTGTTTGGTTAAACTAGACAAAGAAAAGCCTTAGATGATTCTCTAAAGAGAACATAAATAACCACAGAGGAATCTATGATATTACAGCACATCTCACGCCTCCACAGCAATCCATGTAAGCACATCAGTGCTTCACAGACTCATTCCCCTGTGCAATCAACAAGTTGAATATCTGCTGTATACATGGTAGTGAAGTAAGCCTTGGGGATTTGTTAATGATCAAGTCAGACACAGGCCCTGACCTCAGAGAGCTTATAGTCAGGTGGGTCGGGGGAGGGTAGTAAATAATGAGAGATTACAATTCACTTGGGGGAGGGGGTGGATAAAAATAAGCACCTTTTATAAAAAAGCAGGTTGTTTCCTGATGAACCAAAGGTGCAGTTCCATTAGTGAAGGGAGAGAGAGTAGCAGGAACTGAATGAACCTGACATTGTCTATGAGAATACATATGCTAACCCAGACACCAGAGTCTGGTAAATTTCTGTATCTATTTGGATACTTTTTGGTTCATTTATAAGTAAGGGTATTGGTTATCTGGCCTCAGACCTATAAAGTTAAAATGATAAAAACTTCTTAATTGCATTTAGATAATACCTTTATTTCAAGTGCATCTAACTTAAGCCTAATAAATATGCTGACAACCAACAACCTTCTCCAGGGAGCAGGCATGAAAAATGTTAACCCTATAATCTCCAGTCCATTTCCATTAAACTTAAATAATAAGCTTTCAGATTCTTAAAATGCCAACTTCCTATCCAGTAAGGGTGCTCTAAACAACATCCCTGGTGTTACAACATCTAGCACCATTCTGAGCTCTGCTCTTAGGCTGAGTGGAGGCCTCACCCACTTTCTCCTTTAGCTCCTAGGAGGGCCAGTGAACCTGTACTGCAAATTAATGTAAGGCTTTTGTGCAGAATAACTTACAAATAATAGTGACAAAAGCACATTTAAGTGCATTGACTGTCATGATGTTAATAGGTACAGTGGTCATGAATATTGTAACTCAATTACCATTTGACTTATCCAAATGGATATCAATACTGAAACTAGAAAAAAAAAATTAAAGCAGCAAACTTTGCTACATCTGTGTTAAAATGGGAATGAAGTTCTTAATCCTGGGGCACAGATGAGAACTAGGATAGGACTTGTATAGTAGTTATCCCTTCTCAAGTGAGCTTTTACCTAGACTGTGATTTTACATGAAGACGGCATAAACAGCACTGTATAGGCATTTACAAAGAGAAAAAAGACAGAAATGTGCAAAAAAATAGAGGTACTGTAATAGCATTTATTTGGGTTACAAAGGTCTCTTTTTAAAAAACTAAATGAGTTATTGATGAAGCATAGCATAATTTTAAGAACTGGCGCAACAAATTTTTTAATCCTTTCAAGTGGTTTGGTTTGTAGCCAAAATCAAGTATTTTGTCGACTCTGGCATCTGTATCACCTACATATCGTCATGGAAGAAGAACAGTGGATAGAAAGTGTTTAGTGTGGCTCTCACCCTCGCTCTGAGGTGTCCTGTTATTGATCTGAAGGATACATCACTAGCAGTGGGGATGTTAGGTATTTCAACAAAATGAAGCGAGGTTCTGAAACTTAGGTGTGTTTGGAAAGAACCAAGAATAAATATACTGTGACAAGCTACACAAGCACAGTTTATTTCTTCTCTACTGGAGATATTAGTATTGGTCAGCTGGCTAGAAATTCAATTCCGTTTTCTGGCTTTTATAGAGCACAAGATGTTTTCGGAAGCATCTAAAGCTCATAAACGTCTAAAAAGGCAAAAATGACGTTAATATCAAGGGATCTTTAGAAAATTATCTAACTTGGATTTGACTATGGATATTTTGAAGATCTTTCAAACTGAATTGCTGCAACCACTTCCTTTATTTTTATTAGAAAGACAGAGCTAGAGGCCTGGTGATTTTGCTGCTCATAATCTCTGGATGTGGTATTATGATTCACTATTATTTATTCATAACACGATAGAGACCTGGAAGGCAAAAACATTATCAACATGTGCCAGGAGATTGTGAGAAGGTAGAATTCCCATGAAAGTCAAAGATAATTTTCTCAGGGCACTTTGAACAAACTCAAGGAAGTCAGAAACAAAGAAGCCATAGGAAGGATACTGCAGTAGATGAAAAGATGACTAGGGACTTTTTTTTTTTTTTGCCACTTCTCTCATCAAAATGTGGGGCTTAGTTTCCTTCCCCTTTTATCTGGCCTGACGAGTGACTTGATTTGATAACACTGTGCCAGTTCCAGGCTAGGCCTTGAGAGGCTTGACAGCTTTCCCTTTTGCTCTCTTGGAACCCTAAGCCACCATGTAAACTGGTTCAGCCATGCTGCTGTTGAGACGGCACGGAGACAGAGAGGCTGCACCAGCCCTGAGGAGTCCTACCCATCCCAGCTGAGGCCTCACCTTGCACATCCCAGCCCCGGGGAGCTCCTGAGGGTGGCAGCTGCACAACACGCCCAATGTGAGACTGGTGGATGAGAAACACCCAGCCCATCCCAGACAAGAAAGTGGAATCTTGAGCAAACATTTGACTGCGCTTTTAAAACACCGAGTTTTGGCATGGTTTGCAATGCGGCATTAGAAAACTAAACAGATACTTCAAATAATAGAAAGATTACATTAGTTAATTTGCTTCCGGCAATTGACAGAACCATCTAAGTGGTTTACACGACCTAAGTGTGAACACTTATTTGTGGAGGTGGGTGGTGATGAAGCACCGGCTGATTCACTCGGATGTTTTTATAAGGCAGCCAATCAGTAAGAGAGGAGTCATGGGAGAGATCATGGCAGTGTGTGCTCAGAATTCAAAAGGAAGCCTGCCCTGGGTATAAGTTGATTATGAGGTGGGAAAACATGACACAGAAGACACTTCTGAATTACTTCTTGGGCTTTCTCATACATATAGATTTTTCTCAGGAGATGTTTAATTAACAAGTGTAGGATTTCATCAAACTGCTAAGGAGCTAATAATGGTTAGAGAGGACCAAAGAACTCTGTGGTAAGGCAGCGTGGGAAACCACCGGGTAACCATTAAGTGGAAATTCATTACTGAAGGGCCAGCCCTAAGAGGGGCAATAGCTGTCACGTTGAGAGTAGGGCAGTCATCTGTCCACACAGCACTCACGGCCCCAGGTTAATCTTTGCTGTTCCATAGAGAGCTAAAAGGTAACTAAAATTTCAGAAAATGCAATCATGAGATAGAATACCCCAAAGAGTACTAAAATCCCAAAGAATGAGAAATTGCACATAGTTCAATGTCCTAGCCTGATATGAAAGATAAACATAAAGATTAATTAGCTTTGTTCTATTGAGTAGATAGCCATAGACTCTACCCCAAAAGTTAGTCCCCAGGAATATTCATAAACACTCCTTCAAAGAAATTCTGAGCATAGGCTTGTTTGAGAGAGGGTCAGGCTAGGACAGAGAATGTTTGCCAAGCTGTACAGTAAGTGGGAAAGGAGTCTTCTTGCTACTACTACATGCGGTGGTTCTCAAACTTCAGTGGGTGTAAAAATGCAGATTCTAAGACTTGTAGTTCAACATGACAGACTAACATACATGGCTATCCCCTTTAACAAAGACTTTAAAATGAATAAACCCACAGCAACGAAGAGAAGGGGAGAGGAGCCATTTTGACAGAGAGGGGCCCTTATAAAACAAGACAGCTCAAGAGAATTTTAGAATATGGAATGTGGACAAAGGCATGATAACTGATGTATCATGGCTTTGGAAGGTATATTCTAGAGCAGGGGTTGGCAAACTATGGCCCATGGAGCAAATCCTGCTGCTGCATGTATCTGTAAATACGATTTTATTGAAGCACAGCCATACTCACTTGTTCACGTGCCATCCTTAGCTGCTTTCATGATGACAGAGTTAAACAGCTGTGACAGAGACCACTTGGCCCACGAAGTCTAAAATATTTACCCCTTGACCCTTTACAGAAAGAATTTCCTGATTCCTGTTCTAGTGTGCTTTTGGAGAAAAGGGAAACATGGACATGGAGGAAAGGGAAACATGGACTCTCCATTGCTTTGCAGAATTGCAGAAAGCCTTGGGATTAGGAAACATTGGGTACCAGTATATAGAGGATCTGCCCTGCTACATCTGCATGCAGAACTCTCACCACCTACCCTAAGTCACAGATGAGTGTGTCTCCCAAAAAAGGACCCTATTTAATAGACTTTCATATTCTGCCCCTGCCTAGTAACCTCAGGTTAAATTTGACCAGTCTTCAAACTCCGCCACAGACACAAAAGTCCCAAGCAACTTTTTCAGTGTTCCACTTTTAAATACAGACAATCCAAGATCAAAAGACATCTGAGGGCTATGCTCTAGTAAAATGAGCATCCATGACAAAAGAGGATACGGATACGGATAACAGTGGGCTCTGCTTGGGAGAGACATAATGGAAAGTCCCCAAATGTCAGCTGTACAACCAGCCCAGAGAGGAGAATGAGGACAAAAGATGCCCAGAAAAAGGAGGACCCTCTAAGGACCTAATATGATGGTGCTTTGGGGAAAAAAAAAGTATCATTTTAAGAAAGAGATTGCCAAAAAAAAACAAAAACAAAAACAAAGTAAAACTCCACAAAGCCCTTTACAGGGAGAAAGTGTATTAATGATAGAGCGCTGGGGTCAGTGAACAAATTTACAAAGCCATGATAATGCAAAACCTGTACGAATATTACTAAAAGTAGTTTTAAAACTCAATTGGGAGAATGGGGGAGGGCAAGTGGGGAATAAGGGAGTTAAAGCTTCATTTCTTCTGAGAGGAAGTAAATATAGGTCATGTCTAGAACTGTTAAATTGAGACAACAAGGGCAGGACAGGAGAAATTTTTATGCATTATAAATATTTTGATGTTATTATTATTATTTTTTTTTACCGTGTGTGTATTGCTTTGACCATTTTAAAAAGTATATAAATGCACATTCTCAGCACTACTTCAAGAAACTTGGAATCAGCAGGTCTAGGGGCACAGAAATCTGCATCTTTAAAAAGCTCCCCAAGTGATTCTGACAAAGTTAATCTTGTGTCCCTTTTAGAGAAGCTAATAAAGAGGTAGCAACCAGTAAAAGCAATAACATCAATCTGCTCAAATGGAGAAATGCCAGAAGCTAGAGAATGTCAGGGTGTTGGCTTTCCAGTTTCTTGCCATTTTACTAATAAAGTGAATAACTATTAGAAGAGGGCAAATAAAAACTAATGGGATGTGACTGACCTCATAATTCAACCCATCTATAGGAGAACCTCATGGATAGGTCAACTTTCCTTGCTCTTATATTTGTTGAAAACCATAAGCCTTGATTCAAAAATTAGCCTGGGGAGAAACATGAAACACCATGTAACGAGGGAAGCTTTTTAACGGAAGGATGATAGATAAGTATGTTTTAGACTCTGCAGTTTCTACATAAGCCTTGTTACATCAATCTTGATTTTTAAAATAGTTTAAAGAATGTTATCAGGATCTCTGGTGTCTACAAATGATTGCTGAGATGTGGTGAATCCTTAATAATCAGAAGTCGGAAGGTTTCTGGGCACTATGGTAATTTCTTCTAAGAAAGTGTCTTCTGGAACATTATAGGACCATTGGGGATTGGCTCAATTAGTTGTTAAAAAACAGGTGGGGGGGACAGTGTCCTCCATTTCTCCTGTCTCCATTGCTTCCTAGAATCAGTGCTGACTGAGAACGGACCACCCTACCCTTGTTTCTATAGTACAGGACCCTAAGTCAACTTTAGTAGAATGGATTTTTCTTTGTGTCCAAACTATTGACATCTCTTTGCCTAAACTAGAGATAATCTAGAGCCAGAAAAGTTGATTAAAATATTTTCATGATTATTTCAATGTCAAATGACATTGCTCGCCTTTTAAATATCAATGATTTATTGTTTATATCTGTAGTGTCTATTATTTTTGTTAACTCTTGAGGTTCATTTATAGATGAAATCATTACAAAAAAGGAAATTAATTTTGCCCCTAACGTGTACTTGTCTTTTAAATTTCATGCAGAAACTGGAAAGATGTTTTGTTTTTGCTTTAATGGTAAGCTATTGGTCTGATTAGCATCGACTAGGTTATATTGGAAAAGAGGAATTCAGCTAATTCAAATTTCACTTTTTAATTTCTAAGTGTACCCATCCATCCATCCAACCAGCCAACAAGTATTTATTGAGTAACTGCTATTTGCCTGGCACTGTTTTAGGTTCTAGGGATTTACAAGTAAAGAAAACATCAATCATAGAGTAAATCTCTATGCCTAACTGGTTAAAAATTTACATGAGAAAGGTTTTATATATAGGTATTCGTGCATTTATGTTTTCTGTTTGAGGATATATGACTATATACTGTCCCTTGATGCTTGCCACAAGCCTGAATAGTTCATCTTTATCAGTTATAATTATCGTCTTACTTGATACTTCACATAAACACCCACTGAAGGCAAAATATTAACCTACACTGAGATGGCATATAAATGTTTTCCTCGGTATTTCCCACTACTGTGCTTTTGCACATTGCTGTTTCTTCTTCCTCTATCTTTCTTCACTTGTCCACCCAGCAAACTCCTATTCATCATTCAAAACTCTCAGACATCATCTTCTATGAGGCCTTCCCTAAGCTCTTCTCAATAGAATTGACCCCCCTTTCCTCTGTACTATTTCTGGACTTTGTACATATTTGTATTTGCATTGTTATAAATATTCTCTAACATATCACTCATTATTTCTATACTGTAAGCTTCTTAAGAATAGAAACATTTGTTTCCTCATTTTTGCATCCCAAGTAATTATCAGAATGCATGGCACATATGGGTATTCACTAAATATTTGCTGAACTGAACTGAGAAGCCATTCCCTCTACTATAACTTGTGGAATGCTACAGAAATATGTTTACATTTTACTTTAAATGAAATCATGATTAAAAATAAACACAATATTTTTGACTATTTAATAAGCAGTGGATTTCAACATTTTATTTTCTTTTCTGATGAGAGAAATTATCATCCTTAAAAAGCCTAATAAAATTATATAGTTAGAAACACACTTTAAAAAAAATTCTGTTGTGCCCTTGCCCAACTCTCCTGACTTAGTGCCAACATCATGGTTATTACAGACTCATCCTATTCATACTGTGTTACAATTACTTGTTTATATATCCAAAGCCCCTCCTGGATGTAAACTCCTCAAGAGCCTGGCCCTTGTCATATCCACCTTTGTAGTCCTGGTGGACAGCAATGACTGTGAAAGGAAGGAGCCTAACAAGTGTTTGCTGAATGAATAAATAGAAGGATAAATAGGAGACAGTGAACAGAATAAAATCCTAGGTTCTCGCTTTCTATTAGGACCGTTCTATGATTATCTTAAATGCAGAAAATCTGCTAAATTCTAAATAAAGCTTTGACTTTGTTGTTGAGTAGGCTAACTTAGACTGTGTGAGTGTGGCAAACTAGGAAAATGAGTGGGAAGGAAAAACACCTTATTGTGCAAACCTTTTGATTTTATTTTGTCTTTTAAGTTTACACTGAAAGAAGTCTTTTCTAGTTTTGAAACACAGAATAGTGGATTGGGCAAGAGAAAAAAATAACTGGGTTTTTTATTATGAAAAGAAATGGGTTTGTTACCTGACCAAGGAGGTGAAAGACTTATATGCTGAGAACTATTAAACATTAATAAGGGAAACTGAAGATTACTCAAAGAAATGGAAAGATATCCCATGCTCTTGGATTGGAAGGATTAATATTGTTAAAATGGCCATACTATCCAAAGCAATCTACAGATTTATTACAATCCCTATCAAATTACCCATGACATTTTTCACAGAACTAGAACAAATAATCTTAAAATTCATATGGAACCATAAAAGACCCAGAATTGCCAAAGCAATCCTGAAGAAAAAGAAGAAAGCAGGAGGCCTAACCCTCCCAGACTTCAGACAATACTACAAAGCTACAGTAATCAAAACAGCATGGTACTGGCACAAAAATAGACATATGACTCAATGGAACAGAATAGAGAGTACAGAAATAAACCCACACACCTACAGTCAATTAATCTTCAACAAAGGAGGCAAGAATATACAATGGGAAAAAGACAGTCTCTTCAGCAAGTGGTGCTGGGAAAGTTGGACAGCCACATGTAAACCAATGAAGTTAGAACACACCCTCTCACCATGCACAAAAATAAACTCAAAATGGCTTAACAACTTAAATAGAAGACACGACACCATAAAACTCCTAGAAGAGATCATAGGCAAAGCATTCTCTGACATAAATTGTTAGGTCAGTCTCCCAAGGCAATAGAAATAAAAACAAAAATAAACAAATGGGACTTAATTAAACTTACAAGCTTTTGCACAGCAAAGGAAACCATAAACAAAACAAAGACAACCTACAGAATGGGAGAAAATATTTGCAACCAAAGCGACTGACAAGTGTTTAATTTCATACAGCTCATACAACTCAACAACAAAAAAACAAACAATCCAATCAAAAAATGAGCAGAAGACCTAAAGAGACATTCTCCAAAGAAGACATACAGATAGCCAAAGAGGCACATGAAAAGATACTCAACATTGCTAATTATTAGAGAAATGCAAATCAAAACTACAATGAGGTACCACCTCACACAGGTCAGAATGGCCATCATTAAAAACTCTACAAGTAACAAATGCTGGAGAGGGTATGGAGAAAAGGAGACCCTCCTACACTGTTGGTGGGAATGTAAGTTGGTGCAACCACTGTGGACAACAGTATGGAGGTTCCTCAGAAAACTAAAAACAGAATTACCATATGATCCAGCAATCCCACTCCTGGGCATATATCCAGACAAAACTATAATTCGGAAAGATACATGCACCCCTCTGTTGACAGCAGCACTATTCACAATAGCCAAGACATGGAAACAACCTAAATGTCCATTGACAGATGAATGGATAAAGAAGATGTGGTATATATATACACAATGGAATAATACTCAGCTATAAAAAAGAACGAAATAATGCCATTTCCAGCAACATGGATGCAACTAGAGATCATCATACTAAGTGAAGTAAGTCAGAAGGAGAAAGACACATACCATATGATATCACTTATATGTGGAATCTAAAATATGACACAAATGAACCTATCTATGAAACAGAATCACGGACATAAAGAACAGACTTGTTGTTGCCAAGGGGGCAGAGGGTTGGGGGAGGGATGCAGTGGGAGGTTGGGGTTAGCAGATGTGAGCTATTATATATAGAATGGATAAACAACAAGGTCCTACTGTATAACACAGAGAACTATATTCAGTATCCTATGATAAACCATAATGGGAAAGAATATAAAAAAAGAATATATATATATATATATATATATATATATATATGTATCTATAATGGAATCACTTTGCTGTACAGCAGAAATTAACACAGCATTGTAAATCAACTATACTTCAATAAAAAAATATTGACACAAGAAAAAAAGAAATGGGTTTGTTAAATATTTCACTGAAGTTCAAAAGCATTGGGGATCCTTTTCCCTCTACTAAGTTGGTATTAAATCCACAGTTTCCTCGTATTCTAATTGTAGGTGATAGGATGATTTTTAATTGAGTCATTTGATGTTTTTTTGTGATTTTTGGCAACATGAAAGTGTGGCTGCTTAGTAAAATCTCACCAGATGAACAGCAGAGTTAGATACTCTCTAACTTGTGGAAAATTATGTACACATGATTTTTACAACAGTAGCATTTGAAAAATGTGGTTAGTTAGTTTTGAAACTTTACTCAACTTTCAAGGAACTGTAACATCTATTAAATATATTATTACTCACTAGTGACTGGCAGTGACAAATATACTCATTAGGTGACCTTGAAAAGATGTTCTTTCTATAGGAACCATTTAATAAACAGTCACTTTTAAAATGAAAAATGTCAGATGAAGGTCTCAATTTTATGTTGTTTCTTCATACACAAACCACTTTAAAAACCACGTAATAACAATTTGTAAATGTATGGAGCATACAAATGGCATAATTTTTCCTCAAAAGTAATTCTCTAATTTCTGTATCTTCTAGGACCCATTGACTTTAGTAAGTTAACATCATAAATTATATCAATGTTGGGAAAAGTGTGAAATGGTGATATATAGTTATTACACTTTGTAATTTTCTAAGGCATTTCAAAAACAATACTCCAAAATTCTTAAATCAGTATTTGATTATTATTTAAATCAGATCAAATTTGATTTCTTCTTTATTTTCCAGACAAGGAAAATAGTATTTATAAATTATGGGACTAATCCCAAGTCATGGACCAGGTAGGAGAATTTAAAATCAGACTACAAAATCAGACTTAGTTCATTACTTTTTTCTCTGTCTCTGTGCACCTTTCATATTTTATATTTTCTTGCCCTTAATTTGCCTCTGCATTTCCATGTTAAATGAATTTTGATTATAATTTGATAGATATCCAAGTAACTGCATATGAAAATTCATTCATAAGGACTAGAGAAAAAAACCTTATATATTAAAACATTGTATGGGGATATATAAAAATGAATACCATTAGCATTTTTTCTACGAGATGAGCGTGCATATTTAAATATAACTAACCTGGGCAATTCAGCATGAGAATACTATAAGATTAATAAAGATTTTTAAAATATCAATAGCTGAACATAAGCAAGAAAAGTATGAAATGTTAATCACATCCCTGAGAAGGGACTCCAGAAATAAATTAGAAAAGTGTCAATCTCAAGGGTCCACTGAATCCAGCAAATAGAAGGGGCAGTCAGAAAAATGATACAAAAATGGTATTTAAAGTTGTTTCCAGAAATACTTCAATTTGATTATTATTAAATTTAGGGGAGACGTAATCTGTGGTTGTCCTAAAGTGAAGTGACCTTTGACCTTCAAATTAAAAACACAGAAAGAAGCTCCTCATATTTGCCTTAGGAAAAAAGTTGCAAAACAATTTTCTAAAGTATTAAGGAACTTACCCGTTTCCATTTTTCCGTCCTGTGCTGCAGGCCCATCGGGAATCACGCTTTTCACCTGCAGAAACTCATCAGGCTCATCTCCACCAATGATGGTAAATCCAAACCCCATGTTGCTCTTTTTCAGTGTGGTGCTGAGAAATGTTCCCTTCAGCTGGGATGCATCCCGGGTAAAGAGTGGTTTTTCTACATTGGCCGATAGAAGTTAAAAAAGAAAAAGCACAGTTAAGGCATGTTCTTACATGGGGAAAAGCCAGCCACTGAGCAGCGATCCCAGGGGTAACTGTGGGGTTAATTATAGTAAATGCAAGCAGGCGTGACTTCAGGAGCGCACCTCTAAGCACTTCCCACAAACGTAGAGCAGTCCCAAGCGTGCAGGGAAAGGTGAAAGAGCTGCTTGGTTTGGAGAGAGATTTTTTTTGTCCTCAGTGTTTCCATTCACTAAATTCACCTTCTTGTGGTTAAAAAGGGCTGAATCAACAGGTAAAGATAAAGCGGAGCCTAAAATCATCCAGATACATCTGGATGCATTTCTCTTGTTCTGAAAAGGTCCAGGTAGGAGGTATGTGTGAGTGGCCGGTGCTGCCCCAAACCTTGAAGGGACAGGACTAGAAAACCGAAATGGACTATGTTGTTTCCAAAAAAATAGGCGCAGTGGAATATTAGCACCTCTTCAAACGTCTAAATTGCTTAGAAAGAGTGCCTGGATGTGGGACTGAGTTAGCTTTTGTTTATATTATGAGATGCTATAAAGATAACCAGATAAATCCATTTCTACTGACCTGAGAGTGTTTAGTATACTCTAAAATGTGGGCAAGAGGCAAGCCAATATCTCTAGATATAATTATGAATGTAAAGGTAACATATTTTGTAATAATATGTTGACATGTTCAAATCATATACCTAAATAATCTGAACAGAACTTGAACCCACTCATAGAGGTTTAACTAGTAATTTGTTATTTAACATGCTTTTTCAGCTATGATCGGTAATAAGTATATTCCTATATATATTAAATGTTTTAAAAATAATAGTCATACTAGGAATTAGAATTAATATCTGCTTTAAATGTTATCACTGTCAAGTATTTTATATATTTTTTTTAGTTGTTCCATTTTGGGTGATATGATTTGATATTTAAAACAGCCAAACTGTACACAGTGACTTAGTTAAGTATTCTGTTTGCTGTTGTTCCATTTTAGGTGATGTGTAATGGACAAACTATAAAGTCATGAGTCATTATATTGGAATTTTACTTTGTCTATTTACATATCTCATATACCTTTGTGAAGAAGACAGAGCACTTCTTTAAAATATAAATAAAAAACATACATAATCTTGTCACCTCCGTTCCCTTTATGAAAGTAAAGTTTACAATTTGGAGAGAAGTTCCAACGGTGAGACCTTTACATTCATCCTTATTGTGCTGTAGTGATACGGCGTGAAATCAACCGTAGGCATATCTAGACTTCCCGACTACCAGAGCCTCCTTCGTGCTTCCACGTGTGAGTGAGAGCCCACTAAGATGTGAAAAGCGTGTGCAGCATCTCATTCCCGTATGTGGCTCACAGGGTGAAGTGAGGTGCAGCAAGCAACCCAGGACATACCGATGCACCCGGGCCTCCAGGCCAGGTGGCGCCCATAGTAAGACAGGTCACTCACGCTGCGTGACCGCTCCCGGGCAGCGCGGGGGCAGGTGGGTTTGGGCCTAGGTACTGTCGATGAGGAGCTGTCTACTGTCACAGAGGAGAACAAGCCTCATTCGTGTGCTTGGTCATTTGAGGACAAACTTAAGAGTCTCTATGGATCTCTGCAGTTTACGGTACCACCGTCATACCCGTTCAGCTCTACCTGGCAACGTGCTGTAAATTCCTATAAGGTGCTACCCGAGGCGTTACCTTCACTCGTGAATGCTAAATGCATGAGTTTAGAGACAGAGCAAACACCCAGCTGAAGCTAATTGAGGGGTCTGGGGAAAGCAAATCAATTATATGAAATGGTCCAAGCTAAAGGCCTATTTGGAGAGCAGGCAGTTCGATAGACAGTCTTTCTCTTTGAAACACTGCGTGTTGACAGGTACTAACCTCGGAAGCCTGGGGCCTGCAGGGGCTTTGTTCCAAGTTCTGTGTGGGGCATGTTATGCTGCTGTAGCTTCCTTTTTGCTTCCAGGACAGGGTTTTCAAACTGTGTTCTTCTATTTATGTGGCTGAAAAATAAAATTTCAAATTAGGATAACAGTGGGGCAAAGTCATTTAAGAGAACATAGGAATAGCTCTAGCTGAATGTCCCACCAGCACGCAGTCAGGCCTCTGTTGGGGCTGGCCTATGTACGGTGCACATTTCCGGGACAAGAGCAGAGCTCTCAATGGCTCTATCATATGGTATTGTATTTAAGTTATGCATGATTCGGCCAAAAGAACTAGAATGTGAACTTGCTTTCTGGTCTACTGTGTTAGTTTGAGACGAGTTTGGTGCATTCAAATAAATGGCCAACAAATGAAATTTATACCAAATGGTGCTTAAGAAAGAAGTATTTGTAAAGTATTTCTAAGCTTTGTAAAGTCCCAATAGCCAACAGGATAAGTATAAGGTCAATTCACTAATTGCTTTACTCTTAGAGCGACTGAAGTCCACACATTTTAGAATCAGACAGACTTGGATTAAAGGACTGTGCGGAAACACTCCTAAGGATATTTAGGAGTTGTGGGATACCTGTAGGATGATTGATAGTGAGATCAGTCAAAAGCAGAGTATTTACATTCTCCCTGGTAAGACAATAAACTTCTAGATATCAGACACAGAGCATCTTTAAGCAAGTGTGGATCAGCTAAACCAAGGGCTTAGGGTTTAAGAATTCCTTATAGTATTCTTACAGTGTGATGCATTCTTGTATAAAGTTTAGAGTTCCTTGTCCATGGAGAGGGTGGGAACCACAGCCCTGCCTAGCAGCAGTGTTAAGTAGTATTATACTGCAGTCATCTTATCGTGTTTCTGACAATCGCTTTTCTGTCTCACCAGGAATTATCTGACTTATACTAACAGAAAATTGGTTGTTGAGATTTTGTTCCTTTTACCTCCTTCCTTTTCTTACGTGTATTTATAGACCTAAAATAAGAGGATTGTGTGTGCACGTGTGCACATTAAGTATGTGTACACTCGTCAATGTGAAATCATACATTGAAAAGAGAAGGTATGTAGGCAAAGGATGAATTTTAGAGACAGATGTGGTCAATTCCCAGTGTTTTCACTTCTAGGCACGTGATTTAGAGCAAGTCATTTGACCTCTTGTGTGTCAGTCTCATGACCTTTAAAATGGGGAGAATTAGAATTCAAGATTGTTGCCATGAGACTTGACTGAGGAAATTTATATGTAGTACCTGGCACAGAGTTAAGTATAGAGTAATTGTTCATTCCTCTTCTAAGCCCTCTCTCCTCTTCATGCTCTCATACAATAATCCTATTTTTGTTTGTACAAAGAACCAAAATCAGGTACATGCCACCCCTCTAGTGTCTCTTACTAAGCTCCTTTGAAATCTTCCTATTACCTAAAGAAATATTATTCCTGACTCTGCCCTTACTCATCTCCATATCTTCTCCTTTGGCTGCATCACCATGTGCACCTTTTGCTTTGGATACACTCGGAGCCACTCAAATCAGCAACACCCTATCAAGCCTCTTCTGTTTTCCCGTGAGACTCAGAGCATTAGTGGTGTAGCAGCTGAAGCTAGACAGCCTGGGTTTGAGGTGGCATCTTAGGCAAATTACTAAACTCTCTGAGCATCAATATTCTCATCTGTAAAATGGGGACATTAATATCTACTTCTTGGAGTTGCTGTGAAGATAAGAGAAATAATGTTTGCAAAGTACAGATATACAGGGAGGATCCTGCAATTGTAAGGCATAGTTATTCTTTATTTTCAAAGTATAGTTATTCTCTATTACTATTATTTATAAGTGCTGTTGCTGTTATTGTCATTATTATTACAATGCTTTTTCCATCTGTTCCATAACTCCTTCTCCAACCTCACCCAGCAACATTCTCTGCCTGTGTCGTGCTCCTCCCCTTGGCTGTCATAAAACCTTCAACAGACTTCTGTCATCACAGTTTATTTTCTTACACCCTGCCTCATAGTCAAGAGAATCTGAGGCCCTTTTAAAGAACAACAACAAGGAAAAGTAAACAAAATCCAGGGTGAAGTTAGTTGAGTCTAGGTGGAAGATCAATAGACAAAATTAATAATATAGGATCCTACTTGTTCACTGGAGTTATGTTGCAAATTAGCTTTGAGCTTTCAAGCTGCTAATTCAGCAAGAAAGAGAAACCAGTTATATTCTTCACAGTATTTAAGATAAACTCAAGACAGTTGTTCTGAAGGACATAGTATTCCTGTTACTGACTCTCTTGAGATCACTCTTTCCAGGTCTTGGATAAAGGTGTTTCTGTGATGTAGTATACAACATCCTAAATGATAATGACACAATAATGAATTTAGTAACCTTATCATACTGTGTTTTATAATTGATTTTCATGTTTATTTCCTTCTCTAGACTGTGCACACCTGTATACAGGATCCATGTGTTATTCAACTTTGTATACTAAGCACTGGACATAGTGAGAGATAATATTTTTTTTGTTAAATGATGAATATGTGTTTTAAAACTTTTGTCTGCAAATATATGTTGCTAATTTTGAGAAATCAGAAACAGTTCTGAGGTGTACCAAAGTATCAGCTTTCTTCATTTCCTATCTGTTCTGTTTCTGTTTTTCTAGGTTGTTGTTCATCATATACATAACTTTATCCTTAGAAAATACATTACAAGAACTTTCTGGGGTAGATTTACTATACAGTTGGGTTCCTCCAACTTGCTACCTGCATATAATTACTTCCTTAGAAAAGTCATAGCCACTTGCTTTATGGAAACTATGTTGAAAAGATTCCATTCACCATCAAAGTGAAGTTCTACATTTCACAGAGAATGAAAATACCAATGAACTCGTCTGGTATGACTTGTACCTGACAAAGAGTGGACGCTGGGATGGCTTTAGTGTCCTGAGCTAATTGCTACATAACATTTGCATTGCCACAAATAAAGTCATTCATTTAGAATTTTAAATGCTCCCAAGCTTTAAAAGACCTATTACAAAGAAATATGATTGTTGCTGAATAGAGAAGCCTTGTCTTCCTTGTGCTTCCAATAAGAATAGTTTGAAGTCCTTTTAGCAAGGATTTGGGGGACTTATAATGTGTAAAAGGATGTGAATGACAAATGTCATCCTCCTCCTCATTGTTTAGGCTCTGTGAGAGAATTATTAGCTAGTTCATCCAGCTCTGTACTGAACAGGAGCCTGGGAAGCTACAAAGAGTTCTTATTCTTTAGTTAAATCTAGTTTATTATCATATTTTAGTAATAGAATTTTTAGGTGTTAAGAGCTAAGGGGGTAAGAGACATATTCTGAGGAGGGTAGATCCCAACAACCCCATTTCCTCTTACAAAAAAGAAAGACTACTGATATGAGATCCTTCCATGTGGGAATGGCAAAGGGAACAGGATATTCAAGGATAACATTCCATCACCTTCTCTCTTTGCCAGTACAGTCACTCATTTGCAGCTTAATTCCTCCCTCCCCTTTTCATTGTGGAATGGAATGGAAGCTTAAGATAAATTCGTATGTGGCAGTACTTTGTAGCTCTGGATGAACCTGAAGAACTTAAAAAGCAAACAAAAACAGAAAGGACTCAGGCCCACCCTAACTCAACTGAGCCACAATCTCCAAATGGGGTACGGGCATTGACATTTTTTAAAAAAAGCTTCCCAGATAACTCTATAGTGCAGCGAGAGTTGCAATCCCCTAAGTTAGAACCTGAGAAGGTGTGAGAAGGTAGTTGAATAAGGACTTTCTTGCCTTATTCAACTGGAAGTCTCTTTTTCTGTGTAGGGCCCTGGGGAATACTAGGAAATGCTCTTTTGCTCTAGAAGAGAGGACACGTGCCAACAAAAGGGTGAGACATGCACAGAAGGAAGGAAATCTTTGCAGCTGATGGATGATATGCTGCCAAGGGTAGTCCCAGCTCAGAGTCCTGTGTGACTGCCACCTCCTTCACTGTGGGGAAGCAATGGAAGAAACAGGGGGAAAGTCGTACACCCTGAGCCCATCAGTACACACAGGACAGGTCTGCTGGGTGATGAAGGCCATCATCTGACCCTCACTACCAGTGCTCCCTCCATATTGCAGCTTGTTAACTCTCCACCTTGCTTCTCCTGGGTTTTTGGAGAGGGGCACTTTTAGCGCATAGTCACAAATGACAGCTTTTGTACCCACTGGTCACTATCACATCATCATGACGTCAGTTGACAGATTAGAAATGGATCTTTGGCTCAATGTGAGAGACGAAGAAAGCAACTTTCGAGTGGAGATTGTACCACGAGTAAAATATTTCCAAGATGATCAAGGTGGCTACACTAATTACTCCAATGCATGAGATAGCCAGTGCTCAATAAATATTTGTTGAATAAATGCCTGGAGGGAGGCAGGCATGTATGAAAGGTCATAGATCTCGCTGTTTTCCAGTTTAACTCTCCCATAAAATATATGTTGTGACAGAACTTATGGTGAAGCTTAGGGCCAACTTACGTGCTATAACCAATCTGCATTTGGGTAATGATCCATGGAATCCTTCAAAACAGAGAATTTTTCAAGACTTTCTCGTGATAGTGAAAAAGTCATCCCACTTCTGTGATGAAAGATTTGGATCTGCTGTCTTGTGTTACAACAGAAATGTGCTCAAATGGCAAAGCACTACATTAGGGACAAAATATGGGAGCACCAGGAGGCAGCTCCTCAGCACTGGGTGTGGGAAGGTTGGCTTGGGGTTTGGGGTTGCAGCTCAGTATGTCATCCCTTCTATGCAAACCTGCTCCTTTTGGGGCTTCCCAAAATCTATTTTACTGGGAGCATTTTTTTTTTTTTTAAGAGAGAATAATTCCTGAATGGAATCACAGTATGAATTTCCAGGTTGCTTGGAATTCCATAGGTTTTCCTTGACCCTAATTCTGACTCCCATACTTCTGGATGGTCAGGAAAGTGTATGTTGCCTCCTCACATCTGAACCCCTAAACTGTAGCTACACTGGTAGCCAAACACACACACTGCCCCCTCCCTGTCTGTATTTTTATTCATTTAAATACAAGCTTTGAGAAGACCCCATAAAGTTTTCTCTACTATCCACTTGAGATAGATGGAATAAAATCTTCCTCTTGCTTCAGAAGCTAAGAGAAGGTAATAACTCTACAGGGATCTCCTGGGGCCAACCCTCTCGATAGAAGGCAGGACACTGTGTTAAGAGCTTGGTCACTGCAGTCACATTTCTGGCATTCACATCCAAGCCCCACCACATCCTAGGCATATGATCTTTCGCACATTATTTACCCTCCTTGTGCTTCAAAATTTTTCATCTATAAAGCTGGGATAAAAGTAAGACCACCTCATAAAACTGTTGTGCATATTAAATAAATTAAAATGAGTAAATCACTTAAGACCAGTGCCTGGATGTAAGTACTCAATAGATGCTACTGTGATTCATCAGATATTTGTTTCTCAAATGGTCTTTGCTAGGCACTTTGGTAGTGGGCGCAGGTAGGGGCAAAGATCAATCAGACACACAGTCTAGCAGGGGAGATAAAACAGAAACAAAAAGAACTATAAAATAGGCTTTCCATAATATGATGTATGCCTTACGGTGCTTTGAAAATCTAGATTAAAGACTAATGTTTTAAATATACTTTATTTAAAAAAAAATGAGCTTTGGATAAATGGAAGAATTAAATCTATTTTACTTGGAGCATTTTTTAAAAACAGACTAATTGAATCCGCCTCTTGAAAGATTTCTTCCCAATTCTAACACTTAAGTGATAACTTTCTTTCTATAAATGTCCATTCATTATTCCCTACTGTACCTGAGGGAAATGTGAATTTGCTTTATGAATGTGGGTGGGAAGATTGAGTCACGTGTTACTTTCTCTTGCTCTTTCTGGACATGGGGGTGTCTGATCTGGGGACATAGTGTCCAAGTGGGAGGTGGAATCACAGCCAACTGAGAAGAGTATTTTTATATTTGTGCTGAAACTCTCATAGCTAAGGAGTCTGTCCTCCATTCCCCACCGGGCAGAGCTTCCCAAATGTGGATATATTTTCAGATAAATGAGCTCTCTTCCCTTCCCTAGTAGTAGTGGCAAGTTATTTAGTTGGCATTGATTTGTAATGTGTATTTTATGTGTATCTTATCTATAAGGGGGATTCATCACTTAGCCATTACTATTTACCAATTACTTGGAAAACTTGATATTTTACTCTCAGCAGAAATGACACTGTGCACTGTCAATCACGCCATGAAGCCCCCAGGACCTGCAAGATACACAGACTCATTTTTTAAAATTTCACAGCCAGTAGGCATGCATTTAAAAATGTTTTTTATCCATCCCTTCTCTCTCTTAAATTTTATTGCTGGGTGCAGGAGGAGGTTATTGTTATTAAAGGTAACAATAGATTGAGCAAAAGTGGTGAGTCATAAACTTAGAGGGAGAATAGAGCTTAGCTAGAAGGAGACCATAAGACTACACTATTGCAACATCTTTCAGTGTTAAGAGACAAGAGTAGATCAATTCTCCTCCACTGGTGTCTGCCAACTCTGACTCACTGGCTTTAGTCCTTTAAGTCTCATGTACACTTTCATGAATGTATCAGTGCGCTAGGCACTGGGAACACGAAAATGAATACAGCACAACCCCTTCACCAAGGGGGCCCGTACTCCAACGGGGCAGACACACAAACCTGGGGTGACCAACCACCCCAGGTTTGTCTAGGACTAAATCGTTTCCCAGGGTGCAGGACTTCCTTTTCTAAAACCTGGACTGTCCTGGGTAAATTGGGCTGAGTTGGTCCCTCTATAAGCGGTCAGAAAATTTGTATGCACAAAGTGGGGACTCCAAAGAAGAAAAGACAACTTAGTCTGATGGTTCAGGGAAGCGTCACAAAGGAAGTGACACTTAAGCAGATTCTAAGAGGATAGATGTATTTTGCCAGATGGAGAAGGAGGCATTTTAGGAAGAGAATAGTGGATTCAAAGGTGTTTGGGAATATCCATCCTGCTTAGCCAGAGTATGGGGCTCGTGAATACACACATGAGTATGTTTGCGTGTGGGTGGTTCCATGACAGCAGGAGGCATGGGGGAGAGGATGAGCTTCAAGACGGGGAGGATACTTCCAAGCCATGGGATAAGGTTTTGTTTTGTTTCAAGTTTCCCTACTTCCATTATGGCTTTAGTCTAATGGCTGGCCATAACTTGGAAAGTCTCCATCCTGGAGGATGTGCCTTATTCCTGAACTTGGGGGGATTACAGAATGAGTTTTGCCATATTAACCACATAGGAAAAGTTGCAGTGTCCCTAGAATTCCCAGTCATTTCAGCATCATTTAGTCGTTACCTCCAATGTACTGGTTATTGTACTTACCCGGTGTTATGAGGATGGACAAGATGCTCTCTGACTGTGAAGAATCACATTACCCAGGGAACTAGACCTTATAAAGTGCTGGGAAGGGTGAGAATGATCTGACTTGTAATATACTGTATGTTGAACTGGATTGCAATTTATTAATAACTTAGGTATGAGTTGTTAAAATGTGAGGTCACAATATAGCCTAAGTCTACTGAACTCCAAAAAATACGATTCAGTATTAAAAACCTGTGCATACACATCACTCATATATAATGTTAGACGTACACAGCCACGGGTACAGGAATACTTTGGGCCTGACATCAAGGTGAGTCAGAGAATGACCAAGGACACTCGGAACAGTGAGGAATCGTGAAGGCGACATCACTAATGTCTAGGATTATCCAGGAAGGAGGGAGTCAGGGAAGGAGTGCCAGTGAGGGGAGATGGACACGATTGGGAACAAGGCTGTGAGATTTTGAAAGTCAACATGATAGGAAGATAATTCCAACTTTATATAATAGCAAACCTCCCCAGGTTTCCAAGTCTAATATTCAGAGTGAGAAAAAGATTAAAAAAATTTTATTCTTGACTACTGAGTCTTTAACACTGTTAAGACCAGAGAAAAATAAAACACATAGCTATTCCTTTCGTATGTTAGAAAGTAATGCAGGAAGAATTAGAAAACAAAGCAAAATTAAAAGTACTTTTGATGAGTCTTAGGGAGAAAAAGATCTTTTGCTGGATACCTAGAATCTGCAGAGAACCTTTCAATACCTTGCCATTAATAAGTGGCCATGGGGCCTGACTGGGCAGGAGCCTGTCATTCTGAGAAGATAAGGACCCTGGGAAGATAAGAAAGGCATGGAAGAGAAGTCGTGGGAAGAGAGGATAAAGGTTCAGCAGAACCAAGAGCAAAGAAAGGTGGCAGTAAGTTGCTTCATTGTTGTTTTTAATAGATTGCTTTTTGGGGAAAACTATTGTTGCAGAGTTTTATATAATTAACACACGATGTCTAAAATTACGCCATTACGAGAAGAGCAAAGTTCTGAGATGACAGTTTCATGTATCTGTAACAGGGGATGTATTTTTATGTAACTTGTTTGTTCCTTTGCACAATACACATGCAGGGTTGGTGAATTTAGGCTCCCGTGTTGGCTGAGCTTATATTTTCCATTCTAAAGCTGCAAATAAAGAAGATGAAAGGTGTGATGTTGGATATTTCACGAGAACGTTCCATCTTGCACGCTTTTAAAGTTACTTAGTTGCTGTTCAGATTTAAATTCTATTTAACAGATGCCACATTTGTGGAAAGAAATAGTTGTTTGACAAATGAATATCAGCCTTGTAAATAAAAGACAGAATAATGGGAGAACGGTGGGTAGTAGCGAGAGATGGGAACTAATATTCATTGAGTAAATACTATATGCCAAACCCTCAGGTAAATATGTTCCTTGCTTTCAATTCACCGGCTCCTCAGAGAGGGTAAACAATTTTCTGCAGTTCTCACAGTAAGAAGCAGATACGTGAATCAAACCCACCTCTGTGTGGTGCCAACTCCAAAACATTGATTTAGGTGGTTCTGACACAAATATACATTTGCTTTTCAATGATACGTCTTATGTATATGTAGGCTTGGGCTATCTTTAGTAATCTGTGACTACTTCAGCCAGGTGATTCTCAATTATCAGTGTTATTTGTGAAACTGGAAACTTTCACGTCATTGTAAATTACATGCTGGTTTTTGGAAGATAAAACCATGAAAATATAGCACATTATTTTGATTATTAAATGATTTTTTTAAAGAACCCAATGATTATGTGCATAGAAATAGGGGCTGAATATGTTTTATAAGAAAACATATACGTGTGTGTATGTTTTGCATATTGTAAAAAGTGAGCAATGAAATGATAATGAGAATATGGGTGAGGAGCCAGGAGACCGGCTTCGGGTGACCTAGTTTTCAAACTAAAAGAGTCTCCTCCAAGGGTTGCCTTTTAGCCTCACTTAGGGTTAATCCTAACTCTACTTTTCTTGAACTTTGCCCTTACCAATTCTGGAAATTGAACATGGGCCACTGTCTCTGGCAATCATGATAATAATAATAAGATTCTGCACTAATATTTATTAGAGTTGTATGTGAGTGAGAATGGGGGTAGTCAATAATAACAACTATGTATGTCTTGTCTCAAACCTTGAAAAGTACAGGTTAGGTCCTGCTGAAGTCCAGTGATAATAAGAAATGAAAACATGGTACTTACTCAATTACTTACAGAAATTCCTTATGTGGTAACAAGGGGGAACCTCGAGTGCAGGTAAGACCTCCCCTTGATGCTCACATAAGAGTTACCTGTAAATGGTGGATTAGGCCGTGAGCAGTAACATAGGTGAGGGGAGCCACCTGCACTCTGGTTTCCTCAATCTCACATGGACCTATTGGGCTTCTCCAGAGTGAAAGCCACTTACAATGAGTCTCAGTTATCATTCTCTGTTATTTTTAAGATCAAACAAGTGTTTGAAGTTTAAACCACATTTGAAGATTAAGTCTACCTCTCGCTACCTTTGTAAAGTTCCCCTAATATCTCTGAACTGCAATGGCCTCATCTGTAAATATCCTATTCACCTCACAGGACTGTTTTGAAGAGAAATATGTGAAAGTGTTTAAAGATGAAGCACTGTATAGATTTTAATATTATCTTGTTGTACTGAGAGTATGGGAGTCAAGTGTAACTTAAATATGGACAGCATCAGGTCTCTTAATTCCTGTCCTGCGCTGCAACTCTATTTCTACCACCTACGAGCTTGATGGTCTGGCTTCTTTAAGTTTCTCTGTCTGTAAGACATGAATAATAGTATCTAACATACAGTGTTGTGGTAATGACTAAATGATTTATGTAAAATGCTTAAAACATACCAAGTGCTTAGTAGACGGTAGCTATTAATATGACTTTTCTGGGTTGACTGATATTTATTAACTATTTACATATTAAGTCAATGCGCCCAACTAACTTACTAAGTAATATTACAGGAACAAGAAAGATAATCATTCCTATCATTTTATCTATCTGAAAATATATTCATATGTTTTTTGATGCCCAATTAAAACTGGAGAAAGTGAAGTAAGAATAAAATGAGGGGACTTTGTCAACCTCTATATATGAGTGTTGTGCTTAATGGAAATTGGAACTAAGCTCTTTTCATTATGACAGACTCAATAAATGGTACTTAATAAGCTTTCAGAAACCACACACCTAATGGTGAGGAGTTTCTTCTGGACTAAATTAATGCAAATTTAATTTTATTGGTTTATCAAAGCAAATGGTCTCTTTTTGCCTATAGTAGATCTGGTTAAGCTCAGCAACAGAACATAATTTTTTTCTTGATAATTTAAAAGTTCATCTTACTTAGCTAGATTGAACATATGAAATTTGATAATAAAAAATGTGTGATCCGTCCATTTTCATTACATAATTAGCTGTCTATTATAAGATAATTTCATCTAAAGTCATCTGTTAAACACTAGTAATAAATAATGTTTAACAATGTCACTGTACTATAAAAAAAGGAAAACAATATCCTTTCAAATGTATTCAGCTTTGACAGCGGTGAGAAAAATATAGTTCTTACCTGACTTTTTGTTTATAACCTTATCTTTATCTTTCTGACTATTTATTTAATGATAATCAGTCTCATATCTGTTGATACCAAATACATTTCTACTTTTTGTCAGAGCTTTGAAAGGAGATTCTATTATAATAATCCACCCTTTTTGTAAGTCTTCTTTCTTTAACACTCACATGATGGGATTGTTAAAAAAATTAAAGTAAAACAAAAGAATGGTAATATATGTTATTGTCTAGCCAAATAACAAGTAGAAATGGAAAGAAAATGCTTTTACATTTTAAGTACTCTTTGATCAGCAGGCATAATGAGAAAACAATGAGGCTTATTTAACACAGGAAAATGGCTGCTGGAGCCTGAACCAAGATGGCGGAGTAGAAGGACACACTCTCACTCCCTCTTGTGAGAACACCAGAATCATAAGTAGCTGCTGGACAATCATCGACAGGAAGACACTGGAACTCAATGAAAAAGATACCCCACATCCAAAGACAAAGGAGAAGCCACAATGAGATGGTAGGAGGGGCACAATCACAGTAAAATCTAATCCCATAACTACTGGGTGGGTGACTCACAGACTGGAGAACACTTATACCACAGAAGTCCACCCACTGGAGGGAACGTTCTGAGCCCCATGTCAGGCTTCCCAACCTGGGGGTCAGGCAACGGGAGGAGGAATTCCTAGAGAATCAGACTTTGAAGGCTAGTGGGATTGGATTGCAGGACTTCGACAGGACTGGGGGAAACAGAGACTCCACTCTTGGAGGGCACACACAAAGTAGTGTGCGCACAGGGACCCAGGGAAGGAAGAGTGACCCCTGGGGAGACTGAACCAGACCTACCTGCTAGTGTTGGAGGGTCTCCTGCAGAGGCGGGGGGTGGCTGTGGCTCACCATGGGGACAAGGACACTGGCAGCAGAAGTTATGGGAAGTACTTCTTGGAGTGAGCCCTCCCAGAGTCTGCCATTAGCCCCACCGAGGAGCCCAGGTAGGCTCCAGTGTTGGGTTGCCTCAGGTCAACCAACCAACAGGGAGGGAACACAGCCCCACCCATCAGCAGTCAAGTGGATTAAAGGTTTACTGAGCTCTGCCCACCAGAGAAACAGTCAGCTCTACCCACCACCAGTCCCTCCCATTAGGAAACCTGCACAAGCCTCTGAGATAGCCTCATCCACCAGAGGGCAGACAGCAGAAGCAAGAAGAACTACAATCCTGCAGCCTGTGGAACAAAAACCACATTCACAGAAAGATAGACAAGATGAAAAGGCAGAGGGCTATGTACCAGATGAAAGAACAAGATAAAACCCCAGAAAAACAACTAAATGAAGTGGAGATAGGCAACCTTCCAGAAAAATAATTCAGAATAATGATAGTGAAGATGCTCCACGACCTTGGAAAAAGAATGGAGGCAAGGATCGAGAAGATGCAAGAAATGTTTAACAAAGACCTAGAAGAATTAAAGAACAAACAAACACAGATGAAGAATACAATAACTGAAATGAAAACTACACTAGAAGGAATCAATAGCAGAATAACTGAGGCAGAAGAACGGATAAGTGACCTGGAAGACAGAATGGTAGGAATTCACTGCTGTGGAACAGAATAAAGAAAAAAGAATGAAAAGAAATGAAGACAGCCTAAGAGACCTCTGCAACAACATTAAATGCAACAACATTCGCATTATGGGGTCCCAGAAGGAGAAGAGAGAGGAAAAGGACCCGAGAAAGTATTTGAAGAGATTAGAGTCGAAAACTTCCCTAACATGGGAAAGGAAATAGCCACCCAAGTCCAGGAAGCGCACCGAGTCCCATACAGGATAAACACAAGGAGAAACATGCCGAGACACATAGGAATCAAATTGGCAAAAAGTAAAGACAAAGAAAAATTATTGAAAGCAGCAAGGGAAAAATGACAAAAAATATACAAGGGAACTCCCATAAGGTTAACAGCTGATTTCTCAGCAGAAACTCTACAAGCCAGAAGGGAGTGGCATGATATACTTAAAGTGATGAAAGGGAAGAACCTACAACCAAGATTACTCTACCCGGCAAGGATCTCATTCAGATTTGATGGAGAAATCAAAAGCTTTACAGACAAGCAAAAGCTAAGAGAATTGAGCACCACCAAACCAGCTCTACAACAAATGCTAAAGGAACTTCTCTAAGTGGGAAACACAGGAGAAGAAAAGGACCTACAAAAACAAACCCAGAACAATTAAGAAAAGGGTAATAGGAACATACATATCGATAATTACCTTAAACGTGAATGGATTAATGCTCCAACCAAAAGACACAGGCTTGCTGAATGGATACAAAAACAAGACCCATATATATGTGGTCTACAAGAGACCCACTTCAGACCTAGGGACACACAAAGACTGCAAGTAAGGGGATGAAAAAAGATATTCCATGCAAATGGAAATCAAAAGAAAGCTGGAGTAGCTATACTCATATCAGATAAAATAGACTTTGAAATAAAGAATGTTACAAGAGACAAGGAAGGATACTACATAATGATCAAGGGATCAATCCAAGAAGAAGATATAACAATTATAAATATATATGCACCCAACATAGGAGCACCTCAATACATAAGGCAACTGCTAACAGCTGTAAAAGAGGAAATCGACAGTAACACAATAATAGTGGGGGACTTTAACACCTCACTTACACCAATGGACAGATCATCCAAAATGAAAATAAATAAAGAAGCAGAAGGTTTAAATGACAAAATAGACCAGATAGATTTAATTGATATATATAGGACATTCCATTCCAAAACAGCAGATTACACGTTCTTCTCAAGTGCGCATGGAACATTCTCCAGGATAGATCACATCTTGGGTCACAAATCAAGCCTCAGTAAATTTAAGAAAATTGAAATCATATCAAGCATCTTTTCTGACCACAACGCTATGAGATTAGAAATGAATTACAGGGAAAAAAATGTAAAAAACACAAACACATGGAGGCTAAACAGTACGTTACTAAATAACAAAAAGATCACTGAAGAAATCAAAGAGGAAATCAAAAAATACCTAGAGACAAATGACAATGAAAACACGACAATCCAAAACCTATGGGATGCAGCAAAAGCAGTTCTAAGAGGGAAGTTTATAGCTATACAAGCCTACCTCAAGAAACAAGAAAAATCTCAAATAAACAATCTAACCTTACACCTAAAGGAACTAGAGAAAGAAGAACAAACAAAACCCAAAGTTAGTAGAAGAAAAGAAATCATAAAGATCAGAGCAGAAATAACTGAAATAGAAACAAAGAAAAGAATAGCAAAGATCAATAAAACTAAAAACTGATTCTTTGAGAAGATAAACAAAATTGATAAACCATTAGCAAGACTCATCAAGAAAAAGAGGGAGAGGACTCAAATCAATACAGTTAGAAATTTAAAAGGAGAAGTTACAATAGACACCGCAGAAATACAAAGCATCCTAAGAGACTACTACTAGCAACTCTATGCCAATAAAATAGACAACCTGGAAAAAATGGACAAATTCTTAGAAAGGTATAATCTTCCGAGACTGAACCAGGAAGAAATAGAAAATATGAACAGACCAATCACAAGGAATGAAATTGAAACTGTGATTAAAAATCTTCCAACAAACAAAAGTCCAGGACCAGATGGCTTCACAGGTGAATATTATCAAACATTTAGAGAAGAGCTAACACCCATCCTTCTCAAACTCTTCCAAAAAATTTCAGAGGAAGGAACACTCCCAAACTCATTCTATGAGGCCACCATCACCCTGATACCAAAACCAGACAAAGATAGTACAAAAAAAGAAAATTACAGACCAATATCACTGATGAATATAGATGCAAAAATCCTCAACAAAATACTAGCAAACAGAATCCAACAATACATTAAAAGATTCATACACCATGATCAAGTGGGATTTATCCCAGGGATGCAAGGATTCTTCAGTATACGCAAATCAATCAATGTGATACACCATATTAACAAATTGAAGGAGAAAAACGATATGATCTCAATAGATGCCGAAAAAGCTTTTGACAAAATTCAACACCGATTTATGATAAAATCTCTCCAGAAAGTGGGTATAGAGGAACCTACCTCAACATAATAAAGGCCATATATGTCAAACCCACAGCAAACATCATTCTCAATGGGGAAAAACTGAAAGCATTTCCTCGAAGATCAGGAACAAGACAAGGATGTCCACTTCCACCACTATTACTCAACATAGTTTTGGAAGTCCTAGCCACGGCAATCAGAGAAGAAAAAGAAATAAAAGGAATACAAATTGGAAAAGAAGAATTAAAACTGTCACTGTTTGCAGATGACCTGATACTATACATAGAGAATCCTAAAGATGCCATCAGAAAACTACTAGAGGTAATCAATGAATTTGGTAAAGTTGCAGGATACAAAATTAATGCACAGAAACCTCTTGCATTCCTATACACTAACAATGAAAAATCTGAAAGAGAAATTATGGAAACACTCCCATTTACCATGGCAACAAAAAGAATAAAATACCTAGGAATAAACCTACCTAGGGAGACAAAAGACCTATATGCAGAAAATTATACGACACTGATGAAAGAAATTAAAGATGATACCAACAGATGGAGAGATATTCCATGTTCTTGGATTGGAAGAATTAATATTGTGAAAATGACTATACTACCCAAAGCAATCTACAGATTCAATGCAATCCCTATCAAATTACCAATGGCATTTATGGAACTAGAACAAAAAATCTTAAAATCTGTATGGAGACACAAAAGACCCCGAATAGCCAAAGCACTCTTGAGGGAATAAAACGGAGCTGGAGGAATCAGACTCCCTGGTTTCAGACTATGCTACAAAGCTACAGTAATCAAGATAATATGGTACTGGCACAAAAACAGAAACATAGATCAATGGAACAAGATAGAAAGCCCAGAGGTAAACCCACACACCTATGGTCAACTAATTTATGACAAAGGAGGCAAGGATATACAATGCAGAAAAGACAGTCTCTTCAACAAGTGGTGCTGGGAAAACTGGACAGCTACATGTAAAAGAATGAAATTAGAACACTCCTTTACACCATACACAAAAATAAACTCAAAATGGATTAGAGACCTAAATGTAAGACCGGACACTATAAAATTCTTAGACGAAAACATAGGAAGAACACGCTTTGACATAAATCACAGCAAGATCTTTTTTGATCCACCTTCTAGAGTAATGGAAATAAAAACAAAAATAAACAAATGGGACCTAATGAAACTTAAAAGCTTTTGCACAGCAAAGGAAACCATAAACAAGACAAAAAGACAACCCTCAGAATGGGAGAAAATGTGTGCAAATGAATCAACGGACAAAGGATTAATCTCCAAAATATATAAACAGCTCATGCAGCTCAATATTAAAAAAACAAACAACCCAATCCAAAAATGGGCAGAAGACCTAAATAGACATTTCTCCAAAGAAGACATACAGATGGCCAAGAAGCACATGAAAAGCTGCTCAACATTACTAATTATTAGAGAAATGCAAATCAAAACTACAATGAGGTATCACCTCACACCAGTTAGAATAGGCATCATCAGAAAATCTACAAACAACAAATGCTGGAGAGGGTGTGGAGAAAAGGGAACCCTCTTGCACTGTTTGTGGGAATGTAAACTGACACAGCCACTATGGAGAACAGTATGGAGGTTCCTTAAACAACTAAAAATAGAACTACCATATGATCCAGCAATCCCACTACTGGGCATATACCAAGAGAAAACCATAATTCAAAAAAACATATGCACCCCAATGTTCATTGCAGCACTATTTACATTAGCCAGGTCATGGAAGCAACCTAAATGCCCATCAACAGACGAATGGATAAAGAAGATATGGTACATATATACAATATATATGTACCATATATATACATATATGGTACATATATACAATATTACTCAGCCACAAAAAGGAACGAAATTGGGTCATTTGTTGAGACATGGATGGATCTAGAGACTGTCATACAGAGTGAAGTAAGTCAGAAAGAGAAAAACAAATATCGTATATTAACGCATATATGTGGAACCTAGAAAAATGGTACAGATGAACTGGTTTGCAGGGCAGAAATTGAGACACAGATGTAGAGAACAAACGTATGGACACCAAGGGGGAATGCCGCAGGGGGTGGTGGTGGTGGTGTGATGAATTGGGCGGTTGGGATTGATACGTATACACTGATGTGTATAAAATTGATGACTAATAAGAACCTGCTGTATAAAAAAATAAATAAAATAAAATTCAAAAATTCAAAAAAAAAAAAAAAGAGAACAGATGAAAAGCCAAAAAAAAAAAAAAGAAAAACACAGGAAAATGGCCAAATTTATCCTTGTTAACACAGGTGCAGTGGATATTCCTTGAACTAGAAGAAACCTTAGCAATCACCTAATCGAAACCACTTATTTAACAGATAAAAGCCAGTGAGGTTAAGTGTAATTTAGCATTTTGTAAATTCAAAACCATGAATACAAAAAGGGACAAACTATTACTAACATTATGGTCTGTGACACAAAAACAATTTTGAAAAACATTATTTGCATAATAAAAAAGATGAAATTATAGTTCTCGTGTGGGGCAGGAGGGCATTACATTTTACCTCTTAAAGGTGACAATCTTCTGTTTTATTCATAATAATGTGCCAAAGAATGACATCAATCTACTGCTTCCTCTGTTTGACTAAATTTCTTCATCCTTCTGATAGCATCTCTCTGAGCCGAATGTGATTCTAGTTCTGTATACATTAAAGATCGAAAAGACATAAGTGCCAACCAACCCCTTTAATTCCAGAAAGAATCCTTTTCCAACACTAAAGGAAAACCCAGCCATTTTGTTTGAGTATGCTAGTCTCCAACACGACATGATCCTGAGGGATTTTTAGGATAATTTTGACTCTATCCAACTTTTTACTTCATGTGTTCACTTCAGAACCTAGTCTCAGTCTAAGATATGACTCCAAAGTATGTGGTGATAGAGTGGCAGCATGAGACAATTTGCAGTTCACTCACAAGAAACCTAGCATGTTTAATCCAGAGAGAGATTAATAACCAAAAAAGCTAACTATTTCACAAATTATAGAATGATGACAGTGATCTACTTGTTATTATAACATTGCCTTGGCAAGAGCCAAACAGAATTCTCCAGTGAAAGACGGTGGCAGCTTTCTCTGCGTTGCCAAGCAATGAGCTACACGGAATAGAAATAGGTGGTCCCCTCCTCCAGCAGGAGAGACAGCACTTCTGACAGCATCCTAGGACCTCTCGGTGTAGAAATGACACTCACCACATTCACCTGCTCATATCCCTCTCAACAGGTTGTCTGAAAGTCCCTTGAACAACATTGTCTAAGTGCAGTCTGACCTCCCTGCCTTCATATGGCCAGTCTCGAGCTCTCATGGTCCTATAAAAAAGATGGAGTAGAAGGAGGGAGCATGGTCCTTCCTTGGGTGTATACTAAATGGTGTTTCCAGTTCTGACCATTCCTGCCATCTCTCCTTGCGATGATGAGGGCTCAGGGACATTGCTGCCTCTACCACCGAGTTCCCCTGCTCTGTGCTACCCGTTGTGCTCCTGTGCTGTTTGCCTGTGCTTAACCGCTCCAGAAGTGCCTAAACAAGAGGCCAATTTAATTTGCTAGATTGATAAAAAAGGTTTAAAGACAAACAAACCAAAAAAAAAAATTAGTGTTTACATTGCATTCATCTTTCTTTACAAACACATTCTCAAAGGAAAGATGATGCTGGAGTAATAATTCTTTTGTCTTTTATTATTGACTTCAAGACCAAAAATGATTTATTAGAATTGTAAAAATAAAAAAAAAACACATGTAACTCTGATGTCAAAGCGAATAAATGATCGTTATTTTTAAAAGTCCACTTGCAATTAAACCTATTTAAACTTCTGGGTGACTAAAACATTATTTATTTGGAAACAGAAGATCTGCTAAATAAGGTAGTTTATAAATAAACAGTTGCTAACAAAAGTGTATTCAATTATAGAGTCAAGTTTTCTGACCTTTAGTTGAAAAGACCTTCAGGGGAAGACAAGGTAACTGATATACAAAATAAATTTTGATCATATTAAAATGAATCAGCAATGGGGAAATATCTTACAGCATGAAAAAATGATCTCTAATCTCATGTAAGGGATTGATGAGGGGCATGTATCCAGATCTTGACTGGATGGTAGTGGTGAGAAGGGAGATTGGACATGAGACTTCATTTTGATTTGAAAGAATCATAATTTAAAAATATTTGAGGGACCCTGGCATAAAGAGTAAAAGGAAGCCATAAGCTTTTCCACTGATCTGTGGTTGAACTGTAGTATTAAGAAAGTAGATCAATAGCCAGTTGGAATTTATATAATACCAGTGAGTAGTACAGAGTGGGTAAATAAGAACTACCAATTACAAACTATGGGAAATGCTAACATAGTATAAAGAGCATGTATGTGAAGCTAGGAGATCCCTCACGATGAAGCTTGATTGCTTGTCTTCTCCAGGCTGAAAGGAGTGATGCCACATACTATGACCTTGGCCTGGGTCAGCCAGAAGGAGGTAAAAAGGTAAGTGTAATGACTTAGCAAAAAAGAACCGATTGTAGTTTGGTTAGAAATAGAATACTCCACATTTATTTCAATGTCCTTATTCCTTTCATTAACTGATTTATACTTGTTTAACAAATATGAGAAATACCTTATAAATTAAACAGTTTATATTAGTGTAAAAACATAGCTACTCTACTAAAGGGTCTTTCTTAGCTCTACATGCATCAGACAGCTGCGACCTTACTAGCCATATGCCCATTGAGAACTCACTTAACTCCTCAGAGATTTGGTTCCCTCATTTGCTGGGATCATCCTCTGGGACAATGGATGTGAAAGTAGTTGAAAGTTAAAATAGTGCCTTAAACATCACTATCATTATTATCATCACAACTCCCCAGCTGTATAAGATGGCATGTACCAGAGATAATTACAACAAAAATATCTTCGTTGGGAATTACCCTGAAACCTCAACCCCTCTGGAAGCCATGGAAACATCTCACTCTGCGGTCCTTGCTTCATCATTTTCAGTGGGCTTATGGAATTACAATAAATGCTATTTTTTAAATTCAATGTGGCACACTCTAACCGTGAGATTAAGTTATATGTTTCTTACAGATCAAATAATTTCCCTTAGAATTGTTCACTGTTGGGGTGTATTTTACCGTGAAAGAACTGGAAAAGCAAGTAGTGCCAGAAGGAGAGTTCTTATCTATGTCACTGGGATACATATGATAAAATATAACTAACATTTGTTGAGCACTTCCTACATACCTGTGTTAAGTGCTAAACACCAGCTGTGTAATGAGACTGCCTAGATTCAAATTCTGGCTTTATTATTTAGTACTTGTAAAAATATCTGTGTCTCAGTTTCCTTATCTATAAAATGGGGATAGTAACACAGACTTCATAGTTTTTGTTGTTGCTATTGTTTGTTTTGTTTTGCTTTGTGAGGATTAAATGAGTTAGTATATGTAAAGCACTTAGAATACTGCTGGGCACGTAGTAGGTGCACAATAAAAGTTCTTCCTCTCCCCTCCCCTCTCTCCTTTCTCTCTGGTCCTCATCCTCATCCTCCTCCACTTCCTCCTTCTCCATAATCTGTCTACTCAAGATCTCACAGCTAGGAAGCTGCAGGGCTGGCATACTGTGAAACGCTGCAGCCCATACTCTTGGCCACTAAGTGATAATAATTGACATGACCAAATGCTACTGACAAAATTTAGAGCTCACTTTAGATTAGAACATCACTGAGCAAATTCATCAGCAGTGCACTTCAGTGTTCTATTACACAAATCTGTTAAGCTGGGGAAAGGATTTCTTTGTTAAACAGCTGTTTAAAAGCATCAAAACAGTATGCTAGTTTTTGAAGATTGAAGAAAAAGTTGAAAGTTTGAAAAATTAACTTTCAATATAGAAAAAAATTCTCTAAGAACAAGCAAGATTTTAAAAGGTATTCTTTTATGTTGATTCCTAATTGGAAATGTTTTACATTTATGCTGGCTTTTCAAAAATTCTGAAATTAGAAAGCATTTTCTTAGAATATTTAGAAAACTACTCAAAGGCATGAAGGAGAGAAACATTCTTAAGATATGCTATTGAGTTAAAATCCTCTCTAACCACTTTCCAACTTGCTACATCATGACAAATACTCATCATTAACCATGAAATGAATGCAATTTTCCTTTCACATTTAATGTTATATTGGAGATATTATACAGTATCTTTCATACTTTCTGGAACTGCACAAGAGTAACATTTCATAGTAGCAGATGTGTGACATCACATGAAAACTTGTAAAACCTTTACATGAAAATCACATCTGTCAGTCTCCACTATTATTTTAACTGTAGTTGTATGGTTTGCTTCTCCGTCTGTGCCAGCAAAGGCAGCTTTGCATGAAAGCTGTTCCAGGAAATTGTGTCTTCTGGGCTAGCTAGTTAAGCAAATTGTATAACTGCCATTGAAACCAAAATGTAACCCAGCAGACATAATTTCACAAAAGAGGAGAGAAAAACACATTTGTACAAAAGTCACAGCTGTTCAACGCTACATTTTGCACTTTTTTCATTAAAGAAATTTCCCTTTCTTTATGAACAGTGACAGTTACATTTCTAGTTAGCAACTTTAGGACTTGTTAATACATTGCTAAGTGCTGTACTATCAAGGATTTAGTGTCAGGAAAACTACGGCTAACCTCTTTCTGCGTCTACATTGAGCAGAAATGTGGTCTGTCTGTCCTGTCTGCAGATGAAATAAGGAAAGATGTTGAGTATGGCTCACTGTTCTCTAACATACAGACCTGTGTGGCTGTCTCTATAGCTCCAAACAAGGGGCAACATCCCTACATTGAGGCCCACATAACCTGGACTCCTCTTCGTTCAGGACTTGCTAGTCTTACTCTTGGGGGCCGTGGTGTCCAGGGCCACTCTCAAGTCATGGGTAACGGAGCTGGTGGCTTGGAATGAGTGAGTTAGAAGCCAGCCTGATGGGGCTGTGAGCAGCACTGTCGGAACCCTCCTGTGACACTACTAGAGTGCAGCCAGGGAGCAGATGTTCTCTGGGGACCCCTTATTCTTCTCCAGTGATGAGTCCCAGAAGCTTGTACAGACCATCACGTGAGGATTATGGACACTACATTCATGGGATGCATTTCGAGCAAGAGTTTGGAGCCTGGGCTCTGCAGTCCCAGTGCCTGGGCCCCATTCCTCTCAATAATGTGCGATGCTGGGTAAGTTACTCAACTTCTTCAGCCAGAGTTTCCCCATCTGTCAACTTAAGACAATGTACCTCATTACACTACAGAGAGGATTAGAAATGTGCTAAAGACTGTTGAGCTCTTAGCCCGCTTCATGGCACATACTGAGCCCTCAGTGGATGTTAACTATTTTGATGATATGATACTTATATGATGATGATGATCATTTTTCTGAGTTTTAAATATATTAAACCTATAATCTTAAAATTGCATTTGCCCAGGACAGAATTATGGCACAGTAAAGTCACCAATAGTGGTCAAAAATTATTCAATCCAGGGTTTCCAGTTTCAAGTTGTACAGACACTTTCCCACTCCTGACTGCTGAAATCCTACCTGCTTGTCTGAGGCTGGCAGGAACGAGTGTTTGTGTAACTGTGCCAGAGGCACAAGGCTGATTTCAACCTGACGTGCCCTGCTGATGATAGAGAGCCCACTCCACAACTTCTGCTCCCAGTTGTTGATCTGCTTGAAGAGTAACTGACTGCTACGTTAGACTTCCAGTGTCCCTGCATAGGCTTTTGTGCCACTTGGGAGGAAGGTGGAATGTTTTTCCTATTTTGTAACCAGATCTCTAATTGTGTAATTTGGTATGTAATTAAACACCAAAAATGATAGCTCTATAGAGAACCCATTATATAATGTAAACATATAATGTTTACAAGTTGAGGTATTTTAATTATTTTGATTATTTTTTTCCAAAAGACATTTCTAAGAAATATTGGCCTATAGTTCTACTTAAAATTATCTGGAGGTTTGGATTATCTGTCTCAATTTTTTGATTGGTCTGATACACACACACACACCTAACTATTGCTATTGGGATACCTTACGGAACCATGTAATGGGGAAAAAGCCACGACAAATAGTAGAACTGGATGCAGTCTGAAGGAAGTTAAACTATTTGACTCACTATGACCTGTATCTAAGACCTCACAATCACCTGAAACCTAAAACTATTAAATGTGTTAGTCTGATCTAATTATATAAGATATAACTGACTAAATTATGAATAATTTTCTGACTATGGTGATGATACATGAAAAATGAAGTGAAGAAATGTAGAAAGAAATGTAATTTAAGCAAAAACAAGTCCAAAGTAAACCATGTGAAATGTAATGATAATGAGGACCATTTTCTTTTAGGCTTATAGCTAATGTCCAATTCAATAATTAACTACCAGCAGCAGGTCTTTACGTGAAGAGCACACGCCTCGATGATCAAGAAGGTAGGAAGCATTGCTTTTGGTCATGTGGGTCTCTCACCTCTATGACAGTTAGAGAAAGAAGGTTTGACTTAAATACTGTTTTTCACATTGGAAAGCAGTTGAGGACACGGAAGAAGAATCTGAAGATTTCGAATAGGGCAAGGGTCAGCAAACCATGTTCTGCATGCCAAATTTGGCCAGCTGCCTGTTTTTGTTAATACAGTTTTACTGGAACATACTACACCCATTCATTTAAGTGTTGCCTATGGTTGCTTTCAAGCTACAACAGCAGAGTTGAACAGTTGTGACAGAGGCCATTTGGCCCCCTAAAATATTTGTTATCTGGCTCTTTATGGAGTTTGCCAATATCTAAACTTAGGAGAAGGTTCTTGTTCAATGAATTCTGTAAGGAAGTGTATTAAAGATGAGATCTGGTATGTCACATACCTCCATTCTCTTTCCTTACATGGAAATAGCTTGGATTTCAGATGTAATAGGTTTAGGCAAGGGACAGTCTAATTCAACAAATTAAGACAAGGTAGCACCTATTGAAAATCTTTAATGTTGATAAATTTAACCAGGAGCTGCAGCTACATTATTATTATTAAAATATATGTGTATTTTAATTGATGAGCAATGTAGTAGGACTAGGAGCCTTATAACTATTTACAAGTGATTTCCCTTTATTTTTGCAATTAGTGATACCTCCATGTACATATCTTAATTTTTGCATCTATTGAGTGTCTACATGATGTTAGAGAATTAGATACTATGTTAGAAAATTGCACTTGGCAAAGGAAGTGAATTCACCTTCACTGGAAATGACTGACTATGGGGCCAAAATTGGGGCTTTTCCAGATGAAGATGGTGGGTCAAACTATTCAAGACAAGTGCTCATGAAGGAGATGCTCGAGGGCAGGGAGCACACAGGTCGTCCTCATCAGCACCTCCCCAGTGCAGAGAAGGGCTTGACACTTCGTAAAAGCTCAGTAACAATTTGAACAATTTACTACAAAAACAATTTAGCAATAATGCCATTAGTCTGTAATCCTCTACCATCTAGATTATTATTGCTAAACAGAATATGATTGGAGAAAACAGAGTTAGATCTTGATGGAGAGTGAGAACATCTTTAGTTTTTCAGCCTCTGCATTTCTTGGGTATCTGGTTTTGTTATTCACCCAAATAACTTAACAACGTGACACAATAGATAAAAAATAAAAATTTCTCTATCAGAAGAGGGGTTCTGGAAAAGTAAGTCACGTATTTAACTTTTGAAAATTATGAATATTATGAATATTATTTGATTTTCCTAAGAAAAAAATGTATAAATAACTGAATCCCTAATAGGGGCTTTATCCTGAATAAAAGGATGCATAGAGGGGTAACTCATATTATGCTAAGATACATACATTAAGGTAATGAAACCTCCAATAGATAACATAAAAGTCCAATCCACAGAAAAAATACTCTTGATTTAAAATGAGGCCTTAAAAGGAGAAAAAAAACCATCTTAATTTTATTTCATCCCTCAACTGGCAAGTATGGTTGCTTCATTTAATTGACTCTGAAATCTGGTTTAATAGAGTATCTCTTTTACACAACTAGTCAGCTCCCAACATTTTGATTGCAAAATGAAGGGCATTTACTTTGATGTCTTTAATTATCACTCATTTAGAGGACAGTGTGAAACACATTTTTCCAACTGGTGTTTTAGAATCATGAGTCAAAGGAAAGGAATGACAAATTAGCCAGCTGGAGAGCAAGAGACAGCTAGCTAGTGCTGCTAGAGTTTTTCTGGGTACTTCAAAGTAAGATGACAAAGGAATAAAGGGACTGTTAGCCACACAAGCTCAATAAATGAAATAATAACACAATTTCACAACACATTAATAACAAGTTAATATCAAACTTAGAGACTTACTCAACATAATAAGTGCCATATATGGGATCATCGATTTTTTCCCAGCCATATGGAAGCTCTGAAAAATAAAGAGTTATTTCTTTCAGTAAGTAACAGATAACACTATTTCTAATAAAAAGTAATATAATTTAATTGTTCGTGGCTTGCAGAAATAGTCTACTAAAGTGGAATAAAGCATTCAGAGTCAGCACTAAATTTCAAATGCATATTGTAGGGACTATAAGAAGCACTGACTTGAAAATTGGCACTTAAAACACAGAACTCTCTTCTCTGCAGATCTACTGCTGGGTCTAGCTGTTTATCCCACGCCAAGCAGTAGAATGGCACGCTATCATGTTATCACCACTCAAGGTAATACAGAAGGCAAATCGCTTTCCTGAAAGAGCATACAGTTTTCTCATTTATTTGTATTGTTAAAAGGAGCATTTCAGGATAAAGAGCCTATTTTCAAAATATATTTCTGAGAATAGCAAATTGTTTCTGATGACTGAAACAAAGACATTATACATTCTCAATTGACACCCCACTATTCGAGACGGTTAGCTTGCTTTTCTCTCTCCATGGGTCAGAATTTGAATACTGCCAATAAACTCTTTGGGTATATTTTTGTATAAAGTCTAAAATTCTAAACACACTTTCCTTGACAATATGGTTCATATTTTCAATTCTCCACAGCAAGTTTTAATAAACACATGTTAAAATATCAACAATACAATAAAAGCTACTTTAAGCAAAAACATGTTACTTGAAGACCAGGCTTTGTGTTATGATACTCCTTCCAAATACACTAAGCCTTTATAATTATTAACTCCTATAACTATGAAGAATATTCTAGTTTTCCTCATATACATTAATAATACATATATAACTTGAAATCTAAGTAAGATATATTGACATGCTCTAAGTAATATGTTTAAATGACACTTAAAAGTTTTATTTTTATAAGTAGTAACGCATTTTCACCATAGACAAGCACAGTTATAAAAGAAAATTAGAATCACCTGCAATCCTGCCATCCAGAGATAAGTGTGTGTGTGTGTGTATATATAATTTTTAAAGACACTAGATCATATAGTGCATATTATTTTTACAGCCTGGTATTTCTACCTAACAAAATATCAATGGCATCTTCAATGTGAATGAGTGTTACTGCACAATATTACTTTTAAAGTGGACAGTAGTGGTGTGGGGTGTGGCCAGAGCCTGTGTAATCTCATCAATCTTCTATTATTGAACATTTGGGACTTTCCAGTTATATATCATCTGTGTTGGACTTACTAAAGCCTAAATCTTTCATCATTTTCCCAGTAATTTAGTCATGATAAATTCCTAGAGGTAAAATTTCAGATTAAAGGGCATGTACCCTTTTATGGCTTTTGATAAATGTATATCTATATTTATATCCAAGTTGTTGCCATCCACTCACAAAAGAGAACCAATTTATAACTTCACTGGGAGTTTATGAATTGACTTTGTTTCTCTGTACCATCAAATTAAATACAGGTCCATAATTCCTCATCCAAAACTTTTTGGGACAGAGAGGTTTTGAAATTCATAATTTTTCTGATTTTAGAAGGATAACACGAGGCAAATGCATTCTGTTCCATAACACCTCAAGCAGAGTCTGAAAAAGCACTTTATAATCAAAGCCATGAGTATTTCAGCAGCCCAAACCATGTGATTCTCACTAAGAGGCACAAAAAAAGAACCACTTCACATCAGTTAGCACTGGTCTGCCAGCATGTCCAGGTCAGGTTACCTTTTGCTGCCAAATGAGTATAAAAGGCAGTTTTTAGAGCTTTTGAATTCTGGATATGCAGATAAAATACTGTATATCATTATTTTAAAAATCAACAAAATTGTTTTTTAAATAGTATCTCGTAGTTGTTTTAATTTGCCTTTCTTGGATTTCTAGTTAGTTTCAACATTTTTTATTTGTTCATCCTCGGGCAACTGTTCTTTCTTTTGTACATTTCTTATTTTTATAAATCCATTCATAAGAGTTTTTTTTTTTTTTACTTATTAAGAGTATTAATCCTTTGTTACATATGTTGCATATAGGTTTTTAAGAGTTTGCTTAGATTTTAATTTTGTTGAACATTTTCTTCAACGTAGTTGTTTTAATTTTTGATTGGTAAATTTCTCAGTGTTTTCCTTTATGGCTTCTATCATTGGAGCTTAGCTTAAATACTGAAGAAATTTTTCAAGTTTATTTATTTTTTTTAAACTATAAAGTCTAGGCTATGACGTGGTTTAATAATTTTTGGATTAGTCATATATTAATAAATATACAACACCAAATTGTGAAGCATCTTAAGAAATTTTTCTGTCAAAATTATAATAAGAATATTACTGAGTATTTACTATGGTCCAGATACTGATGGGTTTTCCATGCACTAACTCATTTTATATAAACAACAACTCAGGATTTAAAAACCCTGTACTTTGGTTCCAGAGACCTTAGCCAATTCAGATATCAATTTAGGCACTCTGTTTAATACAGCATAAACAATACTTAATTTAAACTAATGAGAATAACTATCCAGATGGTTTTTACCAAATTCCCCAAGTTACTGGAGAATTTGGCTATTAAAAAGAAAAATCCATTTGACAAACATCTACTGAGTGCCTTTTACAAGTAGCTTAAGTAAAAGAATATACAGAGGACAAGAATTGATATTATGAATATTTATTATTAATATGGCTGAATACATGGATTCATATATATAATAGGTTTAATATCACCTCATGAATACAATAATATGTAAAATAATAATATTTAATAATTTTCAGAGTAAAAGCCTAACATGGTTAGTTTTATGAATACTAGTCCTACTTCTTAATGGCACTGCCAAATGGAAGCATTTCATGGTCAAATTTTAAAAATTATCTTTTACAGTGTAATCTATTCCTTCACTTATTCCTTATCTTTGGCTCTTTTTTTGAGTAAATTACTAATTCTAAGCAATGTATCTCCGAAGTATACAGTTCACTGATTCTTTATCTTTGTGGACTTACAGTGCCAAAGGTTCTGGGAACAATTCATTGGCATTCTTTCCCATTTGCCATCATGAAGCGTTCATCAGAATTTAGGGGGAATCTGATTTGCTTTTCATAAGATATTAATATAGTTTGTTTGCTTATTTCATATTTCCAAAATAAACTATTAATTCATGCCTAAACAAAATTATATATTATAAATATTTATACTTTAAGATGAACTATTAAGTGGTCCTTGACTCACAATTTGAGACAAAATGATACACTGTAGCTCTAACTTGTTTACAAAGAGCTGTCATTCATTTCATTTACAAGGTCTGCACAGGATTGATGGATGAATGTTACAAGAAACAAGTAATAGAATACACACACTGGTTCATTTGTAAATATGACAGAATAGGTATAAAAGTCTACAACCAATGCTTAAGATTGTGTATTTGTGTGTGTGTGTGTGTGTACATATATAGGAATGTGTATGTGTATATATATATGTTTGTGTGTATGCATGTGCATGTATGTGTGGACATGTGTTTGTGTGTATTCCCCTTAATGACATTCTTCCTGAGTGGCAAAGAAAAGCCAAGTCATAAAATAAATTCTTAAGATTATTAACTCATGAAAAGCCAAGTCATAAAATAAATTCTTAAGATTAACTGAAGAGTATACATCTATATGATGAAAAGTTAAGACAGTTAAGAACCATCTTGCACTGTGAAAAATTAGCTATCTGGACTTTAATTCGTTTTTAAAAACAAATTGCTTCTTTTTAAAATTAAGCTAGGAAACGAGAAAAAAGAATTTCCAATTTTGTACTATTTGCCCAACCAAGCTAGTATGCAGCTTGGAACTCTTGGGTCCTGGGTTATTTGGAATACTGTATTCAATGATACCTGACAAATTTGCAGATGATTAAGGTCACACTAATGAAAGCATAACCTATACTATGCAACAAAGAAAACTAAACACTTGAGATCAGCAAAGTTAATGCTGTATTAAGAACGGCTGTAATTGAGATTATCTTCAGGCCATGGAACCATGGGGAAAATTCAGTGATTAGATATTCCTATAGTGATCCACTCTGCAAAAGTCTGTGAAAATGTCTAGGTTAATTTGTAGTCAGTCATATAAGCTTTGTAAAACTTTAATAGAATCAAAAATTAAAGAGGCATCTAGTTCAGCCTGGATTCTGCCACAGCCATCATGCTCTTCTTTTTATTTACTCGCTCTGTCCAATTCTTATTTATTTACTTATTTATTTGTTAGGTCCATTTTTGTTGCAGAAAACTGGGACTCCTTTATTAGCTCAAAAAAACATTTTTCAGGCTACAGCTGGGAAACTTGTAGAATCCAAGGATAGTATTTCTTATGGAAATGGGACCCAAATACTGAAAAGCTATAAGGAACCTAAGATACACTATCTCACTACTTTGATCTCTGAGTTTCCCAATTCTGTACCCAGCCTCCTCCCCTGCATCCACCCTAATTCATTAATCCAGTTCATTTTCTTCAAAATAGATCCAAGTTACTTAGCCTGGCAGATCACTGTAATGTCTGTCCTCAGGTCAAGAGCCCACTCACATAATAATCAGGTATGGCTGGGGGCTGTGCCCCATTTGCAGACACAGAGCCACATTCGGCAAACACAAATGGAGGAACATTCTAGAAAATAACTGGCCAGTACTCTTCAAAAGTGTCAAGGTCATGAAATAGAAAGCCTGACTGAGGTATCGCCATAGTGTGTAGAGGAGACCATGGAGACACGAAGAGTAAATGCAGGGTGGGATCTGGATTAGGTCCTGGACCAGAAAAAGGACATTAGTGAGACAACTGGTAAAAACCAAATAAGACTTGTAGATTAGTTACTAGTCTACATGAATGTTAATTTCCTGACATCAATAATTGTGCTTATGAAAGATGTTAATATTAGGGGAAGTGAGGTGAAAGGTACGTAGAAACGCTTTGTACAATTTTTGTAGTTTTTCTGAAATCTAAAATAATTTCAAAATGAAAAATAACTGAAAAAAGCTACTTCACCAACTCTCACTATTGATTAGATGACTTCTACTCACACTTTATTAATATTCAATCAGATACATATAACACTGAATTAATTTGGATAGTGTTAAATTTTTAAACAAAATGAGGATGTAGGATTTCTGCATTTATAGTCTTCTTTTATATTATATTGACTTTTAATAGATATTTCCAAGAAAGTAACTTTTAATTTTGCTATTTTACCTTTTTTTTTTTTTCCTGTTGCCTATCTTTCTGCTCACTGGAAAAACTAAGTAAATGCTATGTTCATGTTTAAGTGTTACTGCATCTTGAATCCTAGAGATACAAATTCAGTAACATGAGTTCAAAATCTGGAGTCCGGTTTTGTTCCTTTCTTGGGAGGCAGCATCTTGTATGGGTCATAGCATGGGTTACGTTAATTCATAAAGGTTGTGTGAAGGCCCATCCTGGTGGGCAGCTTAAAAAGCCAGGAAGGTGGACCAATTTAGAAAGCATACTAAGTACTAAGATTTTGGAGACAGGAACAGGGACCAGCATAGGGGACCATTTCCTTCAATCCTATGTTATTTTATTTGGACTTGCTTTCTTAAAAAAATTGAGGCTCTTGCTATTGTGCTTTAGAGGTGATGACATCACAAGAGAACATAAGAAACATATAAAAGTTCCCTAGGTAGAATAATATGCAATATAGTGATAGCTACTACCCATATTAAAATCTTTTCCTACAATTTTTATTAGATTTTTGCTGTATACACATTATATGAATTGGGAAATATAACTAAATTTCCCTGGAAAAGTCATTTAACTTTTGCTACCAAGGAGTATAATTATAAAAGTAAATTCTGAATTCATTCTTGTTTTTAACAAAATCCATAAAAGAATGATATGTTAATCACAGTCCCATTTCCCTACATAAAGATAGAGTTGAGAGTGTATACTTCCAGACCTTTTTCTGTGTGTCAGGACTCAAATTTGCTCCTATTTACCAGAGAATTTTATTCCATTCAGTCACAAAAATAAACAATCAAACAAAACAACAAACTTTAGAACCTAAAATTGAAAATAAAAATTGTTCCTGTATGTTCTCTTTTTCATCTTCCTCAGAGAGTGTCTACTTGCAAGAGCACAAACCCAGTTGATATCATGGAAATATAGGCTAAGAAGTCTTCATTCATGGGCCTGGGTATAGGAGTTTTACTATTTTTTACAGTGGAAAGGAGAACTAGCTGATCTGTATTTTACAACACTGGCATTTAATTCATGTTACCATGTGGATTCAGCCTGAGTATTTCATTACCCCAGTATTATAATGGGTTTTAAAAGTATTGACCACAATTTCACGGGGTTGTTGTTGATAAAACATACAATGGCACAAACAAATTCCAACTAAATTTATTCCTTAATGTATCTTACCAAATTTGAGTAGAAAATGTATAAGCTTTTTCTGACAGATATTGATATATAAAGAAAGGTGTGCTCAATAATGTTTTGGGTATTCAGGGGCCCTTTTCTACCTGGAAAAAAAGTTGTCAAATATAAATGTGAACTTTTGCAATGTTAACTTAAAGATGACAGAGTAATATATTTGAGACGGTGACAAGAAGTGGTGGCAGAAAGGCATGACACAAAAAAAGGATGCTGTCTGGTAAAGATTCAGAAGGAGTCATATTTGGTTTAAGTTTGCAAGCTGCACTAGAAGGTGAAAAAGTGATGAATCTAGTAGGTGGTTTTTTTTTTGGTTGTTTGGTTTTGTTTTTTAAATTCCTAGAGCTTTGGAGAAAGGTCTGGCCATAGTGAAAGATCTGGGCAACAACTTTATGTTAGGACTTCAAATATACATCTCCAGTTTCCTCTTAATTTCTGTAAGTCTATATTAATCCATCTATTGATTTATTTATCATCATCATCCACTTAAGATTCTTTATTGAAACATGCTGGGCTCCTATAATGTAAAGGCTGATATCTAAATTTTAACCTCTCCACTTACCCAGAAAACCATAAATATCCACTAAGAGAACAGTAAAACCATCTATAACCCACATCTACAACATAATTAGGAGAAAGAAAATACTATGAACTTGAAAAGGTATATGTAGGTAGAGACATAAATACCCCAATCTAGCAGAACCAGCTCAAGAGCCCATTCTGGATCAGAAAGTCAGGTGGAGAGTGTGCAGAAAAGAAGAGAGGGAGCAAGGAGCCCAGGGGCAGAAGAACAGACAAAATCACTCTCAGAAAGATAAAGTCCTGTCCTGAATTGGAAAATGCTAACAGACATGGTTGATCAGAACACAGCTACTGGGGAACCGAAAAAAAGAGGTTTGAAAGTGAGCAGAATGAGAGATGGAGTCTTAGGAAGGCACTTCTTAAGAAGAAGAGGGAAATGATGTTGAAAGAGGAAATGGCCCATGGAAATTTGGTTATGATAGGAAAGAATCATGAGGTAAGAATCACAACTTCTGTTGTGTCTGAAGAAACAAGAAAAGAATCATAAGATCATAAGACATACCAACTATTCCCTCTGCAAAAAAAATATATCATCTACTAAAAATTAGTACTTCACAAAATAAACAGAAGAGGGTGCTCATGGACTAAGAATGTAGTAATCTACCGAACTCTTATTTTTGCTTATACAAAACTGTTACTGCCGGTTTAGGAAAAAAATAAAAATAAATAGAAAGTAGATAATATTCATACAAGGTTATTATAAGAAATCAGAAATGAGAGTCAAAGCGATATGACTAATAAAAAAGTATTATCCTCCTTCAAGCATAAACAAAAACACAAATGAGAAAACTGTAATGAAATCTCAAGATATTTTCAAACAAGCATTTATAAATATAAAACAACATTTTGAATCAGAAATTTAAAAGTTCAGAAATGGACAAAGAACAGAAAGATAGAAGAGTTGACTAAAATGAGAAAATAAATTAAAAAAAAAAAGACTCTTTGAAATTAAAACTAAATTACAAGGTGCCCAAGAGAGAATCAATTCAGTTGGAATTATAATAAGGACCACTGAGGAAAGACATGGCAATAGCCAAGAGAACAAGATGAAATAAACAAATAGTAAAAAGAATCAGAATGAAGTCATCAATATAGAACACAGGCAAAGATAATCCAGTATATGTATAATTGGAATACATAAAGACAAAAATATTAGAATACTTAAAACTATAATCCAGAAGAATTTCCAGAAATAAAATAACTACATATATTTCTATATTGAAAGGGCTGTCCAAGTACTTGGAACATTGTCCCAGAACAGTCAAATCCAACGTAATAGCTATCAGTTAGCCATTAGACTTAAATTATAGAGGAAAAACTGACTAAAAGGTAAGTTCCTTACAATAAAAAAAAAAAAATCAAGTTGATATCACATCTCTGGAATAACATACATAGCTAGACAGTAATGAAGCAGCATTTTAAGGAATCTCAAAGAAAGAGTGAACCAAGGATTTTATATCCAGCCAATCAACAGTATCAACACACATACACACACACACACACATTTAAAATATGCAAGAGGGATGCTGGTGGGGGACTTTGATGACCACGGAGATGGGAGGAAACCCCGAGCAACCTGGTAGGATGTGGGGTGGAGTGAGGGGGGAGGAGAAGTGGAGGCTGGATAGGACCAACACCCCTGAGTGGTGCCTGAGAGAGGGGAGGAGTTCCCTCACCTGGAGGGACTCTCAGGGGGCTCGGAGGATCTGGGGAGGTGTGGAGGGTGTTTACCCCACCCACTCAGGCCCTGGGAAACCTGCTGGGCTCCTGGGCCTGGTCATCCATTCTCTGGGGCCCCCTCTGGGCCGTGTTGGTCTGGGCCGTGTTGGTCCATTCTCCGGGTCCCCCTCTGGGCTGCGTAGGAGGGAGGCAGGGGGAGAAGAGGAGAGGCGGACAGGGAAGGGACCTCAAGGATTGGAGGATCAGGGGAGGCGCAGAGGGCATTTCCTCCACCCACTTGGGGCCCGGGAAGCTTGCTAGGCTCCCGGGCCTGTTCCTCAGTTCTCCTGGGCCCCCACCATCTGTAGGGGTCCTAGGGTCATAGGAGGGAGGGAGGATGGGAGAAGAGGAGGAGAGGCTGACTGGGGGAGACCCTCCAGGACCAGGGGATCAGGGGAAGCACTGCAGGTGTTTCCCCAGCCCACTAGGCCTTGGGAAGCCTGTTGGGCTTCTGGCTCTGGTCCCCTGCTTCTGGGGCCCCCTCCGGCCACGTGGGTCCTAGTGGCATAGGAGGAAGGTGGAGAGAAGAAGAAGAGAGGCCAATGGGGAGGGACCCTCTGGGATAATGTGCCTATGTTTGGGTAATGCGCCTAGTGTTTCCCCCACCCACTTGGGCCCAGTGAGCCTGCTGGGGTCCCGGACCAGGTCCTGCACCCTCCAAGGCCAGAGGCACTCCTGGGCCCCTCCTGCTGCATTGAGCCAAAGCCCCGCCCCCTCAGGGCCTTTTCTGGCCCTGTGGGTCCTAAGCATAGGCCCCACCCACAACCCAAACCCCACCCCTGCCTAAGCCCCACCCCCACAGCCAAGGCCTTTTCTGGCTTTTTTTTTTTTTTTCCTTCTCTTTTTTGCTATTGTGGTTCTGTTTTACCTTCTGGTTGTTGTTTCATCTATATTTTTGTTTTTTCTAAGATATCTGTTAGTTTTCTAATCTTCATATTTTTACTTTTTGTTGTTATTGTTCTGCTCCTTTTTCTCTTTTTTCTTTCCTTTTTTTTTTTTTGCTGCCCCACACAGCTTGTGGTATCTTAGTTAATGAGCTCGGGGTCAGACCTGAGCTCCTGCAGTGGGAGCTCTGAATCCGAACCACTGGAATAACAGACAACCTCAGACCCCAGGGAATATTCATCGGAGTTTGGTCTTCTGGAGGTTCTCATCTTGGCACCAAGACCCAGCTCTACCTAACAGCCTACAAACTCCAGTGCTGGAAGCCTCAGGCCAAACAACGAGTAAAACAGTAACACAATCCCACCCATCAAAAAAAAAAAAAAAAAAAGACAACGAAAAAATATGTCACAGATAAAGGAGCAAGGAAAAACTTACAAGACCAAATAAATGAAGAGGAAATAGGCAACCTACCTAAAAAAGAATTCACAGTAATGATAGTAAAGATGATTCAGAATCTTAGAAATGGAATGGAGGCACGGATAGAGAAAATACAAGAAATGTTTAACAAAGACCTAGAAGAACTGAAGAACAAACAGAGATGAACAACACAATAAATGAAATGAAAAATACACTAGAAGGAATCAATAATAGAATAACTGAGGCAGAAGAACGAATAAGGGAGCTGGAAGATGGAATGATGGAAATAACTTCCAAGGAGCAGAATAAAGGTAAAAGAATGAAAAGAATTAAAGACAATCACACAGACCTCTGGGACAACAGTAAACGCACAAGCATTTGAATTATAGGGGTCCCAGAAGAAGAGGAGAAAAAGTAAGGGTCTGAGAAAATATTCGAAGAGATTATAGTGGAAAACTTCCCTAACATGGGAAAAGAAATAGTCACCGAAGTCCAGCAAGCACAGAGAGTCCCATACAGGATAAACCCTAGGAGAAACACACTGAGACACATATTAATCAAACTAACAAAAACTAAATTCAAAGAAAAAATATTAAAAGCAGCAAGGGAAAAGCAAAAAATAAAAAACAAAGGAACCCCCATAAGGTTATCAGTGGATTTTTCAGCACAAACTCTGCAGGCCAGAAGGGAGTGGCAGGATATACTTAAAGTGATGAAAGAGAAAAATCTACAACCAAGATTACTCTACCCAGCAAGGATCTCATTCAGATTTGACGGAGAAATCAAAAGCTTTACAGACAAGCAAAAGCTAAGAGAATTCAGTACCATTAAACCAGCTTTACAACAGATGCTAAAGGAACTTCTCTAGGTGGGAAATACAAGAGGAGAAAAAAGACCCACAAAACCAAACCCAAACAATTAAGAAAATGGTAATAGGAACATATATGTCAATAATAACCTTGAATGTAAATGGATTAAATGCTCCAACAAAAAGACACAGACTGGCTGAATGGATACAAAAACAAGACCCATATATATGCTGTCTATAAGAGACCCATTTCAGACCTTCACTTTCAGTTTGAATGTGTCTGAAAGTGAAGGGATGGAAAGAGATATTCCATGCAAATGGAAATCAAAAGAAAGCTGGAGTAGCAATACTCTAATCAGATAAAATAGACTTTAAAATAAAGACTGTTACAAGAGATAAGGAAGGACACTACATAATGATCAAGGGATCAATCCAAGAAGATATAACAATTATAAATATTTATGTACCCAACATAGGAGCACCTCAATACATAAGGCAAATGCTAACAACAATAAAAGGGGAAATTGACAGTAATGCAATAATAGTAGGGGATTTTAACAGCCCACTTACAGCAATGGACAGATCATCCAAACGGAAAATAAATAAGGAAACACAAGCTTTAAATGACACAATAGACCAGATAGATTTAATTGATATTTATAGGACATTCCACCCAAAAGTGGCAGAATATACTTTCTTCTCAAGTGCACATGGAACACTATTCAGGATACATCATATCTTGGGTCACAAATCAAGCCTCGGAGAATTTAAGAAAATTGAAATCGTATCAAGCATCTTTTCTGACCACAACACTATGAGACTAGAAATCAATTACAGGAAAAAAACTGTAAGAAACACAGATACATGGAGGCTAAATAGTGTGCTACTAAATAACCAAGAGATCACTGAAAAAAATCAAAGAAGAAATAAAAAAAACTACATAGAAACAAATGACAATGAAAACACAATGACCCAAAACCTATGGGACATAGCAAAAGCAGTTCTAAGAGGGAAGTTTATAGCAATCCAATCTCACCTCAAGAAACAAGAAAAATCTCAAATAAACAATATAACCTTACACCTAAAGCAACTAGAGAAAGAAGAACAAAGAAAACCCAAAGTCAGTAGAAGGAAAGAAATCATAAAGATCAGAGCACAAATAAATGAAAGAGAAATGAAGAAAACAATAGCAAACATCAATAAAACTAAAAGTTGGTTCTTTGAAAAGATAAACAACATTGATAAACCTTTAGCGAGACTCATGAAGAAAAAAAGGGAGAGGATGCAAATCAATAAAATTAGAAATGAAAAAGGAGAAATCACAACTGACAACACAGAAATACAAAGGATTATAAGAGACTACTATAGACAACTATATGCCAATAAAATGGACAACCAGGAAGAAATGGAAAAATTCCTGGAAAGGTACAATTTTCCAAGACCAAACCAGGAAGAATTAGAAAATATAAACACACCTATCACAAGTAATGAAATTGAAACTGTAATTAAAAATTTTCCAACAAACAAAAGGCCAGGGCCAGATGGCTTCACAGGTGAATTCTATCAAACATTTAGAGAAGAGCTAACACCCATCCTTCTTAAACTCTTCCAAAAAATAGCAGAGGAAGGAACACTCCCAAACTCATTCTATGAGGCCACCATCACCCTGATTCCAAAACCAGACAAAGATGTCACAAAGAAAGAAAACTACAGGCCAATATCACTGATGAACACAGATGCAAAAATCCTCAACAAAATACTAGCAAACAGAATCCAACAACACATTAAAAGGATCATACTCCACGATCAAGTGGGGTTTATCCCAGGAATGCGAGGATTCTGCAATATACACAAATCAATCAATGTGATATACCATATTAAAAAATTAAGGAATAAAAACCATATGATCATCTCAATAGATGCAGGAAAAGCTTTTGACAAAATTTAGCACCGATTTGTGATAAAAACACTCCAGAAAATTGGCATAGATGGAACTTACCTCAACATAATAAAGGTCATATATGACAAACACACAGCAAACATCATTCTCAATGGGGAAAAACTGAAAGCATTTCCACTAAGATCAGGAACAAGACAAGGATGTCCACTTTCATCACTCTTATTCAACATAGTTTTGGAAGTCCTAGCCATGGCAATCAGAGAAGAAAAAGAAATAAAAGGAATCCAAATTGGAAATGAAGAAGTAAAACTGTCACTGTTTGCAGATAAAATGATACTACATATAGAAAATCCTAAAGATGCCACCAGAAAACTACTCGAATTAATCAATGAATTTGGTAATGTTGCAGGAATGCACAGAAATCTCTTGCATTCCTATACACTAACAATGAAAGATCAGAGAGAGAAATTAAGGAAACAATCCCATTTACCATCACAACAAATGAATAAAATATCTAGGAATAAACCTACCTAAGGAGGCAAAAGACTTGTACTCAGAAAACAGTAAAACACTGATGAAAGAAATCAAAGAGGACATAACAGATGCAGAAATATACCATGTTCTTGGATTGGAAGAATCAATATTGTGACTATACTAACCAAAGCAATCTACAGATTCAACGCAATCTCTATCAAACTACCAACGGCATTCCTCACAGAATTAGAACAAAAAATTTTACAATTTGTATGGAAACACAAAAGACCCCAAATAGCCAAAGCAATCTTGAGAAAGAAAAATGGAGCTGGAGGAATCAGGTTCCCCAACTTCAAACTATACTACAAAGCTACAGTAATCTAGACAGTATGGTCTTGGCATAAAAACAGAAATATAGATCAATGGTTCAGGATAGAAAGCCCAGAGATAACTGCATGCACATATGGTCACCTAATTTATGACAACTAAGCCAAGAACATACAATGGAGAAAAGGCATCCTGGTCAATAAGTGGTGCTGGGAAAACTGGACAGCTACATGTAAAAGAATGAAATTAGAACACTACCTACCACCATAGACAAAAATAAACTCAAAATGGATTAAAGACCTCAATCTAAGACTGGAAACTGTAAAATTCTTAGAGGAAAACATAGAAAAAACACTCTTTGACATAAGCCACAGCAAGATCTTTTTTGATCCACCTCCTAGAGTAATGAAAATAAAAACAAAAATAAACAAATGGGACCTAATTAAACTTAAAAGCTTTTGCACAAAAGGAAACCATAAATAAGACAAAAAGACAACCCTCAGAATGGGAGAAAATATTTGCAAACGAAGCAACAGACAAAGGATTAGTCTCTAAAATATACAAAGAGGTCATGCAGCTCAATATCAAAAAAACAAACAACCCAATTGAAAAATGGGTGGAAGACCTAAATAGACATTTCACCAAAGAAGACATACAGATAGCCAAAAAGCACATGAAAAGATGCTCAACATCACTAATTATTAGAGAAATACAAATCAAAACTATGATGAGGTATCACCTCACACTGATCAGAATGGCCATCATCAAAAAATCTACAGGGCTTCCCTGGTGGCGCAGTGGTTGAGAGTCTGCCTGCCAATGCAGGGGACACGGGTTCGGGCCCTGGTCTGGGAGGATCCCACATGCCGCGGAGCGACTGGGCCCGTGAGCCACAACTACTGAGCCTGTGTGTCAGGAGCCTGTGCTCCGCAACAAGAGAGGACACGATAGTGAGAGGCCCGCGCACCGCGATGAAGAGTGGCCCCCACTTGCCACAACTGGAGAAAGCCCTCACACAGAAACGAAGACCCAACACAGCCAAAAATAAAATTAATTAATTAAAAAAAAAATCTACAAACAATAAATACTGGAGAGGGTGCGGAGAAAAGGGCACTCTCTTGCAGTCTTGGTGGGAATGTAAATTGATACAACCACTATTGAGAACAGTACGGAGATTCCTTAAAAAACTAAAAATAGAACCACCATATGATCCAGCAATCCCACTACTGGGCATATACCAAGAGAAAACCATAATTCAAAAGGACACATGTACTCCAATGTTCACTGCAGCACAATTTACAATAGCCAGGACATGGAAACAACCTAAATGTCCAATGACACATGAATGGATAAAGAAGATGTGGTACATATATACAATGGAATATTACTCAACCATAAAAGGGAACAAAATTGGGTCATTTGTAGAGATGTGGATGGACCTAAAGTCTGTCATATAGAGTGAAGTAAGTCAGAAAGAGAAAAACAAATATCGTATATTAAGGCATATTTGTGGAATCTAGAAAAATGGTACAGATGAACCTATTTGCAGGGCAGGAATAGAGATGTAAATGTAGAGAATGGACATGTGGACACAGTGGTGGAAGGGGAGGGTGGGACAAATTGGGAGATGGGATTTGACATAAATACACCACCATGTGTAAAATAGATAGCTAGTGGGAACCTGCTAGCTGAGCACAGGGAGCTCAGCTCGGTGCCTGTGATGACCTAGATGGGTGGGATGGGGGAGGGGGTGGGAGGGAGGTCCAAGAGGGAGGGGATATAGATATATATATAGCTGATTCACTTCATTGTGCAGCAGAAACTAACACAACATTGTAAAGCAATTATACCACAATAAAAAAATAAATAAAATAAAATATGCAAAAACTCAAGGAATACTGCATCCAAGAACCCTTCCTGAGGTGCCTACATATGTTAATTAAACCAAACTTAATTACTTAATTCAACCAAGAGATGACTGTAGCAAGGACTAATAGTATCATTCAAGACATTTAATTATGGATCTAAGTGTAGAAGAAAGGTGGGAACAAGGATATTATTCTAATAATAATGAAATGATTATATGTTTAGACACTGTTGAAATAAAACAAAAAAGAGAGAAGATAAAAAGGAGAGAATGACCAATGATCTCACTGACTGTTGCTTAGGCAATAGATAGGAGTCACAGAATACCATTTAAAGCTAACAAAGGAACAAGAGCCTCATAAAAGGTATCAGTATAAAGGCAAACATAAAAACAAAAATATAAACTGTTCTAAATACCAAAAGGAAGAAACAAATAACTCTCCCCCACAACCCAAAAAGACTATATAGAGAAACACAGTCAACATAACATGGTATGGTCAATAAATACAACATAAAACAATATGACAGTTAAAACATAGAAATGAATGCAATTTACTTCTCTTGTTCAGATTTTCTAATTAGCTCATAAAGAAAAACCCAACTGCATGTTGTAAAGAAGAGACACATTTAAATAGAGTGATTCAGAAAGGCTAAAAAGAAAGGGTTGGGCAAAGATATGCCAGACAAATGGAAAAACTTATACAAGCAGGGAGTATAGTCCTGCTGCCAGTCTGCAGAACTGAAGTCAAAAGCATTAACCAGGACGAGGAACACTACTTTATAACAAAAAGGTCACAATTCATAATGAAGACATACCAGTTTCAATATCTGTATGTCAAATAATACAAATTATCTTTATAAAATGGTAACTATAGGAGTTGAAAGGGAACTAGAAACACACTAGTAACAAATACTTAAGACTGCTCCAGTCTAAGATAGGTCAAGTTGACAAAATTACAAGTAAAGAAGAACTAAATATAGCATAATTAATTAGGCAAATCTTTTGGTTCTCCCCTCATCTCTTTTTCTATTTACACCCCAATAATAGAGAATATATATTCTTCTCAACTACACATAGGACATTCTCCAAAATTGTCTATATGTTGAATTACAAAAGTCTTAAATTCTACAAAGCAGAAATAATAAAAACAATAATCTCTGACCATAATGCAGTAAAATTTAGACATTAATACCAAAATCATAATCAGTGGAACTTTCATCTAGAAATTAAAAACTCTAAATAAACAACTCATGTGTCAAAGAGGAAATGTTAGCTGAAATTGTAGAATTTCTAAAAGTAATGAGAGTGAAAACAGTAGCAAAATCTGTAGAAAAGAAACAGTGATCAGAGGAAATTTTATAGCATATATATATTACATACATACGTACACACACGCACACACACACACACACACACACACACACACACACACATATATATATATATATATATATATGGAAGAATAGAAATAATGAAAGTGAATTCCCAATTCAAAAAGCTAGAAAAAGAACAATAAAGGAATCCCTCCAGGAACAAAACAAAACAAAACAAAACACAAGAAAGGAATATAAATGATAAAAGCAAAAATTCATATAGTAGACAATGGAAAAATAGTAACAATTGAAGTGCTGTTTCTTTTAAAAACCAGCAAAATAAGCACTAATTTAATATTAAAAAGAGATGTCACATATAACAAAGTAAAAAAAAACGACAAAAGGGAAGCAATCATAAACACAAATTTTTGTACAAACCTATGCTAAGAAAATTGAAAATCTAAATTAAATGGATAATTTCTTAGGAAAATACAATTTATGAAAATTGGTCCCAGTGGAAAACAATAAGAGTACTAAGGATAATTTATAAACTGGGTGTGAGTAAAGACTTTCTTAACCTGACTCAAACTTGACAAATCTGACTACAGAAAAGCAAAAAGGAATCTCTGTACAATCCAAAACACCATAATCAATATTAAAAGATAAACGACAAACCGAGAGAAAATATTTGTAACATATAGCAGTGAAAATTCATGCACTTTGGTAGAATGTAAGTTGTGCAACCACTATGAAAAACAGTCTGGAGATTCCTCAAAAGACTAAATATAGAACTACTGATAGGTTCCAGCATTCCATTTCTGGGTACTTATCTAAAGAAAATGAAAACATTAATTTGAAAGATATATGCATCCCTATATTCATTGTGGCACTATGTATAATAGTCAAGATATGGAAGCAACCTGTGTGCATCAATAGATGAATGGATAAAGAAGATGTGGTATACACACACACACACACACACACACACACACACACACAGGAATACTACTCGGCCATAAAAAAAGAACAAAATCTTGACATTTGTGACAACATGGATGGACCTTGAGGGTATTATACTAAGTGAAATAAGTCAGACAGAGGAAGACAAATGACAGGATTTCACTCATATGTGAAATCTAAAAAACAAAACAAAGGAACAAACAAAACAAAACAGAAACAGACACATAGATACAGAGAGCAAAATGGTGGTTGCCAGAGGGGAAAGGGGTAGGGAGATGAAGGAAATAGGCGAAGGGGATTAAGAGGTACAAACTTACAGCTAAAAAATAAATAAGTCACAGGGATGTAATGTACACATAGGGAATAGAGTCAACAATATTGTAATAATGTTGTATGGTGATGGATTTATTAGACTTATTGTGGTGATTATTTCATAATGTATAAAAATGTCAAATCACTATGTTGTACACCTGAAACTAATATAATATTGTATGATATAATATTGCATTGCCAAGTATAACTTAATAAAAAAGTGAAGGGAAAAAAACCTTAAAAACTTTATAGAAAAATGTGTAAGAGTCAGGAATAGACTGTTCACAAAAAGTATACACAGTTGTCCTTTACACATGAAAAGACGCCCAACTTCCTTTAACAAAAAAGAAATGCAAATTAACACTATATTGAGATACTATTCTTCACCTACCACATCAGCAAAAATCCAAAAGCTTGACATCACACTCTCCTGGCAAGATTGTGGAAGAACTGCCCCCCAACCCTACAATGCTGGTGGTCGGGCAATATCACACAACCTCTACTGAGAGGAATTTGGCAGTAACTAACACAACCAGACATACTTTACCCTTTGACTCAACTATCTCTCTCTGAGAAATTTCTCTACAGTTTCATCTTTAACAATGCAAAAAATCAAATACACAAGGTTATTCATTGCACTATTATTTTACTAGCAAACCTTGGAAACAACATAAATATCCAAGAAGAGATGACAGGTTAAATAAACATTGTATGTGCACGTGCTGCAGTACTATTCAGCTGCGAAACTTATGAGAAAAATCTCTATGATCTGATATATGGTGATTTGTGGAATACACTGATAAATAAAAAGACTCCTATGCTTATTTTTGAGAAAACATATACAAGAAGGTGAACCATCAACTGAAGAAACTGCTTCACGGCAAGAGATGGGCATGGACGATAAAGCTGAAGGGATACGAAAGAGAATGAGACGCTTTTGGGAAAAGCTCTTTTATAATCCATGTCAATGTTCCTTTATTCAAAAAAAATGTAAAAAGATGAAAAAACCCTCAAATTGAATACAAACATAAAGGAAATGAACCTAATTGTATATGAAACTGCTCACCACTCAGAAAAAAGTCAAGTATTAAAGAAATTACAGACTAAGATTTCATTGCACAAAGACCCAGAAGGTAAAGAGCTGTATTTATAATGTCGCACAATTTGGTATGCTTTCCTGACAGAAGGCATCAAGATACTGATTTCTGGGTCTTGGGGTTAATTTATTTACATCAGTTCGTACGCCTTCTGCACTAGGAAACCCAGTGGGTCTGGAGTTTAGGAGCCTCATGAATAAAAAAGCCGCAATAACAAAGTTTCAAGAGTATGGGGCGGGGCAAACATTAATTTCAGTGGTTTAGACCTGAGGCCAGACTAGAATTTAATAATTCAGAGGGGAAGGCACAGATCTCTGGAGAGGACAGGGTTGATCAAAGTCTTTCCAAGTGACCCTTGGTCTTTGGCCGACAGTGACCTTAGAAAGCTGGTATCCGAGGCTTCTGTGAAAAGAACCTCTGGGCATTATGGAAGCTGCAGAGGTAGATTCCATTCATTCTGGGAATCTGCCATTCCAGATAATCCTAAAAGCCTCAGAGCTATTGTAGACGCTGGGCATTTGGAATGTAAGGTATAAAGTCATTGCAGCAGGAAACCTACAAAAGCCTGGGAACTGAAAACGGGTATTTTTCGGGGGGAGCAGGAGTCTGTCGGAGATTTGTCGCCTTTGTGGGACCAAGAATGACATTTTGGCTTCAGGATGCAAGGTCCTGTTTAGAGATACAGTAGTACATAAGTCTTGGCCTATGGGCTTGTAAGAGGGTATGGTTTGCAGAAGAAGTCGGATCCAGAGTAGGAGGCTAGAGACCGAAAGCCTTCTTTCTCCTTAGATTGTCGTATTTCCCCCTACAGGGAGGTCAGTCTCTTCTACAGTTTACTCAGTGTGGCAGCTCCAAATCGGGGAGGTCAGACGGACGCAAGGACTTGGAGCTAAGTAGCTCATAACATGCTCTTCCATAATGGACCATGTCTATATTTTAATAAATGACTCAAAGTAAGTATTGATAAACAATGGAAACTTTAAAAACTGTTTAGCCACCACTTTCCAGGGAGTCAAGATGAAGACCTGGATAGGTTATTAGAGAGAAAAAATCAAAAATTTGCTTTAATTCCCCACTTTGCCTTATCAATGACGATTTTAAAGATTTAGGAAAAACAACTGAGAGAAACTGCCATATCCTGTCACGGTCTTGATGGTTGTCGTGACTGCTGTTTTCTTATGCTCCCGAAATGATTGGCTTTCAATAGGATATTCTATGGTTTTGTGGTTGAAAGTGTTCCTGATGAGATCTGGATATATTAGTATAAGAGAAATTTGCAATTCATCACTGATGGTATTACTTAATACATCTCTCATAATGTAACACATTTTATGAGCCTTTTCTTAATTCAAGAAAATTTATTGCTCATCTACTTTGAGGGAGACAAGAAACTAGGCTGTGAAGGTACAGGGATATGTCTCAACATCCATGGAGCTGATGTTTTCAGGCAAAGCCAGCCTTTAAACAAATAATTCCACTAATTATTAATTAATTATAATTTATGATACATGCTACTAGGAGAAGTACATGTATATTTTACTCTACCTAAACCCTCAGGTGATTTTTGAAAAGCTTGGAATCACAGGCTGTTACATTTCATGGGTATAATTCACTACAATTGATTTAAATAATCCTAATGTAGTAAGTCAGCAACACATTTGTCAGTTGGGTATTTCGGGATGAAGTCACACAATGGATGTCATTTTTCTAGCAGAGCAGTCTTTTAAAATTTAATGAATTGGATATATAGAAGAAAATCCTACTGTTTAAAATCTCTGGGGAACTAACACACCATCGTAAAGCAATTATACTCCAATAAAGATGTTAAAAAAAAAAAAGAAAGAAAGAACGAGAGCAAACAAATTGTTAAATATGTAACGGAATAAACATACCATTGAATAAATCACAAAAATAAAAAATAAAATCTCTGGGGACAGCTAATATGAATGTCAATATGTAAGGACTTATCTTAGAAACATGAAATTTAACATTTACCTTTGTTTATTATATTAGATGAGCTGACTTCTACATAGGAATATACCCTAATTTCATTTTCTATGTAATATGCAGCCTCAGAGCATTGTTTAATTAAAATGCCACTTAGACCAGTTAAGCAAATTAGACTGAGCATAAACCTAAGACTGCTAATGAAAATGTGCAGAAAGACGCACCAATTCTCTAAGATGGTACCGTCTGAAGCATCTCCCACAACAGTGGGTGCAAGAAGCACCATGACAGTTCTACAAGCCATTAAATGGTAACATAAATTTTGCTTTTGCCATGAAACTCATGGATCCTAAAAGGCTTGCATGCTTTATAGGTAAGTAAGCTGGACATCTGTCAAATTGGGATGACATGGGGTTGTCATAGATTCTCTGCTTTATCTGGTCTACTGAGCCCTGTGTTTTTCTGGCAGAACGAAGAATCAATTCACAGACATTTTTGAAAAGGACACTTAAAAAGAAAGATCAATAAAAATACTAATTGTCAACATCACTTGGGGAGAGAAAGGAAGCATGGATAGCTTCCATATTTTCTCTCTGTGTTGTGGAATGTTTTAAAATATTAACAGAATAGGCAAACTGATCAAGCCCACAGTGCTCTCTTGTATACTTGTTCTAGGTGGAGAAAATGTATAATTCTCAGCAGTACCTATCACAGATAGATTACAGAGTGTCAAAGGTAATGAAAATTGAAAGAGCAAGCAGGGAAATGCTTTTTCCATGACATAAAAAGGGAGGTTCACTATTCAGTGTGTGACTGTAACAATGAGATTTCTCATTCCCTGTTTGGGATTAATCTAAGGCACTACTGCTGCCTATTAAAATTTAATGAGAGAAATGCCAAAATACAGATATTAAATTATATTTATATAGCCAGATGTGTGTGTGGGATTATCCAAATGTTCTTTACCAAAATAATTTCCTGTCCAAATTATTTTAGCTGGATCCTGTAGTAGAGATATTGGAATCACAGTCTCCCCATCTTGGCAATATAGTGTAGAGAATGGTGACTTGAGAGGATATAAGCATCTTTAAATTTGAGGGGTGTGAATGGTATAAATGTTACAAATACACCTTCAGTTAGGTTATAATGAATAGTGAATCATCATAATACCAGCCAGTATAAAAAAGCAGCAAAGTGTCTATTAATATACACTGTGCTGGCATCAGAAGCATCCACTTCCAATATAGCATTTTACTCAGAGAGGGAAGCGGTGCAATTTTAGAACAAATCCTGCATTTCCTGATCCACACAAAAAAGAGCAATGGCTTCTATTGGTAAGCTTCTAGAACAAAAGAGGGCAGAGTATTTTATCCAATGATTTGGCCACTGTGATTTATACAAATCTTTACCTATTCAGGTTTGTCCCATCTTTGCAGTGTTCTCAGACAGAAGGACTAGATTAGATATCAGGAATAGGGAAACAAAATCTCTTCCTATCAAAACACAAAATCCTGTTTGATAAAATTATAAAATATGGTAGTGAGGTATGATATAGTAAAGTAAAAAAAGTGCAGGATTTGGAATTAACAGCATGTACTACATTATTGCTTTGCTTCCTGGTAGAAGGAAACAAAGGAACATGGAAGCTGAGGGCGGGATTACCTAATGTTGTCTGCAGTAAGTAAATCTGCAAAATATAAAGAGGCCTGGAAGAGAAAACATGATGCCTGCTGTGTCCGCAAGGTATCGAGATGCCTAAAACATGGGGAAAATTCTTGGAGAGCACTTCACCTCAGTGGAAAATATTACCCGTATAAAGCTGTCAGAGTCCTCCTCAGCTTGGGTTTCTTGGCATGTAAAGAGCCAGTCAATCCCACAAATTAGGCTGCCCTGCAGGCATGTCTAACTTACATGCCAGGCTTTCAGGAAATGTTAAAGGTCCAAGTGGAGCTGTGATGTGTACCCATGGTAACAACTGGACTGTGTGTAAATCATACAAGCAGTGACAATGTGATATGATGTAGGACTCAGCCACTTTTGTAAGACTACATGTAAAAATTCAAACTATTCAACACCAGTGGTACTGTGCAGACAAAGTACACAGGGAGTTCTAGAGGACACATGGTCTCATGGAGGGAATCATAATTTCTGACCTGTATGGCCTTTCGAGGCCAAGAACACTGAAAATATTGATTTATTCACAAAGCATCACTAGCAAAAGTATTATTGATATGATAAGATAATTGGGTTAAGGTCTTAGGCTACATTTTATATGTAGCCTGAGATTCTTTTAGGTTTGCATTTTCAGAATCATCTCTGATATACATAGGGCATATAGTCCAGAGTGCAAGTATAAGCAACGACAATAGCTTTTTTAAACATATTAACATAGTTTTCCTTTTCACAATTCCTTGTGTGTGAGTCTCCCTCTATTTAAGCAGTCACTTATTTTAGGAGATTTAGGCCTGCTCAAGTGGGAATATAAAGAGAAAGGGTCAAGAATCAATGTGTAACTTCCATGTCACAGGGTTGGGAGTAGAACTTGCTGGTACAAAGCCCTGGGAGAGAGGATTCAGGGTGCAAAGTTCTTAGAGCTCTAGACAAAGGCAAGGACCGTAACTTGAGCAAGTGTAAGGCATCCTGCAGCAGAGAACAGCAGGCCTACCACAGACCCACCATTGTCACCATAGGGATACCTGTTCATCTACTACCTGGCACCATCTTGGATCGAAGAGGAGAGAAGAGACCCACTGGGGGAAAAAAAAAAAAACTGGTAGGAAATTTGAACTTTAATACTGACAGGCTATCACCTTCCCCCAAATAAAGCCGTTTTAAACTAAAAGGGACAGGAAAAAACCTCTAGTTGGCAAGTTTAAGTTTTCTCACTCTCCTTCAACAGCAATGAAGTCTCCAACACAAATGAGATTAGTTAAATAAAATTAAAATCTTTTCTTACATATGAGTTGTAGTTTGCAAATACCAACCTTGCTATGCTAGCACTAAATTAAAATCAAGTATTTAAGCAAATATATTTGACAGAAACATTGTAGGCTATGGAGTCAGATAAACCTGATTGGAATTTTGGATTTCCTTGGATAATCCTCAGTTTCTTCATCCTGCTCGATGTTATAAGGAATAGAAATGTGGAGTGCCTGACCTGCTTGGTACTCAGTAAATGCTAGGTTCTACTGTGACTACTCCCGATGTTGTTGTTACTCTGTCGTCATCATCGTGACCATCAGCAGCAGCAGCATCGGTAGTAACTGTAGTAGTAACAACAGTGGGACTTGATGGAGTAACGATGGGTCCATATTTAGAGTGTGTGGCAGGTAAAACCCAGAAGCCGTTTTGCCTCATAAGTATTGGAAGAAGAAGGTTTTTCAGAATTATTTGAAATATGGAAAAGAGCTTATAAAACTGGGTGTGAAAAATGAGGACTGAAAAATTATTAAGTAGGGAGAATCCTTTCTATTATTTTCTTCCTGTGTGAAGTTGGCTTGAAGCCTTCAGAATAATCAGACTGACAGCAGTCTAGCTTCAGAAATGGGAGAAGGGGCTTTATTTATAAAGACGATATTTTGCTTAATACAAAGGGATGCAACTGGAGTTCATAAAGAAAGCTACCTGAAAACAAATACAATTATGTCTGATTATAAGTCTTACTTAATGTACATATAAATTATTCTTTAAAAAATATTATGTTGTGGCTTTTTATTAGAAAAAATAAGGTTAACAAGCATATTTAAAATTATTTCTTTAGTGCACAAATCAAAATCACATCAGAACTATAAATATAGCCCTTGAAGTAACAACTATAATTAAGGTAATAATGATATTTTCATTAGAACATTCCTTTGTTTGATATGGTGACATTTTTCTTTTAGTAAAACTATAAGTGATTAAAAAATCTATTTCTGCTCAAAGATCAATTATTGTCACTCAGAGCTAACACTTGAAAGGAAAAGATAAATCTGTGTCTTAGAATTATGGTGCTAGAAAAAGGAAATTTTTTTAATCTGGAAAAGAGATAAAAGGTGAAGAAGAACATGAAAGCTACTTTATCAGTGTTAAAAATTAGCATATTATACTCAGGAACCTAATAGAGATACAAATTAGATAGTTCTAAAACCACTGTGATTCACGAAGTTCCACTGTGAGAGGTGAGAGTTAGAAAACTCAGAAAGACCAGATGTAACAAGACAGACTGGAAAGGACTCCATGGGCAGCTAAGACAAAGGAAAAACAATGCAAGGAGAAAGAATACGTTATACCATTGAGAAAAGGGATTTCTACTGAGTTCTGAAGATTATAACCATCTGTTTTCTCTCTCTCGGTGAGAAACTTGAAGACAGGGAGCATATCTTACTCATCTTCTATTCCCCAAACCTAATATGAGGGGCTCAGCACAGGCATTTATTAAAGGAATGAATGAGATCAGGTGCCCATTGTGGCACTTAGAAAGCTAAAATGTCTTATACCTTTGTCTGAAGAGCAATCCCAGATATTTGGGTAGCACAAGGAATGTTGGCTTCCTATGACACTAATACTTAGTTGTTTATTTATTTATTTAACAAATGTTAACTCAGTTTTTAGTCAGGTGTTCTTGTGTTGAGAACGTTTGCCCCATATTTCTGATATTTTCAGGTGTGCTGGGTCGAGGTGCAGAGAGAGAAGAAAATGTTGCTATTGGCAATGTCCCATTATGCTCACTCCCTCCCTTGTCATTGCCCTAACAGAGATATTAGAGAAGCACATATGGATTAAAGAACTGTTTTAGTAAAGAATACAAAAAATAGGCATTAAAGTTTTAGGTACATTTCTTTTGGTAACATAGATTTTTTGGGACATGTCATGGTAGAAGTATGCCCAGGTGCTCTCAGATGAAGGAATGGCCATTTACAGCAGGGGGTGAAGTAGACAGTAGATACTTTACAGAGAAATGCCCACAGAGCTGTGTCCTAAAAGATGACTCAACATTTACCTGACAACTTTTCTTACTGAGGGGGGTTTACTCTATACTGAAAAAAATGGCATTTAATTTCAATAAATGCTATTTATGTTCCTATCCCAACATCTCAGGAGGTTATCTTTTAAATTTTTCATGGCCAAAGTTATAACCCTTCCTGCCTTATCTCAATTATTTAGCACCATCAAACTACTAAAATTAGCTACAATTATACAACGTAGAGATAACATGTATCGGACACTGTGCTGAGTGCTTTACCTGTATCATACTTTTGATCCTCATAACAACCCTAGGTGGGGGGATACTATTTAACTGCTTAGAGCCCAACTAAAATTATTTTTGATGACGGTGGAAGGTGGTGGTGCTGAAATCCCTTTGAATAAAAGATTCCTTTCTGGACGTCCTTTCTTGGGACACCCAATGTTCTAAATGTTGGTAAGAAAATGTGAAGAGACACATGAAGGGAAAGATCTGGCATCTGTGCATCCATCCTTTTTTTAGGAATGCCCCAGAACTCTGAAATAATTTTCACATTGCTTTTCAGTAGGAGTCTAAGTTCAATATTTTCAAATCCTTTCATACTGCATTTCCTTGTTGTGCAATAGATACAGTGAATGTCGGCTTTGGTTGTGCAGAAAGACATCAACACACAGTACTTCAGCTAACATTAGAGTCATAATTTAATCTTTGATATTTATGCAATAACACAGGTTATATTTACGAGGACATTCAGAAACATTAGAAACTTTAAACATTTTTCTGGCATTCACATGACAAGAAAATGTGGATGCACTTGGAAGCCTATTCCATTTTATTTGAATTGTAATGCCATCTGCTAAAACTCACTCTCTCAAAAAGTACTGTTCTGACAGCATCAGAAAGGAACTTTGTCTGAGAATTAGGCGTTTGTTTTTTGCTTAATTTACAAAAGGCACATTTTGTTTGCATTCACAAGGGCTTTCTACAAATTTACTATTCAATTCATATGTCATTCTGTGACAGTGACAAAATAATCAGATTCTTAAATGAGTCCCATTTCTTTTCAGTTTTAACTTTGCAAAGCATGAAAGGATTATATGGTGTAGTACCCTTCCAGCTTATTACAAAGCCAGTTTTCCTCTGTGAAGATGACACTATTGGCATCACCCGGGCGTTCCCTTCAGGTAGTTTCTAGTAATGGCACTGAATTTGTGCCGGGTCATCCTTGCCTGGTTCTCATTGTGATATGAAGCTTGTACATTTGTGCAATGATCAGTAGAATTTACCTGGAGTTAGTGGAAGAGGACAAAACAAACTAAGTCTCAGATCCTAAGTTCCTTGGAAGTGTATGGTGACAGCTGAAACTGGCCAGACATCTGCTGAGCTCTTCCTCCACAAATAAATTGTGTAGACTCTGTATTTAACATGCTAGATATGGCAGAGGGGATATGCCAGCAGGTAAGATCCTTGCCTCTGAATAATTTCCAATCTACTTGGAGAGGTAAAAACATCTACGTGTAAAAACAGAAATAGATCCATAAAGAGTATTTATGAATGAAGGTGCAGGTGTGAATTGGTATACACAAATACTGTGTAATTTCACAATAAATAATGTGCTTTAATTTGCAGTAGCTTCATAACTCTCACTGATTCTCAAGTAGAGTCACAATGGAAACAAAGAATAGAAGTGTGGTGCTACTTGGGGGAAAATAAGATGAGTTCAGGCATGGGCTATGGAGAGACAGGTGGGATGATGAGTAGTTTTGCAGAGAATGAACATAGGAAATATATAAATTGTAAGTTAATTATCCTAGCGAGAGAAGAGTATTTATGTTAGATAATAAGAGAAAAAGCTGTATATGTAATGTAGATAAACTGATGGGATGCTTTTGAATCCTAGGTTGAAGAGTCTTAAGTAATTGGAAACTTTTGTAGTGTCTAAGAAGAGGAACAACATAATAGATACATTTTGGGAAAGCCTTAATCAGGTACTTGCATTCTTGATACTTGCATCATTAGTACATAGCATATGCCCAGCACAGTGCTTAGAATAAAATACAAAAATGAATGTGTAGAATCAGGAGGTAAGTTGGTTGTATTCAGGAGGATACCTGCGTTCCTGTGGCTGCCCTGATTCAGACCCTCTTTCCTAGTTTTGGGTAATTCTCCACAGCTCAAATCTTAGTGGGAGGTGGGTGCTAGATGCAACTACAGAAGTTGAAAAGCCCACATACTTGCCTTCCCTGAAGCCTGGAAATTAGGGCATGGAGCTGTTTTTAATCCAGGTTTGGGAAGTCAGACACAACTGCCTGGGATTTTGAATCTGGAGCTAATTGTGCAAAGAAGCAGCACCTGTGAAAAATTTATTCTAGTGATGGAAGAGACTGCCACAGCTAGTTTTGGGGGCAGCCATAGCAGTTTGGCCAGAGAGAGCAGTGTCTTCCTTGGCCTGTTCTTGTGGGATGACCCCAGCTGGGGTTCTGGCTATGAAAACTCGCTTTCTTATTTTCCGAGCCTGGTTTTCCCACCTTCCTTGTCATTCTGTAAGCTACCAAACAGCCTTTCAATAAATTCATTTTCTACCTAAATCAAGAGAATCAGTTTCTGCTGTTTGCACTCAAGAACTTTGATAAAGGTATCTCAGTCAGGCGGTGACTAGGATCCTATTTTGGGATAATGATAATGGCTAGAGTGAAAAAAGGACAAAATTGAGAGATACTGACAAGGAAGAATTGACAGATCTGGTAACTAGCAAGATAATGCTGTTCTATTCTGGCTTCACTACTCTGTTTGCAGTAATACGTGCATGACATTGCCTAAGGGATAACACAGAGTGAAACAAAATGTTTGCAAATATATATCCTAACTGATTCATAATAAAGTGTTTGTACAACATGTGAACATAATGTCTGTAAGTGTGACATTTCTTCAGAAGATAAACTAAACTGGGGAAGTGGTGGTAAACATGAATGGTGTTTTTAAATAAAAATATCTTTCTATAGAGGGAAAGAGTGAAGCTTTCATGAGCCACTATACTTTTTTGACTCTATATATGTTTATGAGAACCATGTTAATTGTTGTTTTCATTGACTTCTTAGCTTTAATAAGCAGGACCTGTGCCTCAATCTTGACATGGCCGGAACAAAATTCATAGTTTTTCCTCCAAGAGGTCCTTCACCAATGTGTTTTGTCTCAATAATCAGCATTGCAGGTGCCAGATGCCCAATCAAGGAACCTAAGAGAGACCATGGATTTCTTCCTTCCCTCTTCTGATGATTCAGAAAGTCCTGTATTCCATCCCTTAATCATCTCTCAAATAATTCCCCTCCCCTCCACGACTATAACCGTTGCCAAAATCTCATCACTTCTTAACTGGAGTTTTGCCAATTGTTTCCTTGTCCCTTCCAATCCACCCCTACTAGAAATCCTTAGGTGCCCTTCCCTTTGGTTTTTAAAGTCTAAACCCATTAGAAAAGCACACAGGGGGCTTCCCTGGCGGCGCAGTGGTTAAGAATCCCCCTGCCAATGCAGGGGACACAGGTTTGAGCCCTGGTCCGGTAAGATCCCACATGCCATGGAGCAACTAAGCCCGTGCGCCACAACTACTGAGCCTGCGCTCTACAGCCTGCAAGCCACAACTACTGAAGCCTGCGTGCCTAGAGCCCATGCTCGGCAACAAGAGAAGCCACCGCACTGAGAAGCCCGCCCGCCGCAACGAAGAGTAGCTCCCGCTCGCCGCAACTAGAGAAAGCCCACACGCAGCAAGGAAGACCCAACGCAGCCAAAAATTAATAAATAAATTTATAAAAAAAAAAAAAAGAAAGGCACACAAGGTCTGCCATGATCTGCCACGATCACATCTTTCCAAGTACATCTCCTTTCCCACATAAACCTTTCGTGCTGTGACTTTTTTCCATGCTCAAACTTTACACAATTCCTTGGCTCTTTGATTTTGCATATGCTGTTTCCTCTGCCTGGAACCTGCTTCTCACTTTCTGTCTAAATTCCATCTGTCCTCTATGACTCAGCTGATTGTTACCCTTCTTAAAAGTGTCTCCTGACCATCATTCTTAGCAAGGTAGCCATGGCTACACATCTATAATCCTTGGTTCAAACGTTACAACCCTTATCACTTGTTGCATAATGGTTTATTTCTCAATCCTTCTCCACCAGTAGACAGTGAGGACTGTGGGGACCATATAGCTCACTGAGTTTTGTATTCTTATTTCTCAGTGACCTTTATAAAGCATCTAGGCTTTGTCCAAAACAAGTCCTTTATATATATATATATTGTTTCAGGAATGAAAAGAGCACATATTCCTTATGAAACCTGAAGGATATCCATAACAACACTTGGGCTAATTTTATGATCATAAACAATCATTTTTACAAAGGTAAGAGAAGGTCTAAGGTATTTCCATTAACCAGCACTTAGTCTATAGTGAAGCTGGATCTGTAAGACACAATATACAATTGTTCCCCAAATGTTCAATGGTCAGAATGATAGTTCTTTTGAGGGAGGGGAATAGTTATTGAGCAACATTCTTGGCCCCAAGAGGAAAGAAAGTTCAGAAAGCTGCTTTGCCTTTCTTTCAACTTCAAAATGGATTTTCAAAGACAGAGTCTTTTAGAGACTCTTGTTTAATGCAAGTGTCTCTTACATTACGGGAAATACAGAAGAGAAAGCAGGAAAAAAAAGTATAGATCAAATAGAGGGAATAGGAGATTGTGAGATAAACAGACTGAGAAAAATCTTTAAAATTTTAAAGTCCAATGAAGAGAGAAGGGAAGATGGGAAGCAAGACAAATGGTCAAAGTGCAGAGAAAGCTCCAGCTTCATGCTTACTGAGATTCGACCTTAACAGAAAGTTGGTGTTTCCTTGAGCTTTTGGCTTCTTTCCCAGTGCTCTGCTCAAAAAATTCCCTCATCTTCATCACCCAACTCCCCGAGGTCAGGCAACATCCACAAGTAATCAGGCATTTGACCGGCACTCTGAGGGGCAGTCTGTACTCGCTGCACTTTTGCAGTTCAGTACAGGGAAGAGATAGAAGTGACCCAACACAGAACACAAAACTCTGTTTCGTGATCTAGCATTATAGATATTTTCCTAGTTTACCTAATATATTTCCAACCTTGAGTTAACTTAGATACCGGTCTTCAGAGAAAAAGTTTTACACAGGTGTTATTATTTTTCTATTTCCTATAATGAATTCAGTTTTCCTACTAAAAAGAACTTGGGAGATGTACAAAATTGAAAAGAATTCCAAGAATATGACGAAAATGCAAATACATTCTTAAACACTTATTTTGTATGAAGTGGATGGAGGAATACAGTATAGCACTAAAAACAGATAATAACCAAGATCCAGAAAAAAAGGTCATACTGGTTCTAATAAGAATGCAGAGCATGTGGACAATATTAACTGTCTATGGAAAACAGAACAAAAACTTTTTCTGTGAGGCTGTGTGTTCTTGTTCATATCCTTGTCACTGTTGAATCTCCAGGTCTAGCCCAGTGCCAGGAAAAGAGCAGGTATTCAAGAAACATAAATTGAATAAATTAGACTACAAGGTAATTTGGAGGTAGTATACCAACAGTTTTAAGATGACTCTTTAAGTTTTAAGATAACCAATATAAAATATAATCTCCACACAGCAAAGCGATTTACGAAAAGAACAAGTCAGATAAACTCATACCCCATTAAAAAAATACTCTCCAATGTGATTTAGGAAAAAATCCAAATTCCATTTCAGGACCTCCAGGCCTTCCATTTCTGCCAACCTCTCTGACTTCAGGTCCTACCATTCTCCTCTCTGTTCTCTATACTTGAGCCAAAGTGGTGGTTTTGTTTTGTTTTGTTTCCCTTGCCATTCCTGAATGTGTTAAGCCAAGTCCTAATTTAGGGCTTTTACTTCTGCCCTTTTCTTTACCTGGTATGTTCTTCCTTAGATATTTTCATAGCTGGATCCTCATAATTCAAATCTCAAATATCACATGCTTCAGAGGGCCTGACCATACTATCTAAAATAGCTTCCTTTCACTTTATCCAGTACCCTACCTTATTTTATCAGCATTTGTTACTATATGAAATTTTACTATTTATTTTCTTGCTTACTTGATCTAAGCTTCACTTGGGCTCCATGTTGTCTTGATATGCAAAGTAAATGGTCTCTTATTGAGTGAATGAATGAGAGAAATATAAAATGTTATGAAACTATGTTTCAGTGAAAAGGGTTATGTGTGGTCTGATAGGTTCAAGACATATAGTATCCAGGAAAGAAAAGAACAGAGGGTTAGGTTAAATCTCTGTTCTTGGCCCTAAGAGAAAGAACTCTGACTATTATGTTTCTTGATTAGCTCAGTGTTGGTCAAAGAGATACACTAAATAAATGACAAATATTTTCACTTAGCTTCCTAGTTAGTAATTCAACTTTTAGGTACAATGAATTTGATGTGAATTTAAAGAATGTTGAGCATGACATTCCAGACCTTAATAACCTAAGATATAAAATGGTGGAAAGAGATGGAAATAGTTATTTTAATAGGTGGCAACAGATTTTTCATGAGAACGTTTATATTCAGGAAAATACCTGGATGATTGGTTGTAAAAAAAAAAAGTAAGGTCCTAGGAACTTTACTATTTTAAAGGGAGACCATTAACAAAAAAAAAAAAAGAAAAGAAAAGCTAAACAGCTCTGCACACGGAATGAAGATAAATGTAAGGAAGAGAAAAGAACAGGCAGAGGGAGATTAAGCCTATGAAAGCACACTGATGTCAAGGTCGCCAAAGTAATTGTAAAAATAAAAACATTTAATATTATATTTAAAATTTCTGCACACACAGGCAGACACACAGTCTTACATTGCCCAAACCATCAATAAATTCTGTTAACATATTCTGTTAACATTACCTGGTAATGCCTTATGTGAGAAATTCCTAAGAAGACCAAGGAGTAAGGGTTGAGTTCCATATCTGGGCTGACCTGGAAAGAACAGCCATGGAAAGTGAAATGTGAGTGAGAGCAACAGTTTGGTGGGCAAGAACTTAGAGATAAGGTTGACCTAAAGAACTAATCTTCCACGAACACACAGAAGTTTTGGTTAGGGCTCAGTCTCTGGAACAAGACTAAAAATTTTTTGAACATTTACTAACTTACAAGGCTGAGATATAGCAATCAACAAGATAATGACTCCAGTTTCATCTGTCACATGACTTCACTTCTATGTAAAAGACTGACAATGGTCACATTTCTATCTCCATAGCAGGAATGGGTTCCATCCAGTTACAGATAAGTTTCCAAATATTAAAAAGTCTTAAAAATAAGTAGAGGGCAACATATTATATTGTCTGTCCTCTTCTATTTCTAATTTATAGAGGACTAGGATTATTACATTCACATCTGTTAACGATATTGGGTAGCATCCTAAACTAAAAATTAAACATTGTCTATGAAATATACAGGGCTTAAGTATATATCAAAGAAGGGGAAAAAGGAGGTGTAAATCCTCTGTGAAGCTGAATTGCATGTGTGAGTATGTGTGCTGTGTGAGAAAAAGCCAAGAATAGAAACTGGCTATCTACATGCTACAATCAGGTAGAAGATTCTTCAAAGGAATGTCAAATTGAATCAAATAATCCACGATCAAAGACAACTCAGAAAGTGAAATAGCAGTGTTAACTCAGTTGACTCAGGTATTACAAGAAGAATGCTTGAAATGACTTGAGGTACTACTGCTGATTTCATGTCAGGGTCAGAAGGATGCTTATTAAAGTTGCACCTCTGAATTTGACTTTACTCTCATTATTACCTGTGCTTATAACATTGCTTGTCTAGAAAATACCTTGTTAACTATTAGTTTACCATCTCTTGTTTGATTATCTGGAACTTTTATAATATCATGGTGACTGAGATGGCCTTAGCATTCCCCTCAGCTTACCTAAACTTAAGAAGGGTTTCTTTCTGATTGTGGGCCCCTGACCTCCCTTTTCTTAGAGCTATCACTTTAGAAACTTGCAACTGTAATTTCTTTCTCTGCCTCTTCAAGATATGAGTCTTCTACAACCCAGGAATATCTTTCTCAAGGACCTGGGAGTCATCTCTTTGAAATGTAAACATCAAGAAAGATACCACACCTATCTCCCAGTCTTTCTGGGAGGGTAGGAGCCTAACTTTGGTAAGTGTCAATTAGCAAACACAGATGGCCTAACCATTTTGACCAAACTTCTCCATTCCGCTCACTCCCACAGTCCTCCAGTATTTTCCATTCACGTACCCCAGCATTTAAAAATCCTCCTGCTTTTTGTTTGGGGAGTTGAGTTCAATCTCTCTTCCCTATTGCAATAGCCTTGAACAAGTCTTCCTTGCCTGTTTAACTATTAGCTCTGTCTGGTGCAATATTTCTTTGGCAGTGGACTGATCTGCTTCCTCATCTTCCTTAATTGTTTATTCTCTTGATATCAGGCAATACTTTCCAGTTACTTTTAAGCCAGTAAAAGTCTTCTTTTAAATATGAGATTTAGAATAAATGTAATTGAAATGGATATTCATGACAGAGGTAGTAAATGATAGATACACTGAAGAACAAACATAATCAGAGAGTAGAAAATGAAAATTTAGGTAATTGGATAATATTGCCAATTAAATATTGTTATTTGCCATCTGCCTCTACAAGAATTAAGTCACTAGCCACTGCAGTTGCTGACTTTCAACACACCCTGAAGGAAGTTCAAGGTGCAGATCAGGAATGAGGCACTCTGTGCTCTGGGAAAAACTGGCAAAACAGGTCTTAAGATAGTCAGATATTTTCAGGAGAAGATTTTATGAGCTAAATTTCATTCATCTTCCCATATTTAGAAAAGCACTAAAATTGTTAACAAAGACATCTGCTCCTTGTGACTAGCAGCAACCTTCTGCCAAAATGTGTGCTTGATTGCACGTGTCCCCCTTCACTAAAATCACATATATACAACCCCCTTACCTCTTTGTTCCTCTGAGCAGTTCCTCAAAGCTATCTCAGATGCTATCTCCTGGGCTATAGTCCTCTTTTTGCCCCCAATAAAACTTAACTCTCACAACTCTCATGTTGTGCATTTTTTCTTCAGTCAACAATATGAAAGAGACCCACCACCAGTCCGTCCCATCAGGAACCTTGCACAAGCCTCTTAGATAGCCTCATCCACTAGAGAGCAGAGAGCAGAAGCAAGAAGAACTACAATTCTGCAACCTGTGGAAGGAGAACCACATTCACAGAAAGATAGACAAGATGAAAAGGCAGAGGGCCATGTACCAGATGAAGGAACAAGATAAAACCCCAGAAAAACAACTAAATGCAGTGGAGATAGGCAACCTTCCAGAAAAATAATTCAGAATAATGATAGTGAAGATGATCCAGGACCTTGGAAAAAGAATGGAGGCAAAGATCGAGAAGATGGAAGAAATGTTTAACAAAGACCTAGAAGAATTAAAGAACAAGCAAACAGAGATGAACAATACAATAACTGAAATGAAAACTACACTAGACGGAACCAATAGCAGAATAACTGTGGCAGAAGAACGGATAAGTGACCTGGAAGACAGAATGGTGGAATTCACTGCTGTGGAACAGAATAAAGAAAAAAGAATGAAAAGAAATGAAGACAGCCTAAGAGACCTCTGAGACAACATTAAATGCAACAACATTCGCATTAGAGGGGTCCCTGAAGGAGAAGAGAGAGAGAAAGGACCAGAGAAAATATTTGAAGAGATTAGAGTCAAAAACTTCCCTAACATGGGAAAGGAAATAGCCACCCAAGTCCAGGAAGCACAGCAAGTCCCATACAGGATAAACCCAAGAAGAAACATGCCGAGATACATAGTAAACAAATTGGCAAAAATTAAAGACAAAGACAAATTATTGAAAGCAGCAAGGGAAAAACGACAAATAACATACAAAGGAACTCTCATAAGGTTAACAGTTGACTTCTCAGCAGAAACTCTACAAGCCAGAAGGGAGTGGCATGATATACTTAAAGTGATGAAAGGGAAGAACCTACAACCAAGATTACTCTACCCGGCAAGAATCTCATTCAGATTCGATGGAGAAATCAAAAGCTTTACAGACAAGCAAAAGCTAAGAGAGTTCAGCACCACCAAACCACGTATACAACAAACGCTAAAGGAACTCCTTTAAGTGGGAAATACAAGAGAAGAAAAGGACCTACAAAAACAAACCCAAAACAATTTAAAAAATGGTCATAGGAACATACATATCGATAATTACCTTAAACGTGAATGGATTAAATCCTCCAACCAAAAGACACAGGCTTGCTGAATGTATACAAAAACAAGACCCATCTATATGCCATCTACAACAGACCCACTTCAGACCTAGGGACACATACAGACTGAAAGTGAGGGGATGGAAAAAGATATTCCATGCAAACGGAAATTAAAAGAAAGCTGGAGTAGCAATACTCATATCAGATAAAATAGACTTTAAAATAAAGTATGTTACAAGAGACAAGGAAGGACACTACATAATGATCAAGGGATCAATCCAAGAAGAAGATAAAACAATTATAAATATATATGCACCCAACATACAAGCACCTCAATACATAAGGCAACTGCTAACAGCTATAAAAGAGGAGATCGACAGTAACACAATAATAGTGGGGGACTTTAACACCTCACTTACACCAATGGACAGATCATCCAAAGTGAAAATAAATAAAGAAACAGAAGCTTTAAATGTCACAATAGACCAGATAGATCTAATTGGCAGAGTGAAGTAAGTCAGAAAGAGAAAAACGAATATCGTATATTAACACATATATGTGGAACCTAGAAAAATGGTACAGATGAACCGGTTTGCAGGGCAGAAATTGAGACACAGATGTAGGGAACAAATGTATGGACACCAAGGTGGGGGGAAGCGGCGGGGGGGTTGGGGGGTGGTGTGATGAATTGGGCGATTGGGATTGACATGTATACACTGATGTGTATAAAATTGATGACTAATAAGAACCTGCTGTATAAAAAAAATAAATAAAATAAAATTTAAAAATTCAAAAACAAAAAAATGGATTAGAGACCTAAAAAAAAAAATTAAAGAATAATTCAATGAAAAAATACTCTCATTCTTCACCCTGAACAACACACACACACACACATACACACACACGCATGAACACACACACATGCACATGTGTGCACACACACACACATAGACACAAACGGAGAAAAAGACCTTTTGAACTGAATGCCATACATAAAATGCTCAAGGTTGGAAAATTCCTCTGTCAAGTGGAGAAATCATCCTGTTATATGATGTGAAATGCATGAGAACTTTTTTGAACATAACAGCAGGATTTCAACTATAGAATGCTAAGTGTTGATATTCTGGTAAGAATAACTGCTTGCATCAATAGAGCTACTAATTTACAAAAACAATGCCATAATATTTACAACAGATAAAAATACAAACACATGAATAAAGTTTGATTATTGTTCATCAGATAAGTAGGTATTTAAGATTTAGAACTCTGACGTTAAAAAAACAAAACAAAACAATACAAAACAAAAACCATCTAGGAACACATTCAGTTTGTCAGTTTTCCTCTTTTAAGTAGAAAAGAATGTAACATCCACATTTTGTTCATAAAGAAATGCCTGAATGCATTTGGTTTGCTAGTTTTCTGATTTATCATTATTCTTCTGATGATAAAACCTAACTTGTAGATATAAAATGTATTGACCAATACCATCTAGCTTATCTGGAAACAGCAGGTTGTCTAAGTTTCTCCAGAGAAAATCTTGTGCTCCTTTTTCTTCTGTTAATAAGGGCAATTAGAAACACAAGGGTCCATTGTGACTCGCGGCTTCCTGGTTAAAACTTCTCAGCAGCAGCTAAAAGTCTCGCTACCTAGGTTTCTCTTCCAACAAAGATAAATACTCCATTATCTACTTACTTCAGTCGTTTTCACTAAATTCAGCCCAAATCATCTCTCGTAAAATTGATTATAATATGTTGTCAGTTTTTATTGAACTAAAATTAATTTAGTGTTCAGGTCTGATTTTTTAATCAGTTGTTATCAGGACTGTGAAAATGAGTAGAGTGAAATAAAAACAACCCAAATGTATAATCAGATCTTATGTTTTTATTTCACACAATTTCTTAATAAAAGAAATAACGGTCTAGAGACAATTAGGTTCATGTAGGTGGTTTAATTATCATGGTGAGTAGTTTTAGTTAGAGGTAAATTTAGCCTATTAATGAGATCTGGGTCCATCATGCTATTTTTAGGTTGGAAATGACACATGATGTCATCACCTCTACACAATTGGGAGAAATATTTTTCCTTGGTAGAGCTAAGTTATTGGGAATTCATATTTAAATAGTCTTCTGGGCATTTCTCTGGTTTAGGAAAACAAGATTTAAGTTGATATATGTTATTTCCCTCAATCTCCCCAATAACATGCACATCATTCTCCTTGATGTCCTGCTGTTCAACATGATGTAAGTCATTTCTTTCTGAAGGTCTTATCTTTATTACTGTCATAGTGAAATGTAAACCAGAGCATGAGACTCAGAAAAGTAGACATATTTTTCTGTATATTTATTTTATAACTCTAAGTTCTTACATGGCAATTCCCCAGTCATCTGCCATCTAGAATGTTTTCTTATTTCCATTCATTTAAAAAATAACATTTTATTCTAACTCTCAGGAGTCTTGGTTTTGTGAAAACCTAGGATGCTTTTAGTCTCCTCAAGGGATAGTAACAAAGTTCCCTAGAGACTAAAAAGCAACAACAAAAAACCAGTATATTTTAGGATGGATCTGTAGTATGGGGAAAGTCAAATGGAAGGACAGATTGATCCTCAAGCAGTTGGGAATCATCAATATGCATCAGCAACCTTGAACTTGCCATAGGTATTGAGGCTTGCAGTCTTTCAATTCCTTGCAAACTCAAGATGAAATTTGTCCGTATTTTAATTTGCATTTCTTTGAAAATAGCTCAGGTAAATATTTTTTCATATGTTTATTAGACATTTAAATTTCTCTCTCTTTTTTGAATTAACTATTGTGTCTTTTGCCCATTTATCTTTTTACATAGTCTTTCTATGTAAGTGCTTCTATGCTTTCTTTTATATTCTGAAGTTTTGTTAATCTCATTTTTATTCTTTTACATTTCTTGCTTCACTTTTAACTTGAGGAAGATACTGTTCATGCATTTTTACTGCTTTTAATGGGTGAAATTTATTACAGAAGAAATCAATGAAAAAACAGATGTTACGGTAGTTTATTTTAAATTTCATAGAATTTAAGTTGTATTATTTCCTCATCTGTAAAGATGGAGCCAATAATATCTATAGCATGGGACTGAGATAAGTATAACACATAGTGGGGTGTAAGTATGAGTAATTAGTTACAACACATTCCTTCCTTCACTCTCATTTTCTCTCTTTCATGAATAATAGAGTTAAAAATATAGCTGTTTTCAGTGTGCTTCCTGCCTTGTCTTGTTGAGTCCTGTTCATCACCTAGACTGCAAATGTTCCCCTCTTCTATACCTTTATCCTGATTTCAACCCTCCCACATTCGACAGAATCATTGTTTCTACTTCTATAGCATGTTTTATCTTACAAAGATTCTATTATATTAAATTTAGTTGTTCACATACCTGTCTGTATCACTACTGTGTATTACTTGAGAAGTCTAGCAGTGCTCAACGCTGTTATCTCTGTGTGTGTGTGTGTAAGCCCTATTCTTTCTTCCAATTTATGTGTTTGGAATTTTATAAATTTATTTATTTATTTATTTTTGGCTGAGTTGAGTCTTTGTTGCTGTGCACGGGCTATCTCTAGTTGCGGCGAGTGGGGGCTACTCTTCGCTGTGGTGCGCGGGCTTCTTGTGGCTTCTCTTGTTGTGGAGCACGGGCTCTAGGCATGCGGGCTTCAGTAGTTGTGGTTCACGGGCTCTAGAGCACAGGCTCAGTAGCTGTGGTGCACGGGTTTAGTTGCTCTGCGGCATGTGGGATCTTCCTGGACCAGTGCTCGAACCCGTGTCCCCTGCATTGGCAGGCAGATTCTTAACCACTACACCACCAGGGAAGCTCTGGAATTTTAAACTAATATTATGTTTTATAGACCTATCCCCTATGGTGTTACAAAGTTTGCAATGATAGTGTAATATGTGGTATTGCAAGGCTAGAATTTCAGTAGTGTTTGGTTTCTTCCTAGACTTTTAATGTGTGAAGCTGATTCCAGAAAAATAAATCTAAAAATATGTGTTTTTATAGTACTTCTCAATGATAGTACTTATCATGATGTATTACAATTTGTCTGTCTATATCTGTCTATATCCCAACCATGAGGGCTGGGGTCCTGTGTTGTTTTTTTTATTCTTTATTTTTATAACCCTAGCATTGAGCATTATTTCTAGTGCAAAGCATGCTCAATAAATTTCTGTTGAATGAAAGAACAAATACCTGAATGAATGAAGGAAAAATTACTCTGGTTTTATAGATGAGGAAACTAAGGCCTGCAGAAGTTAGGGAACTTGCCTAAACTCACACAGCAGTAATTTAAATACAAGACCATCAGATTCCAAAGCCAGTGCTTTTCCACTATACTTCAGGAACTTCAGAAAAAAAGATTACTCAAATTTAATTAACTTTGAAGAACTAAGTAGTAGGGTCAGTGAAGAAAATAAAACCATCAAGTCTAATCCATTTACTGTTTGAACAAAGACCTGTATACACAGAATGGTTCTCAAGCTTTTCGTGAACAAGAATATTTTTTAGGATCAAACACTTTCTTAACGTCCATGTTTACAAATTTTATTTTGAATATCTGTTAACTGAGAAAATGTATGACAGAAAGCTATCATAAAATAGTAGTATGTGTTTAGATGAGATACAGATTTAGGTACCTACTTCTTGAAGAATTCTTTGCATATGCTCCTCTGTCTTGCTCTGACCCCAGTCTGTGGCCCATTACTATTGAAAGAACTAAATTTTCTTGTAAGTTTTACAAATTTGTAATCTCTGTTGCACTGGGATCCTGGAAGGAGAATCCTCGGTTAATGCAACATATATTATATGCAGAAGGGAAGCTGATGGACTGAGTCCAGGGTCGACAGGCGAGTAAAGACAACAGGAAGGGAAGCCAGTGGTGCTTTTACTTTGTGCCTCACACCCTGCTGCTTCCACAATTTAAAAGCAAAATGCATTAAAACGTGTAATGTAGGTATAAGTGCAATAGAAATTTAAATGTAAGAAAGTAGTTGGAAGTAGAATAAGTGAGATTAAAAATGGACCCTGTTATCAAAAATTTATACTTAGAACCAGTAGTAAAATTGATAGAAAACTAAAAATTTAAATCTGCAATGCAAAGTCACCAGAATGAACAACTTGGTTCTCCATGGCGCTGCTTACATTTGTCAACATGTTTTTCTTCCTCTTAGAATAAAAGATCCTAGAAGGCAGGGATTGTGTCTAAATACATTCTAAATACATTTGCTTAAAAAATTAGTTTCATTCAGTAACTATGGACACTTTTCCATTTGATTCCTGCTACTTAGTTGATGTTCAATATGCATTTGTTGAATGAATAAATAAATGAATCCAGAATAAGTACATGATGGATAATGAATGGTCCTTCTGTAAAGTGAACAGGCTACAAAGCTCAGGGAAAGAAGAATAGGACTGTAACAGAATCACTGCATGAGGAAAATAAAAGTGAATGAAGAATTATGGCAGATTCTGTGGGAGAGAAGACTGGGTAGGATGATGACTAGGCAGTATTTGATCAAAAACATAGAGATAATAAAACTCTTTATGCAGGGGGAATATAATATATCTGACATTTGTAATTATTATATTGTGCTGCAAATTATAATATTATATTTTAAAAATTATAATATATGTCTTGGTCCTAAGACTAGGAATTTGAAGCTATTTTCTCTATTGTAATCAAACCTTAAGTGGGTGTGGGTCATTGTCAAGGTGACTTAAAGGCATTGAGAGAGAACAATGCATTTATTGCTTTCAAATCTACAAAATTATTAGAACTAAACTAAGTGAGATCTAAGAAGCCTCCTCTTTTATTCATTGATAAAATAAACTTTGTATATTCAGTGAAAAGAGCCATTTCAGAATTCCTTGAGCAATAGATCCTTTAATAAGATCATGGGTTAGCTTTGGCCCTAGGTGCTGGAGCTGCAACCTTTGAACATTTGAACCTTTGACCAGAAGTTCACAGCCTGTGGTCAAGAGGTGGGAGCAGCAGAGAGACGGGCAAGCTATTGTCCCTAATAAAGTTGACAGGAATGGTCAGGGTGCTTGGGGATCACAGGAGGGTAGGATTCCTCCAGAGGAACTCTGGAGTCTTCATAGAGGAGGCAATGGGTGACATTTGAACTATGCTAAAGAGAATGAGCTGGAGTTTGGATGCCAGGGAGGAGGGATGAGAATGGGAAGACAGGGAATGTAAAATAAAGGAACTAGAATGACAAGCATTAGTGTGGTGTGAAATGTTGCACTTCTATATACTAACAATGAAAGATCAGAAAGAGAAATTAAAGAAACAAACCCATGTGCCATCACATCAAAAAGAATAAAATACCTAGGAATAAACCTACTTAAGGAGGCAAAAGTCCTGTACTCCAACAACTATAAGATGCTGATAAAAGAAATAGAAGATGACACAAACAGATGGAAAGATATACCGTGCTCTTGGACTGGAAGAATCAATATTGTCAAAATGATTATACTACCCAAGGCAATCTACAGAGTCAGTGAAATCCCTATCAAATTACCAATGGCATTTTTCACATAACTAGAACAAAAAAAAATCTTAAAATTTATATGGAGACACAAAAGACCCCGAATAGCCAAAGCAATCTTAGAAAGAAAAATGGAGCTGGAGGAATCAGGCTTCCTGACTTTAGACTATACTACAAAGCTACAGTCATCAAAACAGTATGGTACTGGTACAAAAACAGAAATATATATCAATGGAGCAGGATAGAAAGCCCAGAAATAAACCCACGCACCTATGGTCAATTAATCTACAACAAAGGAGACAAGACTATATAATGGGGAAAAGACAGTCTCTTCAGTAAATGGTGCTGGGAAAACTGGACAGCTATATGTAAAAAAAAAAAAATGAAATGAGAACATTCTTTAATACCATAGACAAAAATAAACTCAAAATGAATTAAAGACCTAAATGTAAGGCCAGATACTATAAAACTCTTAGAGGAAAATATAGGCAGAACACTCTGACATAAATCACAGCAATATCTTTTTTGATCTGTCTCCTAGAGTAATGGAAATAAAAACCAAAATAAACAAATGGGACCTAATTAAACTCAAAAGCTTTTGCACAGCAAAGGAAACTATATACAAAATGAAAAGACAACCCACAGAATGGGAGAAAATATTTGCAAACGATGCAACTGACAGGGAATTAATCTCCAAAGCGTACAAACAACCCATGAGGCTCAATATCAAGAAAACAAACAACCCAATCAAAAAATGGGCAGAAGATCTTAACAGACATTTCTCTACAGAAGAAATATGGATGGCCAAGAGGCACATGAAAAGATGCTCAACATCACTAATTATTAGAGAAATGCAAATCAAAACTACAGTGAGGTATTACCTCACACCAGTCAGAATGGCCATCATCAAAAAGTCTATAAATAATAAATGCTGGAGAGGGTGTGGATAACAGGGAACTCTCCTACACTGTTGGTGGGAATGTAAATTGGTGCAGCCACTGTGGAGAACAGTATGGAGGTTCTTTAAGAAACTAAAAGTAGAGCTACCATACGACCCAGCAATCCCACTCCTGGGCATATATCCATAGAAAAACATGGTTCAAAAGGATACATGCACCCTAATGTTCATTGCAGCACTGTTTACAATAGCCAAGACATGGAAGCAACCTAAGTGTCCAACAACAGATGAATGGATAAAGAAGACGTGGTACATATATACAGTGAAATATTACTCAGCCGTTAAAAAGAATGAAATAATGCCATTTGCAGCAACATGGATGGACCTGCAGATGATCATATTAAGTGAAGTAAGTCAGACAAAGAAAGATACATATCATATGATATTGCTTATATGCAGAATCTAAAAAAAATGATACAAACGAACTTATTTAGAAAACAGAAACAGACTCACGGACTTAGAGAACAAACTTACGGTTACTGGGGGGGAAGGGTGGGGGAGGGAGGGAAAGATTGGGAGTTTGGGATTGACATGTACACATTGCTATATTTAAAATAGATAACCAACAAGGACTGCAGAGCACAGGGAACTCTGCTCAATATTCTGTAATAACCATAATGGGAAAAGAATTTGAAAAAGAATAGATACATGTATACGTATAACTGAATCACTCTACTGTACACCTGAAACTAACACAACATTGTTAATCAACTATACTCCAATATGAATTAAAAATTAAAAAAATAAAGGAACTAGCATGACAAGCATTAGTGGGGTGTGAAATGTTATTTTGGAAAATGGCAAAGAGCTTAATGTGACTGGAGCAGGTTCCTGTTGTGAGGAAAGAGGGGGAGTGACAGAGGATCAAACTACAACATTAGATTAGGGGTAGATGGTAGGTGTTTTGTATGTGATTAAGAGCTAAAACTTTATCTTATAGGCAACTGGAAATCATCAAAGGTCTACATGTTAAAAAAAAAAAAAAAACTTCCAAAATATTGATAACAGTTTTTTTATCTGAGAGAGAAAACACTTTTTTCAAGCTTTTTAAACCTAAATCGTTTTACAAGACCATCCATTTGCAGAAATACCACAAATATGAACTTAAGCCCAATGTTTCTCTTGATTGTTCACAAATTTTCAATTTTTGAAGCCTAAAATATGAGCATATACATGTTTTTAAAAGGTTGCTAACCACCATCGCCACATTCTTTCTTCCTTTAGAGACTGAAAACCTTCTCAAATAATAAGAACATTTTAATATGTCAATAATTTTATTCTGCACACAGAGGGAGGCAGGACTTACAGGAAAAGTCACTGTTATCTGGGTCTCTTTTGGTGCTAGATTGCCAACAGGTAGCTGTATAATTTTGATAAAGTCAGTTTTCCTATACATGAAATGAGAAAAATCGGACTAGATAGTTTTTTAAGGGTCCTCTCTTAGAGGTTTAGAATTTAAACATTTTAGGTTTAGAACTTAAACATTTTAGGTCTTTGATCTGTGTAAGGACCAATTTATATGCCCAAACAAATGATACTGGCTTGATACATAATTTAAGTCAACTGAATTTGACAAAAGATTTAATACATTCGTGGAAGAAAATGGTGTCTGAAGTTATCCAGGTTCATTTATAGTTTACAAATATGCAGACTTCCATTTAGAACCTTATGAAATATGGTTATCCAATCAACACAACATTAGAGGAACATTCGAAGTTTGGGTGAAGAAGAATGGGAGAAGAGGATCAGTTCAGCTGTGCACATACTGACGCTGAGATGCCATTAGTGGAAATGCCTAATAAGCAATTGGAAGTGTGATTCTGAAGTTCAAAAATAATTTTTCTCTGAAACATAAATTTGAGAGTCGTAGAAGGAGCAGCTGAGACAATGAGGGTGGCTGGGAGAGCTCAGGGGAGCATGTGTAGCTTTAAAAGAGAAGGCAAGGGAGGTTGAACCAGCACAAGAAGATGAAACAGTTCAGAGGTAGGAGGAACACCAGGAGAGAATGGGTGGGAGCTTGCAAGTAAGGTGTTGGTCACAAGATCAATACTGTCAAATGTTACACAGAGCAAGGAAGAGTAGGAAGCTCTGGATGCTGCGATTCCAGAGGGCCAATTAGAGCCTTGTAAAAGTGCCAATTAGAGCCTTGTAAAAGTTTCAGTGGAATGTGGAGAAAGCAAGATCGCAGGAGGCTGAGGACTTATTATAACTTTTACTCAGAATCTGTGTTGTGCTTTGACACAATCAAAGATTATCTGGCTGTTATAAATAATAAATTTATACAGCACTTTTTAAAGTCAATGGGAACATATTCCAGCCATCAGAGACTTTTTTTTTTAATGTAACAAGAAAATTTATTTACACTAAATTTGTACATGCTTTTATTTTATTTATTTATTTATTTAACATTTTTATTGGCGTATAATTGCTTTACAGTGTTGTGTGAGTTTCTGCTGTATAACAAAGTGAATCAGCTATACGTATACATACATCCCCATATCTCCTCCCTCTTGCGTCTCCCTCCCACCCTCCGTATCCCACCCCTCTAGGTGGTCACAAAACACAGAGCTGATCTCCCTGTGCTATGTGGCTACTTCCCACTAGCTATCTATTTTACATTTGGTAGTGTATATATGTCCATTCCACTCTCTCACTTCGTCCCAGCTTACCCTTCCCCCTCCCTGTGGCCTCAAGTCCATTCTCTATGTCTGCATCTTTATTCCTGTCCTGCCCCTAGGCTCTTCATAACCTTTTTTTTTTTTAAGATTCCATATATATGTGTTAGCATATGGTATTTGTTTTTCTCTTTCTGACTTACTTCACTCTGTATGACAGACTCTAGGTCCATCCACCTCACTACAAATAACTCAATTTCATTTCTTTTTATGGCTGAGTAATATTCCATTGTATATGTGTGCCACATCTTCTTTATCCATTCATCTGCCAAAGGACAGTTAGGTTGCTTCCATGTCCTGGCTATTGTAAATAGAGCTGCAATGAACATTGTGGTACATGACTCTTTTTGAATTATGGTTTTCTCAGGGTATATGACACGTAGCGGGATTGGTGAGTCATACATCATAGACTTTTAGTAAGAAGCTACACAAATAATAGCAAAGGCATTTCCCATTGGTACAAATTTGGGCACCTTTTCCTTCAGTATTCCATTCCTAGAAGGCAATCGATGTGTGGAAAGATTGATGCCCAAGAGTGAAGCTTTACTTTAATAAGTTGGAAACCACACAAATGCCTATAAATAAGGGACTGGTTAAATTGAATATGATAAAATATCATTCACATTATGCAAAATATATAGTGGCGTGGGGGAAAAGAATATAATATGTAAATATATATTATTACACGCAAAAAAGCAGAATAGCAAACAGCATATCCAGAATAATTGTCTAATTTGGTGTTTAACACAATCACCAAAAAGTATACACACAGAGAAAAGACTGGAAGGAAATACACTAAAATTTAAGAATAGTTTTTTCTGAATTGTAGTATTGTGGTTGAATTTAATTTTATTCTTTGCACTTCTCAATTTTCTAAATTTTCATACAAAATATGTATAACTTTTATTAACAGAAAAAGTTCATTAACTTCTAATTCTAAAAGTCTAAAGGAAGGAATAATAGCAGTAAAACAGAAGGTTGTTTTTCTTTCTGAAAACACACACATGCATGCATCCACTCAATACATACATATGCATGTGGGTGCACGTACTACACACACACACACACACACACATGTGCATGCACACTTTTTCCTTTAGCATGGAAGAGGTAGAAATATACTTTACTTGCTGTTTATAGAATTTGGGCAAACTCAGCCCTGCACTCCCAGGTTTTGCAAGTAAGTGACTTGCATCTGGCTTTAGAACACAGGTTAAAGGGGCTTCCCTGGTGGCGCAGTGGTTGAGAGTCTGCCTGCCAGTGCAGGGGACACGGGTTCGAGCCCTGGTCTGGGAGGATCCCACATGCCGCGGAGCAACTAGGCCCGTGAGCCACAACTACTGAGCCTGTGCGTCTGGAGCCTGTGCTCCGCAACAAGAGAGGCCGCGACAGTGAGAGGCCCACGCACTGCGATGAAGAGTGGTCCCCACTTGCCGCAACTAGAGAAAGCCCTCGCACAGAAACGAAGACCCTACACAGCCATAAATAAATAAAAAAAAAAAAAAAAAAAAAAGAACACAGGTTAAAGAGGTTGGACATCCGTTTAAAACTAATGTTGTTTAAGTATGCTTTTAATAGTACTCAAGTGTAAAATACACAGAATGGGTAAATAGTAGGAGTTGGTAAGATATCTCTTCAGAAATTCCAACTGGTAATTATTTTAGACATTTAAATAGTGAGGTTTCATGGATTATATCATCTGAAGAATATATGCCCTGATTTAAACCCAAGTGAGACAGGGGTGAAGCTATATGATAACAGATTTCATAAAAATGGGAAATCATGAACCTACTTACCAATCTTTTAAAAATTGTTTAATGCCTTTATTTATACACATCCAGGAATTATTTTAAGGCTTCATTTAAAACCTGTGCCTTATCTTCCTCTATTTTTCAGCTAATGACAAATAGGAATGCTGTTAACTTATTTTGTACAAAGCAGGGAATCTCAAGACCTACAGAACTGTATCAATTCTCATTGTCCTTCATTCCATCTAAATGTGCTAAGCTGTACTGCTGGATGAAACACTGAGGTCAGTGAGAAGGCACAGGAATAGGGTGCAGTCTTCGAAAATAGGTAGATTGATTGTATCTCAAAAGGTTTATAAATATTCAAAAGTGAAACGAAGACATTATATGCTAGCTCTGAATACAGAGTATATTAAGTAGAGACTTATTAAGAACAATTCTTTTTGCATGCCCTAGATACATGCTAAAACATAACACCCCAAGTTCAAAATACTAAGGCTAGTTTTATGAAAGGAAAATATTATGTAATTTAGCATGGAATATATTTCCTCTGCTCCTATTTTCTGACTCTAAGGTATAAAATAGAATGAAGCATTTCTGGCAAATGTCTCAAGGAGTCCCAAAGCAGCACCATGCACCATAAAGAAGACATCCTCAGCCCCACAGAAAGGAGCAAGGAGATCTGTCAGTGGTGGTGGTAATGGTTCTAAAGGTCTGTAAACATTTAACCAGGAGTTCTATAAAACCTTGAACATGAGCCACACTTACTCCCACAATGATAAAGTGAAGTTTAAATGTTATTAGCTTTAATATTTCAATGTTTCATCTTTTGGGGCTGGGACATTGTCCAATCCTTTGTATGTTGATGAGGCATTAAGGTTTCAAGGTGGGTAGGGATTTCTGGGAGGCAAGGCTATTAATGGGAGTGGGTGGGGGAACCCCCAGCCCTGGGGGCAGATAGGGAAGACGGAGGGCTGCAACGGGTAAGAATTAGCCTTGATGTCAGCAGCTGGATGCAGGAATGGGCCACGTGTGAGAGCGAACAAATGTCTGAAGCAATAACATCAAGGGAGTTGTTGACAAGGTAGAACGTAGTCTGAAGTGAAGTGAATATGTTGGAACAATGAAGATTAGCTAGTGGTTCCAAAGGGAAGATGAAAAGATTCCCACAGGCAAAGGCATAATGTTGGAGTGTGACAGGATAGGTGAGTGGGGCTTTGATATAGTAAACCACAGCTGAGCCCAAGAATGCAGAGGGGATGTGGTACAAAGAGGAAATCTGCATTAGAGCTACATATTAAATATGCATCATTTATGTAATACACACAGTTTAAAAATAAGTATTGATACTTTTAATTAAATGCTTCTAACACTATATAAATTATTTATACCAAATAATTTTATTTTACGTCTTGTTATGGTCAAGAAAAATGTTTTATTCCCTGCAGGTTTCTTAAATTATATTAGGCATGGTTTAGAGTGGCATATTCTGAATACTGTTTTGGCTCTTAAAATAACTTTAAACTTGTGAGGATTAAATGGGGTAATAGATATAAAGCACTGAATGGTGGTCACTGAAAACCTATAAAAAATCTTTGTTTTTCCTATAGAAAATCCTAATGAAAGGAAGTGATAACATCAGGAAGCATAAATCCATTTTCTATTATTTCAGGGAAGTAACTAAAAATAGCTGCTTGGGAGGCAGGGCGTAGTGATTTTGCTATCCATCATTCCATTTCCTGAAACAAATATACTGAAAGGCTGTTATTTCATTTTGAAGCGAACTAAGTAAAGACTCCTGAAATGACCCATTCTTGCTCCTGACAATCCATAAAGATTTAGTTAGGAAGTTAGTTGGAATATATTTTAGTTAGTTTAGTTTAGTTAGTTGGAATATATTTTTAACAGAAATTAAGCTCATCATGTTTTGGACACTAAACTAAATCATTCATTGCCTCTGCTCTGAGACATTCACTCATGGCTGAAGGAGTAAAGGAATTCACATTCACAGACCTCTCTGATAAGCTTCCCTCAGCTGCCTTTATGTCCATCTCCTCAAGATTATCAACCACTCTTTCCTTAGTGCCATACCTCCAGCCTTTTACTTAGTCAAATAATACTTATTATGCTATAATGTACTGTCTATTTTCATGTTTGTTTCCCATCCCAGACTGTGAGTTATTTGAGAATAAGACAAAGTCTTCTTCATCCTAGTGTTTCCAACCCATAGCACAACATCTAGTACATAACAGGTGCTTATTAAGTGCTGAGTCATTTACATGTATTATTTAATTTGGATAACACCACAATCCTGTGGGGCAGACATTACTGTGCTTATTTTATTGATTAGGAGACAGGCTTGAAGAGGCTGGACTGTCTACAGTCACAAAGACTTCAGTGGTAGAGTTCAGATTCAAAGCTTTGACAATTCATCGATTCTAACCTGCATTTTTCTTTTTACATTTAAAGTACCTCTGAAATTGAGATATATTTCACCACTGATGGCAAGTTTTCATCACTGTCATCAGGCAGCAGTTGTCACTTTTGCGTGTTTGAGGACCTGGTGATGGGTCCCCATATTGCTGCCTCTCCAGTTGAGTTAGGGGAATGGTTGGTTCAACACATGATGAGCTTAATTTCTGTTAAAAATATCTTCCAAAAGATTACACTATGATTCACCCTGAAACAAAATTTATTGCAAATGCAGAAAGAAATGCAATAGAAGAGCAGAGCATAAATTGGACACTAGTGAAGCAAATATAAATAATTGAAAGAATGGTTGAAATTGCATATTTTCTTGCTAAGCAATAACCAAGTGCATTAGGGAACTTATCAGAGGATATACTCACAAACAGACGAAGCTGTGTTAACACTTGTTGGTATCAGACAGCAGGGTGGAAGGGCACTAGAAGGCACAGAAGATCAATGTGACAGGAAAACTCAGAACACTGATGCTTTCAGCTGAAAAGAGAGCAACTATGGCAACAAGAGGGGACTATCAGTGGTGTCCAATAGAACTTTCCATGATGATGGAAATGTTCTATAGTCTGTACCGGCAATATGGTAGCTGCTAACACCTGTGGCTATTGAGAATGTGAAATACTGCCAATGTGACTGAGAAAATGAACTTTAATTAATTTAAATATATACATAACCACAGTTGCTAGAGGCTACCCTATTGGATGGTATAAAACTAGATGGTGGTTTGTAAACCAATCTCCCTGTTTAGTTAAGTTTGATGGTACAGTGAGTTTCAGTATTCTCATCTGGAAAATGCAAATATAACCTACTTTAAAATGTTGTTGTGAGGGTTTAATGAGATGCTGTAATGGATTATATTTAGCATAAAGCCTGGCATATGACAAATGAGAGGAAAAGGAAGGTAGTAAGTAATAGGGAGAGTAGGACTACTAGTAGCTATTGTAATAACACTTTTATCCTTGCTGATAAACAGCAAGTACAGTTTAAATATGGCAATAAGTAGGAGGCCATAAAGGAATACCCTTCCCCACCTCAAGAAAGATGGAAAGCTGCTTAGAAGTTAGGAAGTTCATTACAGACAGTTGTGTAATCTCACTAAATATTGATTAGCCTGAAATTTCCAGAAGGTGAATTAGTGCACATGCAATGCTTTTGGATATGTATCTGCATTTTGAAAGTCAAAGTTCAAGTGACTAGGGCCCACCCTCTAATTCTTCAAGGGATGCCAGATCACTCCTAGCATTCATAAGAATACTAACAAGGATAGACTCTTTTTATTAACTACAAAGAGGAATAATGTGCTTGGCAAGGGGAACCTTGGATAAATGCTAATAAAGAAGGATGTCCTGCTGAGCCTAAAATAAAGACTAGGCTGTTTTTAGAATTGGTGGGTAACTCTTCTGGAATCTGTTGATCTATGTTCATTAGTTAATATGCATACAGGCTTGTGTGTGTGTGCGGTGGGGGAGACAGAGGCTAAGGAGGACAATGCAGATTGCAGTGGGGTAACATCTTGGCGTCTACATCCACCCAAACCTTTGAATGAGTTTAAAGCCATTAAAGAGAGATGGGTTAAGAAGAGAAACTGAAAGAGCTAATTTTAGGAAAGATATCATTCTCTGGTATTGAGTCTGGGATTGAACAATGCTGCCTTTTTAGGCAAGAGGGTTCAGGAGATCTAACCATTTTCTCAAATTTTACAGAGACTCCAAGTACACTTTAACATCTAGGAGACTGCAGCTTTGGGAACAGTGAAAGACAGTGCCTTATGCACATCAATTAGCAGTGTGATGGACACCATCAGAAAAGGCTCTGTTGAGGATGCCCCAAGCAGCTTCATAAGTAGAGAACACTGACAATGAGACGCTCAAGTTGCATCGGAAGAAGTGGGCTGAGCTTGCATAGGTACTAACGCTGCCAGCCCACACCGTTTGTAGTATTTCAGAAACACTTGTGGAAGGTTTCAGAAAGGCGGCTGAGGTCCTACTGATCGGAGAGAGCCTCGTATGAACAGGCACTAATGTTAAGGTGACCTAATTTGTCCTCATTGGATGGTGATGCCAGAGGACACTGGGGCACACTAGCTGTTTTGTTACTTTAGAGTTCCTGTTATTATTCAAACCTTTTTGAATTTCTATAGTAGTTCGTCACAACGATTTAGGGTGGAGTTAGTCCAGAGTAGTTTTGGCCCCAATAAAGGACTGTTTGTTGAAAGGCTGCTCATCGTTTGCCTTTTTATTGCTACCAGAACAACAGTAGCTAGGATCACTAAATCTAACACTTGAATAACAGTCCTTCAGAGGGCTTAACAGTGGCAATTACCAAACAGTACACACCAATGGTTCTTGGCAGGAAGTGAGGAACAAGAAGTCAAGAATTACTCCATGAACTGAAAATTTTGGAGAGTGCTTCAAATAAAAAATATGTAAATTTAAAAAAAAATGAGAGGGCCATTAGAACAAACAACAGTTCTCTTGAGAAACAAAACCCAAATAAAGTTTAAGAATGTACCCAGACCCTTTTAAGAACACTCCATTCAAAATGAAACCTTAAACCACACTGGATAACAAAAACCTACAAAGGTTGAAATGAAAAGTTCTGCCTTTTCCGGAAAAGGGTATATTCATTGAAAGTCCTATTTCATTGGTCCTTTCCTATTCTCTGGGAATGATTAGTTATAATATAAAGATAGTTTGGGGACATTTATTTCCTTCTATCCCTTCAGTCTGATGCCTCAGTTCTAATTCTCACTTATACCAAAATTTTAGCTAGAAGTGCTGTCCAGAACTTGGCCATGTAACTTGACTTAACAAAAATGAAATATGACTTTACACAGTACTAAGCAAAGTCATGACTTCGAACCTTATTTTAATGATGACTTTTTGAGCAATAAGAAAGATCAGAAAAGACAGCAAAAGGAAGGAGAAAAGTTGGAATTATATATGTCAGAGGTAATAGATCAAAAGGTGAGGAGTACCATAAGGTGTTCCAAGTCCAGGTGACAAATTAGACGTAGATAAATCACTAGGACCAGATAGCATTCACCCAAGAGTTTTGAAGGAACTCAAGGGTGAAATTGTGGAGCCATTGGCCAAACTTGTAAACTGTTATTGCAAACAATCACCTTGCCAGAGGACTGGGAGATTGCTGATGTGATTCCCATCTAGAAGAAGGACTCTTGAGAAAACCCTGGAAACAAGATACAGATCAGCAAGACTAGCTTTCCAGGCATAAAAGGTGGGGAGAATAATTTAAAAGAGTCAATTCCACTGAATATCTTTGTGTATCTAACTAGTGGAGGTAAAAGCTGCATAGTTTTGGTAAGAGGAAATCATACCAATGTGGCTTCCTTGATGTCTTGAGGTTTTAAATGGCAACTGTGTGGCCAATAGAGACATAATTTACTTTTTTTTTTCCTGAGAACATTTAAAAAGATTTACTTATAATAGCTTTACAGCAACACATTTGAGTTAGCATGGAGTTGGGGAAATCTTTCTGTCACATACTAAAAACTAGCAATGATAGAGAATACAGGGCTCATAAGGTGCGTTTTCTTCTTGTATCTTATAGGGGTTGCAAGAAACAGTCTTATTTTCATAAATGGACATGCATGGAAATTTAGAGTAGATATTTTGAATGGATATACTTTCTTAAGTTGCAGACAGAAGGGAAAGATAAGCCAAGAGGGCAAAACTGGGAAATTTCAAAAGGATACTTGAACAGGAAGAAATATGTTAGGTCAATTTCAATGTATACTTCAAGAGTGTACTTAGAACTTGACTCTCAAGCAGATTCTACTAGACACTGCATCTTTAAACACTAACAGAACAGGATCTCATCAGTGACAAAGCCTTAAAAAAATCAGAGCAGCAGCTGCAGAGTACAGGACCTTGCATACAACGTGGAACAGAAATTAATCCACAAAGAGTACCTACTCATTGTGACAGTTGCTATGTGTGTGTATTCTCATTTATCACAATGACTCTGTAAAGTAGATGATATTATAAAACTCTGAAACCTATAGTTATTAATACGGTATTGTACATTTAAAAAATTATGAGAGGGAGAGGACCTTCAAGATGGCGGAGCGGTAAGACGTGGAGATCACCTTCCTTGCCACAAATACATCAAAAATACATCTACATGTGGAACAACTCCTACAGAACACCTACTGAACGCTGGCAGAAGACCTCAGACTTCCCAAAAGGCAAGAAACTCCCCACATACCTGGGTAGGGCAAAAGGAAAAAGAAAAAAACAGAGACAAAAGAATAGGGATGGGACCTGCACCTCTGGGAGGGAGCAGTGAAGGAGGAAAGGTTTCCACACACTAGGGAGTCCCTTCACGGGCGGAGACGGGGGGTGGCGGGGGGAAAGCTTCGGAGCCATGGAGGAGAGCGCAGCAACAGGGGTGCAGAGGGCAAAGCGGAGAGATTCCCGCACAGAGGATCGGTGCCGACCAGACTTACCAGCCTGAGAGGCTTGTCTGCTCACCTGCTGGGGCGGGTGGGGGCTGGGAGCTGAGGCTTGGGCTTCGGTCGGATCCCAGGGAGAGGACTGGGGTTCGCTGCATGAACACAGCCTGAAGGGGGCTAGTGCGCCACAGCTAGCCGGGAGGGAGTCCGGGAAAAAGTCTGGACCTGCCTAAGAGGCAAGAGACCATTGTTTTGGGATGCGCAAGGAGAGGGGATTCAGAGCACCGCCTAAACGAGCTCTAGAGATGGGCGCGAGCCATGGCTATCAGCGCAGACACCTGGGACGGGCATGAAATGCTAAGGCAGCTGCTGCCGCCACCAAGAAGCCTCTTTGCAAGCACAGGTCAGTACCCACACCTCCCCTCCTGGGAGCCTGTGCAGCCCGCCACTGCCAGGGTCCCGTGATCCAGGGACAACTTCCCCGGGAGAACAAACAGCACGCCTCAGGCTGTTGCAACGTCACGCTGTCCTCTGTCACTGCAGGCTTGCCCTGCATTCCATACCCCTCCCTTCCCCCCCCCGGCCTGAATGAGGCAGAGTCCCCTAATCAGCTGCTCCTTTAACCCCGTCCTGTCTGAGCGAAGAACAGATGCCCTCAGGCACCCTACACACAGAGGCAGGGCCAAATCCAAAGCTGAACCCCAGGAGCTGTGCGAACAAAGAAGAGAAAGGGAAATCTCTCCCAGCAGCCTCAGGAGCAGCGGATTAAATCTCCACAATCAACTTGATTTACCTGCATCTGTGGAATACCTGAATAGACAACGAATCATCCCAAATTGAGGAGGTGGACTTTGGGAGCAACTATAGACTCGGGTTGGCTTTCTGTGCCTAATCTGTTTCTGGTTTTATGTCTATCTTAGTTTAGTATTTAGAACTTATTATCATTGGTAGATTTGTTTACTGATTTGGTTGCTCTCGTCCTTTATATATATATATATATGTAATTTTTTTTTCTCCTTTTTCTCTTTTTGTGAGTGTGTATGTGTATGCTTCTTTGTGTGATTTTGTCTGTATAGGTTTGCTTTTACCATTTGTCCTAGGGTTCTGTCTGGTTTTCTTTTAGTATAGTTTTTACCACTTGCTATTGGTGGATTTGTTTATTGGTTTGGTTGCTCTCTCTTTTTTACAATTACTTTTTTATTTTTTTATTTTAATAATGTTTTTTATTTTTTTATTTTAATAACTTTATTTATTTATTTTTTCTTTCTTCCTTTTTTTTCCTCCCTTTTCTTCTGAGCCATGTGGCTGACAAGGTCTTGGTGCTCTGTCCAGGTGTCAGGCCTGAGCCTCTGAGATGAGAGTTCAGGATATTGGTCCACCAGAGACCTCCTGGTCCCACGTAATATCAATTTGTGAGAGCTCTCCCAGAGATCTCCATCTCATGCTAAGACCCAGCTCCACTCAATGGCCAGCAAGCTACAGTGCTGGACACCCTATGCCAAACAACTAGCAAGACAAGAACACAACCCCAACCATTAGCAGAGAGGCTGCCTAAAATAATAAGTTCACAGACACCCTAAAACACACCACCAGACGTGGTCCTGCCAACAAGAAAGACAAGATCCAGCCTCATCCACCAGAACACAGTCACCAGTCCCCTCCACCAGGAAGCCTACACAACCCACTGAACCAACCTTACCTACTGGGAGCAGACACCAGAAACAACGGGAACTACAAACCTGCAGTCTGCGAAAAGGAGACCCCAAACACAGTAAGTTAAGCAAAATGAGAAGACAGAGAAATACACAGATGAAGAAGATGAAGGAGCAAGGTAAAAACCCACCAGACCAAACACATGAAGAGGAAATAGGCAGTCTACCTGAAAAAGAATTCAGAGTAATGATAGTAAAGATGATCCAAAATCTTCGAAATAGAATGGAGAAATACAAGAAACATTTAACAAGGACGTAGAAGGCCTAAAGAGCAAACAAACAATGATGAACAACACGATAAATGAAATTAAAAATTCTCTAGAAGGGATCAATAGCAGAATAACTGAGGCAGAAGAACGGGTAAGTGACCTGGAAGATAAAATAGTGGCAATAACTATCACAGAGCAGAATAAACAAAAAAGAATGAAACGAATTGAGGACAGTCTCACAGACCTCTGGGACAACATTAAACGCACCAACATTCGAATTATAGGGGTCCCAGAAGAAGAAGAGAAAAAGAAAGGGCCTGAGGAAATATTTGAAGAGATTATAGTTGAAAACTTCCCTAATAAGTGAAAGGAAATAGTCAATCAAGTCCAGGACACACAAGGAGTCCCATGCAGGATAAATCCAAGGAGAAATACTCCAAGACACATATTAATCAAACTATAAAAAATTAAATACAAAGAAAAAATATTAAAAGCAGCAAGGGAAAAACAACAAATAACATACAAGGGAATCCCCATAAGGTTAACAGCTGATCTTTCAGCAGAACCTCTGCAAGCCCGAAGGGAGTGGCAAGATATATTTCAAGTGATGAAAGGGAAAAACCTACAACCAAGATTACTCTACCCAGCAAGGATCTCATTCAGATTCAATGGAAAATTTAAACCTTTACACACAAGCAAAAGCTAAGAGAATTCAGCACCACCAAACTAGCTTTACAACAAATGTTAAAGGAACTTCTCTAGGCAGGAAACACAAGAGAAGAAAAAGACCCACAATAATAAACCCAAAACAATTAAGAAAATGGTAACAGGAACATACATATCAATAATTGCCTTAAATGTAAATGGATTAAATGCTCCAACCAAAAGACATGGACTGGCTGAATAGATACAAAAACAAGACCCGTATATATGCTGTCTACAAGAGACCCACTTCAGACCTAGGGACACATAACTGAAAGTGAGGGGGTGGAAAAAGATATTCCATGCAAATGGAAATCAAATGATGAAAAATCTGAAAGAGAAATTAAGGAAACACTCTCATTTACCATTGCAACAAAAAGAATGAAATACCTAGGAATAAACCTACCTAAGGAGACAAAAGACCTGTATCCAGAAAACTATAAGACACTGATGAAAGAAATTAAAGATGGGGCTTCCCTGGTGGAGCAGTGGTTGAGAGTCTGCCTGCCAGTGCAGGGGACATGGGTTCGAGCCCTGGTCTGGGAGGATCCCACATGCCGCGGAGCGGCTGGGCCTGTAAGCCACAACTACTGAGCCTGCGCGTCTGGAGCTTGTGCTCTGTAACAAGAGAGGCCGCAATAGTGAGAGGCTCGTGCACCGCAATGAAGACTGGCCCCCACTCGCCGCAACTAGAGAAAGCCCTCGCACAGAAATGAAGACCCAACACAGCTAAAAATTAATAAATAAATTAATTAATTACAAAAAAAAAGAAATTAACGATGATACAAACAGATGAGGAGATATACCATGTTCTTGGATTGGAAGAATCAACATTGTGAAAATGACTATACTACCCAAAGCAATCTACAGATTCAATACAATTCCTATCAAACTAGCAATGGCATTTTACACAGAACTAGGACAAAAAAATTCACAATTTGTATGGAAACACAAAGGACCGCGAATAGCCAAAGCAATCTTGAGAAAGAAAAACGGAGCTGGAGGAATCAGGCTCCTGGACTTCAGACTATACTACAAAGCTATAGTCATCAAGACAGTATGGTACTGGCACAAAAACAGAAATATAGATCAATGGAACAGAATAGAAAGCCCAGAGATAAACCCATGCATATACGGTCACCTTATTTTTGATAAGGGAGGCAAGAATATACAATGGAGAAAAGACAGCCTCTTCAATAAGTGGTGCTGGGAAAACTGGACAGCTACATGTAAAAGAATGAAGTTAGAACACTCCCTAACACCATACACAAAAATAAACTCAAAATGGATTAGAGACTTAAATGTAAGACCAGACATTATAAAACTCTTAGAGGAAAACATAGGAAGAACACTCCATGACATAAATCACAGCAAGATCCTTTTTGAGCCACGTCCCAGAGAAATGTAAATAAAAACAAAAATAAACAAATGGGACCTAATGAAACTTAAAAAGCTTTTGAACAGCAAAGCAAACAATAAACAAGATAAAAAGAGAACCCTCAGAATGGGAGAAAACATTTGCAAATGAAGCAACTGACAAAGGATTAATCTCCAAAATTTACAAGTAGCTCATGCAGCTCAATATCAAAAAAACAAAGAACCCAATCCAAAAATGGGCAGAAGACCTAAATAGACATTTCTCCAAAGAAGATATACAGATTGCCATCAAACACATGAAAGGATGCTCAACATCACTAATCATTAGAGAAATGCAAATCAAAACTACAACGAGGTATCACCTCACACCGGTCAGAATGGCCATCATCAAAAACTCTACAAACAATAAATGCTGGAGATGGTGTGGAGAAAAGGGAACCCTCTTGCACTGTTGGTGGGAATGTAAATTGATACAGCCACTATGGAGAACAGTATGGAGGTTCCTTAAAAAACTAAAAATAGAACTACCATATGACCCAGCAATCCCACTACTGGGCATATACCCTGAGAAAACCATAATTCAAAAAGAGTCATGTACCACAATGTTCACTGCAGCTCTTCTTAGGACATGGAAGCAACCTAAGTGTCCATCGACAGATGAATGGATAAAGAAGATGTGGCACACATATACAATGGAATATTACTCAGCCATAAAAGGAAATGAAATTGAGTTATTTGTAGTGAGGTGGATGGACCTAGAGTCTGTCATACAGAGTGAAGTAAGTCAGAAAGAGAAAAACAAATACCTTATGCTAACACATGTATATGGAATCTAAAAAAAAAAAAAAATGGTTTTGAAGAACTTAGGGACAAGATAGGAATAAAGACACAGACATAGAAAATGGACTTGAGGCCACAGGGAGGGGGAAGGGTAAGCTGGGACAAAGTGAGAGAGTGGAATGGACATATATACACTACCAAATGTAAAATAGATAGCTAGTGGGAAGCAGCCACATAGCACAGGGAGATCAGCTCGGTGCTTTGTGTCCACCTACAGGGGTGGGATACAGAGGGTGGGAGGGAGACACAAGAGGGAGGAGATATGGGGATATATGTATACGTATAGCTGACTCACTTTGTTATACAGCAGAAACTAACACACCATTGTAAAGCAATTATACTCCAATAAAGATGTTAAAAAAAAATTATGAGAGGGTAGATCTCATGTTACGTGTTCTTATCACAATTTAAAAAACGCTGGCAATATAGTTGATGTTTTAGATAATATATGTATTTCCACAAAAAAAGGCAGAATATAATATTAACCTTGTTATATGCAAGTGCTTTTTGTGACATGAATCTCGGCATAATTTATTTTTTCACTTATCACTTGATTTCATTATTTTCTCACTTCTTAGGATAATTTTAATATCTTATTTCTAGAAGGTGAATGTAATGTAAAAAGACATGAAAACAATGCACTCATGTGTCTGATGTGCATTTTTTTTAGTTACGTATATGAGAACTAAAATGAAGAGAAATGGATTTTTCCAAATTCATACAGCTTTGAAGGGTAGAAATAAGATGAAAACCAATGTCAGTTTTATACTAAATTCTGCATCCTTGATGGGGCCGGGTAATTACTTAGTTCAAATTTATTATTAAAAAAATATAGTCTTGCACAAAACAGAGTCCTGCTTCTAAGAGTACTATTTCAGCTATTACTACTCAATCATATGGTTCTTCTACTTCCTTTTCTCCCAGAGAATCATTAACCCTTCTCATTAGGCTTCCTTTCTGTCAGTTCTAAGAGCTGAACATGTAAATAGGCTCAAGAAAGATTTTTTTTAAATTACTTTTTCATCTATTGCTATTATTTATTAAATGAAGTTGAAAATATTTTATGTTTGTTTGTTTTAAATTAGGATGGAATGTTAGAAAAATTTCAGTCCAAATTAAACGTTATAAAATGAAAGCACAAAGAAAATGTTTGGCTTGAAGTCACAGAATTTACACGTGGTAGAGCTGGGGTGACGTGAGGAGGAGAATCTGCACACTAACTGTGGCTGCTTTCCTGAGGGCTGATCTGCTCAGATGCAGGCTGAGACTCGGGAAGGCCTAACAGGGATCACCTGCTACTAGATAAGAGCTAAATGGTGATTCCAGAGGCTGTGTAGTGCTAGAGGGCTTCGTAGCTCTAACTCAGAGTGGAGAGACTGTCTCTCCTTAGGCCCATTTGCTGGACAAAGACTCAGCAACACTGAGGTCACTGCCTCAGACTGCCAGGACCCTACAGACCTTCACCAAGCGCTAAGTGATTCAAGCTTCAGAGATATAGTAGCCCCATTCAGCCTCGGTACCTCTGTATCTCTGGGATTGAGACAGGAGATAGATGGGCCCCCCAGGGTAAGCAGCTGGAGTTCGTTCCCTGTGGACAGATACTCCAAGATGAAAATAGCAGGACAATCAAGAGAGGAGGCTGGGCCCTGCCCAGATAAGAGACCACATATTTCTCATACTTGAAGTCAACTAGAAAGCTCCTTGGAGGTTAAAAGGGAGGTGATGTCAAGGATACCCATAGGCCTCTTTGCTGGACTCCATCTCAGCTTAGAGATGCGCGCGCACATGGGAGGATCCCTGAAATATACCAAATACGGACTCAGAACTAGACAAATCAAAATAATTGGCCAAAGGAAAGCCGGATGAAATGTCCCATATAAGGATTTAAACTATCATGAGGGCGCGACTCTCTCTCCCTGAGCCCTCCTGTGTGTCTATCCACACATACACTTTTTCCTCCTAATAGACACTTTACTTGCTTCACTACTTTCCGTCTCTATGTGGAAATTCATTTCTACACAGCTGACGGTCTAGGGCCTTGTCACTGGCCACTGGTACCTAGTGGCTTAGTGGCTAGGATTCAGCGCTCTCACTGCTGCGACCCGACCTCAATCTCTGGCCAGGAACCAAAACCCTGCTTCAAGCTGCTGCAGGCCGAGGCCATCCGAGATTCGGATGGGGTAATATACACATATACACACATTCCCCATACAGTATAATGGCAGATATAATGCTTGTACTACTAACAAAAAGTTAAATCTCTTAGAAAAAGTGGGTAAAGTACAAAAGCACTGTAGCACTTTAGAGCACAGGTGTAAGTATTAAATATGTAAAAAATGCATTCCAGATAAAAGTCATGAACTTTATTACGTTTTAAACCCATAGTCAAATCTGATTTATAATTTGTTTTCTATAATGAGTGCCGAGGTAGTAGGTCGTTCTGTTCTGAAATACAAATTGGGAAAAGGTACTTCAAAAACACAGGCTGCTGCAAAACTGTTCATAAATAATCACAATATGTTTTTATAACTGACCCAAACATCATCAGAACATTCCTCCATTCCCACACCCTCCTCATGCTTTTTCTGGTCCTGGTTTGGTGCTGTACCTGACAATTTTTTTCTTTTGTTTTTCTCATCTGCACTTTTAGGCAATGCCAAGCATTTGTGAGATGGCAATCTGGGGTTAAGAGGCTGGGAGGGCTTAGTGGTAGGGGTTTCAGTGGGGGGAGGTAGTTTCTCTACTGGAAACTCCAGTGGAAAAGTGGATTTTTTTTTTTTTCCCCCGTGAGAAGCTGATGGATAGACAAGGGATTAAGCCTACAGCCTTGGCTTCATTAGCACCACACAATAAAAACAAAAAAAGAATAAATATGTATCTTTTGTTCTCAAATTAGTGCTATTTTCTTAGTAATTTAGAGGTCATTTATTCAAGACATTCTATCAAAAAGCAAAAAAAGAGAGCACTCTTCCTTTTGTTAATAATAATGATAATAATTATTATTATATTAGTAGCAGTAACATAACAGGAAAATATAGTAGTCATATTTAATAAGTGACTAAAACTTATATAGTACTTGTTATGTTCCAACGCTTCCGTGTTTCACACACACTTACTCGTTTTATCCTCATGAGAATCCAAAGATATAAGTATTATATAAATATTCCCATTTTTGTAGAAATAAGTGAGTTTTAAGAAATTGAGGGATCACAAGTTTAAGTAACTTGCTCAAGATCACATGGCTAGTAGCAAATGGAGTTGAGATCTGAATCAGGCATTTTGGATCCAGGATCTTCCTAACCACTAGGTTACACTGCCTCTCTTAAGGCACGATCTAGAGCGGCAGTTCCCAAACTTTAGTGTGTGTGCACATCATCTAGTGATCTTGTTGAAATACAGATTCTGATTCAGAGAACCTGAAGTGAGTCCTGAGATTATGCATTTTGAACAAGTTCCCAGGTGATTCTGGTCTTTGAGCCATACTTTGTGTAAAATTATAATGCTCAAGCTATATTATTATCCAGGAAAAGCATTTTTTTTTTTTTCGAAGGGGCAGGAAGCGGGTAGGACTGATGACAGAGAAGAAATACATAGAAATTAAAAGCACGCACATAATTGTGCATATAGACTCCTCAGCTAAAATGTTCAACAGATGGTAGATTTCATTTTGTAATGGGCTAAATACGTAAATAATAAAATTACCTTGATAATTAGTGCAGTACTAATTAAAAAAGTTAAATAGTATTCCCAGAAGCGTATAACAGTTAGAGAAAAATACCCCTCCATTTCTGAATATATTTAGCTTTTAGATTTTAACTATTTCTTCTGATGATGAAACTCAGAAGTTCCTCATCTTCTTTCATATTATGATGAAGTAATAAAATTCACTATCCGTTACACAGATATAAGGGAGAAATTCACAAATAAGGCTGGCAATGTAGAAAAAGGAAACTTTCCAACTTTCTGAAACACTTTTGAAGAGGGAAGCCTAAGAAAAGGCAGAGATATGTCCCCCAAAGTGGTACAATTGATCTATTTCCTGAGATTCTCCCCAGCAGACCACCAGCCCTTCAAGTCTTGAAATGTTTTAGGTCTTATAACTCTTTAGTAAAACACAAAGACATGTGGTATGCTTGGCGCGGAGGAAGAAATATTTCTCTACCCTTCTAGGATCTGCTGGTTGGTCTAAGAATTAAATTGACATGAGACAGGTTAACAGGAGAAAAATCAAACAGAAGTCTAATAACATATATACATGGGAGAGACCCAGGAAAACTGAGTAACTCTCCAAGATGGCTGAAGCCCTCACCTTAAATGCCTCCGCTAAAGACAAAAGAGGATGTTGAGGGTGGAGAGAGTCAGTTGGGAAGTTGCCAGGAAAAGCACAGTAAACAAGGGTGATTGTGATGCAGATTCAAGTCATTGCTTTCTCCATTGAAAAGAGTTTCTAAATTTGGTCATCTTCCTTGTCCAGGTACAGAGAGGGAGAAATCCTTAGGAATGCAGAGTTCCTGTGAATGTTTCTTACAGAAGGGTAACTCCTACTTAGTTTTCAGAATTTTTCCCATGTCTGCTGTTTCTTAGAAAATATCCAGCTTCAAATAATGAATATGCCAAAGAGACATATTTTGGGGTGGCAAATTCTGCTCCCCTATATGATGAATGGCCATGTGTTCATAATTGACACCTCAAAAGGGATAACTTTTCAACCAAGATTACTAGGATGAAGCAAAATACTTGCCACTTTGTGGCAAGGCAAGAAAAATTTAAACATAAAAATCTTTCTCTGCCCTTTAGCCTCCTCTCTCCCCCATAGTGTGCACTATTTGCAATATACATCAACCAAACCTCCCGCACCAGCAGAAATACCTGATTAACCATGAAAAGCAACAATCTCCTAACATCGAGACAATACGTTAAAAGGTAACATTCTTTCTTGATCTTGTAAGGGGCCAGAGACTCTTAGATCTGGATTGTGGAAACTGTCAATAATACATCATTTAATGTACAGCCCTCTGGCTCAAAAAACTTATATAACTGTGCCTTGACTTATAACGGGTGGGAGATTTTGGAGATGCTATTCCCAGGTTATAATGCTCAGTTTGGCTTGAATAAAATTTTCCATTTCTTTCTTGGATCAATTTTTCACCGATGCTAATGACTAAGTTCTCCCAAGTTCATCAGGAGGGGTCACTAGGGAAAGAGAAAGGCAGAAATCCCAGAGAGAAGGCTCCACCAAGTTCAAAGTGCCCAACTCACAATTTTGCCTAGGTTTGCTCTGGTATATAGATTCACAGCTTCTCTATGAGAATTTCCTCTTTGGAATCAGTGAGGTACGTATTTTTTTAAAAGCAAAAGAAAACACCTATTCGGTTTATGAATACCTTTATTACACTCCCTGCTGATTCAATGAACTTTTGATTAGCCTCTATGATTACTAACTTCATTTAGGGGAATGTGTGCATGAGTGGTTCAGTGATTATTTGAGACACTTGCAAATAAGAGGACTTTCAAAAGCTGACTGAAGGTGTGAAGGCAGATCACAGTTTGCCTGTTTTCTTTTGACTTTCTCTAGATGCTAATAACTGCTAATTAGAGAGAGCAAGGAAAGCAGTGGGTGGTAGCTCACTTTGAGAATTCAATCTGATTATAATATGTAAGCTGACTGTTGCCTTTCAAAGGCTAAAGGAAAGCAGTTCTGACTATTTATCAGGTATTTTATTGGCTTTGCAAATCATATTAACAGTTTTACATGTAGGTGTTCAATCAAAAGGTTTTTTTCCCAAGTTATTTATGCAACTGGTCAGTCAAAGCAAGAAGAAAAAATCTTGGAAGTGAAAGAATGGCAGGTGGTAGATGACAAAGGACGTCTCAGAAGCTATGGCAAGTACAGATCCCATGATTCTCACAGCTTGCATTTTATTTTGTAGCGGAGCAGAATTGGCCACCCCAAAAGATCCTTTGTTGCCCATTTCCCAGAGTAGTGAGGAGATCCAAGGGATTTCACACCTGGAAAACCTAGAGTTTGGGAGGAGAACTGAGCTCCAGAAGGAGAAGAAGGAGACACCGCTGAAGGAAGAAACTGATCTAGACCAGGATAGTCTGTGTTCTGCCCTTTGTCAAGCTGTGTGAGAGCACAAGTCCGTGTATGTGGCTCCCCTGTCTCTGACAGTCTCTGCTACTTTTCATGAAGCTCTTGAGTGTCAAATCAACCCTCCACTTCCCCTACTCACAGTGATCCTATCTTGCGTGTGGTTGAAATTTGCTAAAAGTTTTTTGAATTCTTAAAAAAAAAAAAAAAAAAGAATCAGAAAATCAGAATTATCCCAAATCTTTAGCATTTATATTCTTTATTTAAAGGAAAACAAGTGAAATAAAATTGATTTTTAAAAAGCGGGCAACTTATTTGCATTTCATATAAAACAGCAGGTTTAAATATTAAATTAACTTATTAAAATTAATACTAATGCATTAAATTATTCTTAACTAACAGAAAATTTGGCTGAATCCAGCTAGATATTCTGAACATTAGTAGAAAAAATAATCCAGTATATAGGCCGTGCAAAAAATGTCAGGTAAAACTAGTTTTTCCTTTTGCCAATAGCAAGCCGGTGTCAGTAAATTGGCTTTACTGTGCACGGGTGAGCGGACCCGAGTTCGGTTCGGTCACAACTCTTCACTTCAGCGTCTCCCTCTCTTTCATGAGAGGTAGAATGTTTTTCTACTTTCTTGTGGGAAGGGAATGAAAGAGGATGAAAAGGGATGACTTTAGCCCACACCATCTCATATGTGATCCCTTCTCCTCTACATAGAAGGAGAGAGTGGGTTTCAGAGTAAGGCAATGAATGGCTTATTCTAGAACAGTATCAAGAAAGACAATGGGATATAAAGGCGTAAAAACTTAAAATCTTGGAGATGTAGAAAAATTCGGGAAATGAACGAAAGGAAAGATATATCAACTCTTGCAGGAGGAGGAAGAAACAAACGTAGGGAAAGACAAGAAAACTGATCATTAAAGCAAAATGAAAATGTAAGGCTAACTGGTTGAAAACCCACTCTCTCCCCTACCACGGAGTTGCTGGCTGGCCATGACTGTTTTCACTAATGCCCTAGTGGTCCTCCGCTTCCTATCTCCCAGCTTGGACCTGCCTAAGACCTAAACTCAAGCATTAAATGCCTCAGAAGTGTTATTAGAGCTTGGATTCTGGAGTCTCTCTTGGGTTTTCATTCCAGCTCTGCCACTTTGCTATACCGTGTCATTTTGGATAATTTATTTAACCTTTCCATGCTTGTATAAATGGAGTAATTAAAGCACTTAGCACCTAGGAATTGTTGTGAGAACTAAAATGAGATAATGTGTTAAGAGGGCTTAGCACAATTTCTGGTTTATAATAAATGCTCAGTAAATGCAAGCTAGTATTATTATGCTCTTCATTTAATACATACACTTTGAGAAGAGTTATTCCCCCACACCTTGAAATATAAGTAGCAAAGCTATTGGTCTGAAATTCAAGTTGTCAACCCCACTTTTAACTGCTCAGAAGGACACTGCTTGCCTTCACAGAAGACCAAAGGAATTTCAGTTGTCCCTGCTTCTCACCAGTGGACAGCCTTCTGCCAGTTTCCCCAAGATTTCCTTTTAGTCACCTCCAGCTGAGCCTATCCTGGTACATTCTGTACTACTTTTAAAACTCTCTAAGCCAAGAAAACAAAACACACACAAGTGGGCTCACAAGCTGAGAAGTGAAAGCAGAAGCAGCAGGACCCCACGTGCCTGCAGGCCCTAAAGCTGCAAATGCCACCTAGTTGTAAAGTTGTGCCCGAGGTCACAGAGAACCCCAAGAAACGTTTCTGTTTCAGCCATAAAGCACCCAGTACTCCCACACATCCTCAGATACTTTAAGTGCATTTGCCTCAGTCAGTAGATTGAAAATCTGGGGCCCAGAACACAAACAGCTTCTTGCTAAAGGCAAAATAAACAAATTTCTATTAGAAAGGGGACTTTCTTCTGGATCTCTCTGCTATTAAGGTGGCATTCTCTCTTGTTTAAACCACATCCAACTTGGTAAGTCCTACGAACAGATGTAAACACTTTTCTCAAGACTTTTGCACATTCTCAAAGTAAAGGACCAGGTGAAACGAGAAGCAGAGAGATGCCATTCTGGACAAGGTCCTTCGCATAAGCAGATGCCTGGAGATTTTTCAGGAAAAGATCCCGGGGCAAGCTCATCAGTCTTTTTAATCCAAGAGGTTTCCTATTTTTAAAAAAGTATACAGGTAAAGAAACAGGCCCAGAATCATGTTTATGTTTAAACAAAGACTGGTCAAGGGGCTCCATTTTCTTAATAAGCTTACTCAGGTTTGGAGAGGAAGATCTTGCTTTAGAAATGAGTCCGTTTTGTACGTTCCTGCCAGTGAGACAATAGTAACCCAATTAAACAATTCCTGAGAAAGCCAGGAGCAATGGAGTGAAAACCAATGAGGTGAAAGCTACTTGTATCATTCCTGGCTGAAGCTGCCAAATCAGACACGGAAAACCCTGAAGATGGGAAATTTTAATGAGGAGAAAGTCCTTGTGACCCACGTCGGTCTTCAACTTGCAATTCTGTAATACTTGGAATCATCACTAGCCAAGCTGGCTGAGAGGTTTATGAAGTTTGAAGAGTCTGAGGCTCCCTACATGCAAACTCAAAATAACTCAAAACAAATAATGAAAACAACAAAATCCAAAAAAGTTTTCTGCCTATCCCTTTTTAAATGTTGTCATCATTAGCTTTCACTATTTGATTTTTCCTGGTTGAGCCCATCTGGCAGCACAGTTGCTCTGTATATCATACATCCCTGCTCACAGACCCTGTCTACGTGCAATGCTTCTGCATAAGCCTGCTATGTTCCCCTGATAGATCACACCTCATAGCTCCCAGCCACATCCCTGAGCTGGCCAGTCCTCAGAGCCCTCCAGGTGCCCTTCAACAACCAAACCCAAATATTTGAGACATGCACGAGACCTATGCATTTAGACTGGTTCATAGCAGGGGGATGGAGACAGCCTTCAGTAACCTGCCATGCGTGGACATGCAAAGATCCCAGCAGCTCTCACCAGGGCTGCTCTATACCAAAGGCACGGAGTGAAACTACAGGATTACTCAGGAAAGGTGTTTGAGCAGGATCCTGGAGAACACAGAAAAACTCCCCATCATACTGAAAAGCACGTAACCTGCTCTTTAGGGCGGCAGGAGTGTCATTGTTCTGTGCCAGTGAGAACATTCAGATGCTCCTGGTGTGGAGCAACCCACAAAGCACCCTGGCTGCCTTTCAGCGGCTTCTTAGTTGTCTGTTTCTGCAGTGCCTCACTCAGAGGCAAGGCAGATGATTGCTTATCAAGGGCTCCTATGAACACACAGCACACTCCTTTCGATACACAAGGTATTTCTTT